>NC_071616.1:34694033-34997063 GCF_014839835.1 Dryobates pubescens
GCCCAGGAGATAAGAGTTAAGACCAGTAAAATTCTGATTGTACCTATAGTGTTAATATGCACGTGAACAGTCCTATAGAGCATGAAGATACATAATTACAAACATCAGAAGGGATCCAATTCCGTGTCATGTCAAACTTCAAGACAATAACCACACCAATGCTGTGAAGTTTAAGGTCTTTAGTAGTTTCTCGCTGTCCTGCCACTTGCCAAGGAAAACAAGGTAGCCACAAGCCTGGACATTTCACTGAGTACAAAGAAGAAAGCCAGCTGAATGGTCACAGCTGAAATGACATTTTCTAAAGTGCAGAGCAGAGGGAAGCTACACTGATGTGAAGCTCAGCAGACCATTTCCCAGGGTAAACAGATCATCCTGCTATGGCACGGAGTCAGTATCTCCACTCAGTTTTTATCCAGAGAATAAATTATTTTTTTTCAGACACATGCAAATTTTAGCTTTAGTGTTTCTTCTCACAACAGTTAAAGGCCACTAAAATTCTTACAAGCATAATTTGATTTCCCTTTTTGTATCCTGATTTTTCAAACTTGGGTCAGAACACTAACGAATGTGTGTGTATTTCAATTTATTTTGTGCTATCACATAGAGCCTACCTATCTAAAATAGGATCAGCAATATATAAAGGGAGCATTGTAAAATGAGTACAAGTACCATCAAAACACAATTTATGTATTATAGAGAAACCCAAGCAAGGAAACCACAGCTTTTGGAGACTCAAATAGCTTAAGTGAAATATTAATTCAGCAGCAGCAAAACACTAAGTTGAACACTGCATTGAAAAGACTCATTAAAAAGCTCGGAGAAGGATCGGTCTGCCATGTATGTAAAGGAGCTGTCTAGTTCTGATGTGTAGTAATGAAAGAGGCAAAACATCACATATGGAGGATATAATAAGCCAGATAACCTGTTATCCAGTCTCCAGATATTTCAGCCCTCCAGAAAAGGGAGATCTGTAATTGCATGCAAGAGCAATATCATTTATCAACGCTAATCACATTATCCTGTCCTAATTATTCAGTTATTTTTATGGAAATTACAACTGAATCTGAAGTAAAGTGCATAAATCCTAAGCCTATAAAACTGTACATAGCACCCACTTCCACAGCAATCCAGTTATTGGTGGGGTAAGAGACTGAGCATTTGTTTTATATTTGCTTAGGGAGCAGGTCTGCCATTACTCACTGTTTCTGAAGACACAGGTAGCGTTGTAAAAAGCGCAGTTACCTCTTCCAATGTGCTGTGGTGGAAACAATCAAAGGAGAGGAGAGAGAAAACTGCTAATAACACTTTCAAATGTCATGGTAAGGTTTGATCATCTATAGGTAGATGGCTGCACACTTACAAAAATGTGCTCACTTGAGTTATTTTTCATTATTTCAATTAAAGCTATTTTTTAGTGTTCATAAGTGGGGAATTTTTTACAGAACTGAAGGGCTGAGGGAGCTGGGGCTGCTTAGCCTGGAGAAGAGGAGACTCAGGGGTGACCTTATTGCTCTCTACAACTACCTGAAGGGAGGTTGTAGACAGGCGGATGTTGGTCTCTTCTCCCAGGCAGCCAGCACCAGAACAAGAGGACACAGTCTCAGGCTGCACCAGGGGAGGTTTAGGCTGGATGTTAGGAAGAAGTTCCACACAGAGAGAGTGATTGGCCATTGGAAGGGGCTGTCCGGGGAGGTGGTGGAGTTGCCATCACTGGAGGTGTTCAGGAGGAGACTTGATGGGGTGCTTGGTGCCATGGGTTAGTTGATTAGGTGAGTTGGATTGGTTGATAGGTTGGACACGATGATCTTGAAGGCCTCTTCCAACCTGGTCTGGTCTATTCTATTCTATTCTATTCTATTCTGTATCTAAATGACTACATCTAAAATTGCACATATTCCATGGATGTTGATTTCTTTCAAGAAATGAATTGCCCCATGTAAAAGGGGAAAATTTGCTTGCTATGATTCCACCAGATTGCATCAGAAGAACAATCTCGCCTTCAACAGTGTGGAAAACACTGCATCTAACAGCAGTTTATTACTGTAATGTTGTGGGTAATAAACAGGAAATCATTATTCTTTCATATGCACTAAATATGTTTACACAATACCTTCATACTGATGATATTAAAGCCATTACAGAGTTTCTTGACCTCAGATCCTAAAGCTTTCTGGCAAGCAGGTGACTATTATTAGCTACACATTACTGGAATGCTGGTAAATGACTTGCCCAAAGTGTTGCTACTGCAGAGTTACGTAGAGATTAGATTATTATCTGGAGACTGTTCTGGTGATGTCTATTTGCAAAGTCTATCCAAAGCCTTGATGAAAAATGTCATAGCAATGCTCCTGACAATCAGCCAGGAGGTGCAGGTGGCTCTGAAGTGCCCACCAGAGGCTGACCTAGCCTGCAGCTCCAAACCATTCTCTGGAAGAGCTTAGTCCTCTCCACTGACTAAACACTAGTTTCAACAGTCCAAACATGGACTAAATTTAATCATTAGACTAAAAGTGAATGCCCATACAGTCCCTCTATGCCTTTTATCCTAGTACTCATTTGGATAATAAAATCTGCAGAGCAAATTCTGCCTCCAGGCTGTCCTGTAAAAATATGTCTATTTGTACATGGATACGATTATTATCATCAAAACCTGGAACTAGAATTTTCTGTGTCAGAAAAGGAGCACCAGGAAAGGGGCACTTAATATCAAAACAGAAGTAATATCTTTTGCTTTTAGTGCACTGAGAAGATGTCACTATCAAAGCCAGATGAGACTATCTGTATAACTGTAACAACATATTGGTATTTAGAATAGAATAGAATAGAATAGAATAGAATAGAATAGAATAGAATAGAATAGAATAGAATAGAATAGAATAGAATAGAATAGAATAGAATAGAATAGAATAGAATAGAATAGGACCAGACCAGGTTGGAAGACACTGTCAAGATCATCGTGTCCAACCTATCATCCAACCCACCTAATCAATTAAAACATGCAACCAAGCAGCCCATCCAGTCTCCTCCTAAACATGGGGTTGCTGTGGCCAGTGTGCAGAATCCAGCACTTAGATGTGTTAAATCTCATATCTCATACCTCATAAATCTCTGATGTTAGGATACCAGGTAGTAATTGAGTTCTGGATGTGAACTGGTTCACCTATCCAAACTTCCTCACAATTTGTAGATACCACTATTCTGGTCTTTCTTGCCTCTGAACATACAAGCACTGACCACCGTAGAAGGCTGTGGAAGTGAGGCAGGACTGAGGAGTGCCATCTGGGGTGCTAGACTCTGTCTCTAGCCACTGCAGAGATCCTAGGAAGCTATAGCCAGAATTCTCAGTGCTTGAAAAGAGTAAGCTTGAGGTGTGAGCCAACCAAACAGGAGCAATATTGAGACCATGGACTGGTGACTAAAGTGACTTAGAAACAACTACAGAGTAACAGCTCCTGCTGAGCCCTGCTGCTTCAGCACAATGGCTCCTTATGGCCTCTTCACTTACAGTATTCTTAAATTAACAGCAAGCAGAACAATGTGCAACGCTGTAATCACCACCTGATTTTCCACTGTGAGATTTTCTTCACTCAGTGAAAGTAAGAATCAACTCAAACTTCCCTACAGTCTTCAATTCTTAGGAAACAGGGCCTGGGTTTACTTCATTTCTGTATCTGTAGTCAGGGAGATTGTATGCTAGTGAGTTTGTTAGGACTTCATATCATTTATTTCTTTTTCAGAAAAAAAAAAAAATTAAAAGTGGACCTGGAGGCATGGTTTTAATGCCTTTGGGACATCTCTTCCTAGATTTTTTTCTTCTCTGCCCTTGCAAAATCTGTTGAGGTTTTACACTGGACCTACTGCAGCTTCAGAAGACCTACTCTTACCTGGAAGTACTGTCACCTAAGGCAGAATGTGAGTAGCTTTTTCAGCAGTGACACAATTAACAGTACCAATTCCTACCAGGCTGACTTCAAGTACAGTAGTAGCCTGAGAAGCAACTAAACACTTTCCTTTAAATCAGAATTCACCTTGCAAATTTCCAAAAGGTACATTAGCAATACATTCAAACACAGACCTTCCTTGCACAAGTTGATGTTGGACCCCTCCACGTCCTACTAGTGCAGTAAGAACACATAATCTTTCCTTTTGCTCCAACTTCCCTCTCTGCTGAAAATTGTAGAGTAGCAGCAGGGCTAAATAGCTGCAACAAAGCTTTCCCTCACTGTCAGAAGTGCTCAGATAATGGGCAACGTTAGGGCAGGGCTGAAAGCCCATAATGTCACTGCTATGGCTACTGAATGAAATGACTTCACACTCTGTCCTTCAGTAATTCCATGAGGAGAGCAATGCCACAACTATTTCAGAACAGTAAGGATTAAATCATCAACTTAAGAAGAATGCTCTAAATAAAAGTATGCTTAAAAACTCCGAATGTTTGGGCCATTGAGTCTAAGCATGATGCAGATCCCCGGAGGTAAGTCTACAACAAGGTAACATACATTTTTCTGCATTCAAAGCAAAGTAACTGAAAGCCTCAGTCTTCTCAGACTAACACATTCTTTAGATTGTGGGGAAAATCTGATCAATTAGGTACATTGCATCACTCAAAAGTGATCACCAAGAGTGGAAATAACTGCCCATCTGCCCACATGAAGACATACCTGTCTCAAGAGAACTCGTAACAGCAAAAATATGATACAATACCTCTTGTCACATTTTCAGTAGTGAAAATTTCCCCTTAGTGTTTGACAGTGGATCTCTTGAGGACAAGGGCATTAAGATTTGATTTTCACAAATATTGAGCATCTAAAACCCTATGAAAGTCAAGAGGGACTGACTAGGCTCCCGACCTCTGAAAATTAGAACTGAAGAACATCTTATAAACCTCCAAATGGACTGCTGAAACCCATACTTTCAGCAATCAGGAAGACAGACAGCTGGAATCTTTTCCCCTTAGAACACAGAAAAATATAAAAAGGGCAAGGAAGAGGAATGGATTTCTATTTTAAGTTAGTTTGAGTGAACTGGACAACATGGGCTGCCTGGAAGGCCAAAGCAGAAAAATACCTCCCTCAAAATAAACAAGAAGTATTTCCTTACAACACACAAAAGTTTACCTGAAACAGGCAAGTATCTTTTTATTTTTCTGTTTCCCCTAGCAAAGGAGGCAGCTGGCATCTGTCCAGAGAAATGTCTTCCCACTATCCACCCCTCTGTACTCACACTTAGCAACTTGGTAGGAAACACTCTCTGGGCTGCATCAAAAGAAATATGGCCAGCAGGTCAAGAGATTCTGACACTCTGCTCTAATGAGACTTTACCTGGAGTACTGTGTCCAGCTCTGAGGCCTCCAATACAAGAGAGACATGGACCTGCTGGAGTGGGTCCAGAGGAGGGCCACAAAGATGATCAGAAGGCTGGAGCATCTCTCCTGCAAAGCAGCCTGAAAGAATTGGGGCTGTTCAGCCTGGAGAAAGGAAGGCTCTGGGGAGACCTTTTAACTACATTTCAATATCTAATGAGTACCTACTGGAAGGCTGAGGAAGGACTATTTAAAAGGGCTTGGTGTGATAGGATGAGGGATAATGGTTTTAAACTGGAGCAGGGTAGATTTAGGTTGGACATAAGGAGGAAGTTCTTCACAATGAGTTGCAAAATACTGGAAGAGGCTGCCCAGGGATGTGGTTAAGGCCCTGTCCCTGGAGACATTCAAGACCAGACTCAATGTGGCCCTGAGCACCCTGATCTAGTTGGAGGTATCCCAGCTCACTGCAGGGGAATTGGACAAGATGACCTTTGAGGGTCCCCTCCAACCCAACACAATCTGTGAATCTTTTGCTCTCTAAACAAATCTTGGAGCCCAAGTTCCTCTGTCCTGGTTTCAAACACCTCCCTTACCAGAGTCACCCTTTGTAAGGTCATGAAACACTCTGATTTCTCAAGTTTACCTTGACTCAATGCAAAAAATATTCAGACTGGTTTCATGGTAAAGCAAAGCACAAGGTATTTTAGAGGTTTAAGTTAATTTTGTTTCATTACAAAATGAAAATCATATGAACATAAAACCATGCTATTTGTTTAATTACTCCTATTCAGAATTCTCAGGTTCCAGCTGCTTCAATTGAGGGTTTGCCTTTAAAGTAACATTGTGTCTTCCAAGGGCTGCTCTCAGTTTTTACAACCTCTGTATTCATCTAGGGCTGCCACAGTCCATGTCAATCAAGTTTGGTCTAAAGTGCTTTGAAGAATGTTACCTGAAATGAAGGCATTTCAGGACTTAACCACAGAAAGCCCGTTTTAAATTAATGCCTTAGGAGTAACTGGATGTCAGCTATGCAGATATCACTGATGTTTTTTCCAATACCTGGGTTTAATAAACATTGTCCCTGCCTTCTTAGCCTACTTTACTGGTCAGCTGCCCCACATCTACTCTAGGCTGTTCCTGTATGACAGATTATCCACATATACTCATCCAGGTGAGTTTTGAATGTCTATCCCTGCAGACTTTCCTAACCCGCCTGGACGTGTTCCTGGGTGACCATCTTTAGGTGACCCTGCCTTGGCAAAGAGGTTGGAATTGATGATCTCTAGAGGTCCCTTCCAGCTGCTCCCTTCTGTGAAAGTGTCCTTACATTGTCATTCTGGAAGTGAGAGTTTCTCGAAAACCAAACAAGCTTCTCCTGTAACTGGTGTTGGAATAGATTTGGGAAAGAACAGATAGAGAACCAATGTCTGTGAAACTTCTGATCTCAGGAGGTGTTAGATATTTCTACAGGTATTCCATGTTACATCTTTTAATAAGGATGTTTTGGACATGCTTATACAAGCACACTTTTCTTAATACTTCAAGCTGGATCTTAGCTTTATCACTAGGTTTCCTGAGCCATACTTTTGGAAGCAGACGCAGGTGGCAGAACCAAGTATTTCAAATGCAACACATTGCGTGGATTTTGGCCCTGGAAAGGTGTACTGAAGTTAGGGTGATCTAATCTGCTGAACTCTTACAGACACAGAACAGTAGGGTCTGCTATAGTCTGGCAGAGACTAGGGAGTTCCCTCAGTCTCCATTCTTGGATTGTTCATAGCATTTAAAGTACAAAGCTTCAGCTCCATAGCATCAGACAAAAAGCAGTAACTTCAAGGAAGCAGAGCATGCACTCATTTTCTGTGATGATCAGCACTGCCCAATGGGACAATCCAGACTTTGCAAAAGTTACTTTCTTTCTATAGACCACAACTGATATGGTCTATACTACCATACACTACCAGGACCACTAGAAAGAACCAGTGGTTATTCAAGTCCTTTTTCACACAGCTCTGACAATGAACAAGATCTGTTTCTTTATCACTTTCCACAAAGTGCCTTGAACATACCTCCAGCCTTTTCACAGGTGAGAAAAAAAATCTAAAATCTCCAGCTACACCACGAGATGGTGCTCAGCCCCTTCTGTAACAGACACATGGAGTAGGATTACCGTCAGGAAAGTATGCTTGAACTGGGTACTGACACTCCAAGCCTAAGTGCCCACAGTCAACTTGGGCTCATAAGTGATTCTCTCTATGCAGTCCTGCCGGATATATCATTCCCTATAAAACACTGCTCTGCTGGTGGAGGAGTCAGCCAGTGAGAAATTGCAAATACCACTGAGTGAATCTGCTGAGCTAGAAACTAGAAATCTACTACACTTGTGGAAAAAAATCTTCAAGTCTAGATAATCTTTTCAGGTCATTCAGTAAAAAAAAGGCTTCATGAAAAGGGGAAAAAAAAAAAAAAAGAAGAGTAGTACTGAACTTCCACATATTTTTTTCTCATGCTACTCCATCTGCTCTGTTGCATTTTTATGTGCTTAAACTAAAACAGAAAAAGAGAGAAATATTATAAATCTTGAATACAATGAGAGCTAATCAGTTTTAGTTGCAGTGCTTTCAAAGCACTAAAATTATCCTAAGCAGCTAAATATTGTAATATAATAAATTGGAAGCCATAAACTTTCACTTGTGGCATCAATATTTTGGCAATTCTAGGACTATGATCAATATTTTCATGAGAGAGAGCAAGACTATGACAGAGTAGGCTACAGTAACAATGTAATTGGAGTGTATGCAATAACTATTACAATACAATGCCATTATTTGACCTGGACAACTGCTACTGACCTCCAAAAATCTCAGTGGTCATCTCAGTGGTCATCTACAAATATGCTTCTTCCCTCTCTTTATTGTATTAAAGTTGAATAAGAATTGTTAGACAGTATTTAGTACCAGCTTCCACAGTGCCTGACTGCATTTTAGCAGCAATGGGTATTTAATTTGTAACAGCCCTTATAAAATCCTGGCTTCACTCACTATCCTACTGAGCAAACCTGGCTATAGCTCTTTAAAGGGGCCTCTTTATAATTAAAGCATTTTAATATTAGTTCTGCCTTTAAAAAGGAATTATGAAATTCCAGCAACATTTGTGCTTGGCTTTTTGGTGGTTGTTGTTGCATTGAATGTGCAAACAGCACTTTATTTAAATTACACCTTGTGCTACTATAAACTCTACAAAATGTGCTCATCTTCAACTGTACCTGCCAGCTGAAATGGGGGGAGTGCATTCAACTATAGAACCCCTCACCTAACATGCAAAAGGACTTGGAGTCTGGGACAACAGAATATCACACATCTGTCATCTTTCACCAACTCAGCTAAGAAAGGTTTATGATTTTGCACTCCGCAGAACAATTTGGCAGATACTGTTCTTGCTCTCAAAACTAAGAGCTAAACTCCAAGAATTCAAGAGGAACACCATGATAGATGGAGGAATGCAACTTTGTCTAAAGGCCTGAATGCTGTAAGAACATTTTTCACTAGGCAGTTCTAAAGATGCTAACAGCTTTGCTAAGTAGGCAACAGCTTCCAACCCAGAAGATGCTGATACGAGTCAAAAGCAATTCCAGCTGTACTACTTTTCCCTACCAGGTCAAAACAGTGGTCCAAATAACTTTGAGTAAGATTCCTGTTTTAAAAAAAAGGGGGGAACAGAAAGCACACCAATACAAATTATGTCAGCATGCTAACTGCTTCTTAATACATAATGAAACCCTTACCTGAACCTAATCGTGCATTAACAATAATCATAATAACTCCTCTGTTTTGTTTCAGGCTTCTTGGTTATTCTCTACTTCAAATTCATGAGCAAACAAAAATAATACAGTATCCCTGGATGATTAAAACTGTACCTGGTGATTTGACCTTCAATTCATGATCAGGCCTGGATACTGTGAAATCCACCAAGAGGAAAAAGCTATTTTTCCATAATGAAGTGTGCACGCATGGCTGTTTAATATAGCAACTGCTGAAATGACATGAATCAAAAAGATATTTAAGTGGGAAAATTACTTGAGAACTTCTCCTGGGCTAACTTTTCACACTCAGAATGATAATGTTCAGCATATTGCATTTTCCACTAGCTAGAAAATGGTTTATGATGATATAAAAAAACCCCTCTTCACCACTGAGTAAACACATCTGTAGCATCTTGGCCAGGTTCCTTGTGTTATCAACTCTTTTCATGCATTGTATTCTCTTTGCACAAAAGAAGCAAGGAGTCAACAACTGTTTCCTTGGCCTTAAAACCTCAAGAATCAGCTCTTCTTAAGAGGAGTAGAAGAGAAGTAATTAGAGAAGATGTCACTGCTGAAAGGTTTGCAAAGGGCAGGTTTCCAGAGAAGCAGCAGCAATGCAAACTTGCCATATGCATCATATACCAGTGTGCACCAACTCAAGAAAGCAAGATTCTCTAGGAGATGAAGTCCTGTCCTCTGCAATTCATTCTGTCCCTGCACAAACAGTAAATATTTATAAGATGTTTCTTTCAGAGGCAGACTGCAAACCTGCAGCTCACCTTTCCCTAGCTCATTTCAGAGAGGTGGCTAACAAGAGGATGAAGACTCTCCTTTTACAAGGAATCACTTGGAAAAGAGAAGGGGTGGTGGGTACAAGTTGCTCCTGGGGAGATTCTGATTGGACTCTAGAAGAAAATCTGTCACAATGAAAATAGTCAGACATTGGAATAATCTCCCAAGGGAAGTAGTGGATTCTCCTACATTGGACAATTTTAAGACTCAGCTTGACAGGGTGCTGGACCGTCTCATTTAAACTATGCTATTACCCACAAAGGTTGGACCATATGATCCCTGGGGTCCTTCCCAACCTGTCATTCTGTGATTCTGTAATGAGTTTGGTTGGGAGGGAGTTAATGTTCTTCACAGCAGTCTGCATGGTGTTATGTTTTGGATTTGTGAGCAAAACAGTGTTGATATCACAAAGGCTAGGGGAGAGTGAGCGAGCAGCTGTGTATTGCTTAGCCACCTACAGAGGTTAAACCAAAACAAGAGGAAACATGCAAGTGATGACAGCTGATCTGAAAGAACACAAATCAATTTATACAAAGAAAGTGGCCAAAATAACAAACTGAGAAGAACAGAGTTTTTCTATCAAGGACTTTACACCCCAGGCATCCTGGCTGAGATCCTGCAAACACTGTAACAGGGGAAGAAGCAAAACATCCTGTTTTCCCTGAATGGACATGAGAAAAGCAGCTTGTATCGCAACTGGTGGATGACAGAAGAACATTGCCGACCAGTAACTAGCTAATTCAATGTATCCTTAAAACAAACCCCAGAATTATATGACTTCAGAAGTTACCCTACCCACAAAATTCTTCTTAGGTTGCTCCAAGGTTCACCCACTGCATATTTCTGCTCTGGCAAAAAAATAATCAGAAAACATTCCAACCTTTTCATACTCCTTAATCTTGCATAATCCCATAGAAGAAGTCAGAAGCTATAGACAACAAGCAAAAAGACAATCTCTCAAGAAGTGGCATGGTAAGTCAAAAAAAAGCTTCTAGGGTACAAACAATAGCCAGTAAACTGGCACAGCGCTTTTCCAAGAGCTGGCCATTGACTCCTGACAGATGATTGCCGAGCTTACCCCAGTTAGTTTTCTTTTCCATTAGATCCCACCACAGCACTTTAGTTAAAAATAGCACAAAATCTATTCTGCCAAAGTCTGCTTTCAACCACACCATCTCTTCAAAATGATGACCTTAGAAGACCTGCTGAAGTCTCTCCATGAGCACTAGAATTGAAGAGTCAGGTTAGAGACTTTCAAAGCATATGACAGTATTAGCTGGAAGATGAAGGCTAAGTGCTTCTACCTAAGGGCTGGGGTTAGCTGATGTCTAGTAAACACTGATTTGCATTTGTAGTCCAGATTTATGGCCCCTAAAATATTGTGGGATGCAGATACCTTGAGATATCACAAACTGCAGTTTAGGATTGCAGAAATTAATTCATTATGCCACAGCAAAGCCTTAATCTTCATGGCACTCTTTGGATGAGGAGGTACTGTGAAAAACACCCAGTGTTCTGCACCCAATAATGCAAATCACTAGAGCCTTTTTATCAGTCACTCCTTATCCAGTATCTGCTGAGCCTCAAGACTCACTGGTTTGGCCTTAAATTTACTGCTAAGGCAGTACCCAATATGACAAGCGGGGTTTGTACTCACCACTTTTCTTTTTTACCATGCAAAGTCTCTAATTTAGAGATGCTCTCTCTGAGCTGCTCGGAGACAAAATGAATCCTATATAAAACACTTGACTCCTCCTAGATCCCAAAGCATGATTTTCCAGTTTTGTGCCAAATCTCTTTTAATAAAAGAACAAAGTAGATATTCTGACAACTAATTACAGAATGTTCTACAGAAGAGACATCGTCTAGACAGCAGCAAAATAGGAAAGCTTCATGTTGCCTCTCACCAAGATAGATTATGTCCATGTAGAACACAGCCCCAAAGGGCCTCATCCTCTCCATTGCAGCTGGTAAATGTAGAGACTTTGTCAAAAGAAGACCTTGTTAAAAGAAGCTCAAAAACACATTTTAACTTTGTGGGGCTACCAAGCAACCTTTGAGTTGAGATCATAAGTCAAGATTTATTTTTTTTCCATTGGGTACTTGGAGTGGATTTCAAGCAAGCAAGTCTGAGACAAAATACCTCTTTGTAGAAGCTGCCACAGGAAAAGGAATTTATTGGGTTATGTGCTAAAGCTCATCTGTACACCCACAAAGGAACTTGGGGAGATCACTGCAGGAGGGGAGCCCAAGTAATATCTTCTTAGATTGTATCCAGTTTCATCACTGAGGCAAACAGGCCCTCAGATGCCCATCTGCACAATCCCAGAGGAGCATGAGGGCACAGCAGCAAGTGGGAGCACAAATCAAGAGCTCCTGAGGAATGAACAGAACCACAGAATCGTCGGGGTTGGAAGGGACCTCAAGGATCATCTAGTTCCAAACCCCCTACCATGGGGAGGAAGACTTTCTGCTAAATCTGTTACCCAGAGCCACATCCAGCCTGGCCTTAAAAACATCCAGGGATGGGGCTTCCACCACTTCCCTAGGCAATCTGTTCCAGTGTCTCACTACCCTTATGGTGAAGAACTTCCCAACATCTAATCTAAATCTACGCTACTCTAGCTTGGATCTGTTCCCCTTAGCCTTATCACTACCTGACACCCTAAAAAAGTCCCTCACCAGCTTTCTTGTAGGCCTCCTTCAGATACTGGAAGGCCACAATAAGGTCTCCTCGGAGACTTCTCCAGACTGAACAACCCCAACCCTCTCAGCCTGTCCTCATAGGAAGGGAGCTCCAGCCCTGTGATCATCCTCATAGCCCTCCTCTGGACACGCTCCACCATTTGTCCAAACCTCTTCCAGGACTGTCCCAGCATATTCATTACTGCCATTGTTGAAACATGAAACTCATCATCATCTTTACATCATCTGGAACAGATCTTGAGATCACCTTCTGGACTAAGGGGGTTGCTGCCTGTGATAGGACATATGTGATACATGGGAAAAGCAGTCTGGGATCAGACAGACTTATGATAGCTCTTTAGGGGAGAAATCAAAGGCAGGAGAAGGAAGGCGTTTATGTGATTTGGGGAGGCACATGTTCAGGAAAATAGATAGGTAAGGGGATAAAAAGGGCTGATTGTGTAAGTAGTTGTTGGTCAGTGTGCTTGCCCAGCTTCGCCCTGCATCTGATCACTGCAGTCTGTCCTACGTTATCAAATTACTTTCTAAGTCTTTCCGGGATGAGAGCTCTCTATGCTGTGTGCATGAGGGTGTGAATGCAGCAACTGCAGTCAGACCATGGGTCAGAGGGCCATGTGTTGGTGCTGCCAAAGACTGAAATGAGCACAGTAAACATGTGATCACTAGCAAAGTTCCTGCCAGGAACACATCTTCAGCCTCGCAACTGGTTGAGCCTGGAAACAGGTACTGGTAGTAGCCTTACCTCTCTTGGGCTGTTGATTTCACCATGCCCTGTTTTCTTCTACCAGAATTCTTAGTTCACCATCTGACAATACACCTGGGAGGACTGCTACTTCATCACCTGACAGAAGGAAGAGTCTTCTAAAGACAGTCTTGCTTACTTCCTCTTTTCTGCACTGCAGTGCAGCAACAGAACAAGACCAGACCAGTGCCCTGAGTCTATGACTGGTCAAAGGTAAGGCCACTCTCAGAGAGGCTCTACAGATGCTACAGGCAACAGCTTAGCTTTCATCACTACACTATGACATTTTTCAGACTGCATAAGCATTCATTTCTTCCTGATTTATGTTCAAATAGAGTTAGGAGATACCAGAATCACAAATATGATGTGTATACTTAATCATACTTCTCCACTTTCCAAATAATGTCTTCATGTTAGAGGCCTATTAAGCTTTTATTAAAATGACAGCAACATCACTAGGAATCAAATAAGTACACTCAGCTTTACAGCATTTTGATTAGAGTTAGCATGGCTTCCTATTTACTTATGCTGATTTGGAAAAGAAGAAAACTTTATAAACATCTGCCAGAAAGTTGCACACAGAGGTCTGTATTTTATATTGTTACAGTAGCACTCACTAAAACAAAATGTTAATGTTGCATTGAATTAATGCACTGAAGATGGGAAAAAATGGAAATCAAGAAGGCAGAAGCAAGCTCATGTTCTTTCTGTCTTCAAAGTCCAGTCCAAAAGTAACTGGATTTGAAATAACATGCTAACTGTGGGGCTTCAGAGAGATACAGGATCAACTAGTAGACTGTGGACTGTGATTTTTCATCCTCTTCCACATGTACTTTTAGCAACAGGTAAGAGAATCAGGATTTGCTAAGGCTTCACAAGTGACAAGAAAATATGTAATGGCTTGTCTAGCATGTTTTAGTGAGAAGAAAGGGCCTCATTATGAAAGAACAAGCAGTGATACAGAAGTCCTCACTGTCCCTAAGGCAGATACTTTGGAAGATCAAACCTCCTATAAGTGATGTCAAACTATATAACTGTGACTATACCATGTAAACAGTTTGTGAGGAGAGAGAACTAGGCCAAGAAAAATAATGCCAGCAGTGTCCTAAACTGAACACCAAGTGAAGACATCTTCAAAAGCTACTCAATTTGTAGCACACACGGCCCTGTCCTCCACACTTAATATTGGGTGGAATCATTCTAGCAACCAGCACCACAACAAGGGGACACAGTCTCAAGCTGCGCCAGGGGAAGTTTAGGCTCGAGGTGAGGAGAAAGTTCTTCACTGAGAGAGTTGTTCATCATTGGAATGTGCTGCCCAGGGAGGTGGTAGAGTCACCATCCCTGGAAGTGTTCAAGAGGGGATTGGACGTGGCACTTGGTGCCAGGGTCTAGTCATGAGGTCTGTGGTGACAGGTTGGACTCGATGATCTTTGAGGTCTCTTCCAACCTTGGTGATACTGTGATACTGTGAATGCTGGAAACTACCTCCATCTGGACTGGTATGAAGTGGGACCACTGAAAAGGGAATAAGGAAACTAAGGGCCTTTGAAAAAAATGAAGAAAAATCAGAGCACCAGTTATTATGACACAAACTCTGAAACTGATGTAACCACTTTAGCTCTCTTTATAGTGAACTGTGCCTTTCAAGAAACAGCCTACACAAAACTACAGAGCTACACTTCTTTAGGAAATCTTACTTAAATCTTCAAAATACATATATGTAAAAATACAATGACATTTTAGACTACACCTATTTTCCAAGGAAACCCGGCCAACAAAACCGTGCTGTTCATTTTGCCTGCATTATGCTGACACATCCTTCAGTGCATCCTGATCCTACTTTTGGTTGCGCTGAATTTATACTCTGGGAACAGAGTTATTGTGCAGTTACCTCTGTGCAAGTAACAGCACTGTTGGGTCTTTCTAAATTCAATCTCTGTCAGATAAGATCAGGTTAGGTATCTTCAAAATGGAAAGAAGAAGATTAGATGCATGTTAAAAGAAATGCAGAGAGAGCAAAAGAATGTCCCTGCTCTAGGGAATGTCTGCACTCCAGAGCTGTGAGATAAGACAGTGATGAGAAAGAGAAATGATAGAAAGCAGTATTTTGCATCAGAGATATGACAATCCACAGATAGGCCAACAACAAAACAAAAACCCCTCAACCTTTTCAATCAAAATTAAGAGCAAGTATACTGAAAATTAAATGCTTACCTAGGACAATATAGCAGACTCCTCTCAAATAGCATGAGCTTCAGTGCTTGCTGTAGTAGGTTCTTTAATTTACACGTTTCACAGCACTCCAAAAGTACAGCTCTGTGTACCTTTAAAACATGCACCAGGTCCCTTCTATGTAGTTAGCGATGGTGACCGCTTGACCTGAAAGTCTTCAACTGATTGGGAATCCCATTTGTCAAGTTACTTTAGGCTACTTTTGCTCATTTAAACAGACACTGGTAGACTCATTTGTATGTGGCAACTCCCCCTGAACAAGTAAATGTCAGCGTGCCTGCAAGAACAGTTACAGTGATATTTGGTCTGCCTCTGTCTAACCATAATTTATTCATGTAAGAGTATGCAGTTCCCAGCAGGTTCCCTTCTACAAGGCAGGACAGATGACCCAAGTCATTGCAACAGGCAGCAACAAACCCAGGTGTTGAAGGGACTAGAAGCAGGGTTGTTTGTTTTCAGCGAAGTATCATAAAAAATAAATTAGCAAGATCCAAAGTGCTTTTAAACAAATAAATAAATAAATAGAGACCTGCAGAGGAAGACTTAATTTAAAAATGCAACAGGCTCAACTATTAAAAATGCATGGAAGCAAAATGATTCAAGATGTTTTGATGCCTGTGGGGAAATTAACAAAAGCATTGGATTCAAACAGTCTTCCTACTGCTCTGGTTATACAATTCTCTTTTCCTTCTTTTTCTTTTTTGAATGTTTCTCCTGATTATTGCTAGATTTTGATTTGCATGAAAACCAGACTCCTTGCTACTAAAGTTGATTTCCCCTCTGAAGACAGTCTTCCGTAGGTAAGCCTTTACAGCCAGCTGTCATCAAAAGCTGAAGAACATGACAACAGCAACAGATTGCTGTCCACTACCAGAACAGATATGGGTGCTCAGATGACACACATCAACTATGGTGCATGTGCTTAGATACACTTATATGTGGCTAAATTGCAAGAGCATTTGAACTCTTAGGAAGTAAAAGATCCTATTTTAATGCAAATGTCCTCAGTGCTATTGGGTAAAAACTGCCAGTCTCTATCAGAGACTCATGACATTTTTTCATTTTACCCACTCTGTCTTGAAACACAATGTTAAAACTTCGAAGAGCAAAAGAAATTCAAACAAGAGCTGTCAAAGTTTGAGTCATACAGGACGAAATCCCACATAGCCCTGGAATAGGGTTGAACAAGGCTGCAGTTAACATTGTGAACTCCTCCTGATCAAGCTCTTAGTGTGTATCAGAGCTCACAGCTGGATTAACCACACATCAGCCAAAGTGGCAGATTGTCCCTGGCTACAGGCTCCCAGGGGCCACTTCCCATGACCAAGAAACTAATTGTTTCCACTTCCCTGCAAAATAGGATCTCAATCTGCTAGCAGTGCGACCACCAGGAGGGACAGCTGACCTATTATCTTCTTATGTGTGCATTTATGGGTTTTTTATTTGCAACCACAGAGAACCATATATTATACATGGGGGGGAAATGCAAACAAATGTCTAACACTACAAACCTGCTCTTAGTCCAAAGCTGCGGCAAAGCTATTAAGATCCTGCCTCACAGTATCATTCTCTCAGTGCTACTACAATTGGTTCTGCTACTTGAAAGCTCAGTGTTCACTTCTGGGGCTGCAACATCCTTCTTTCCATCTTCCTGCTACCTTGGGTAGGGCTGACGGATGAGCAAGAAAAAAATCCTCTAGAAAGCACATGGAACATTCTTGTCTTTCAATCACTTCTATCATTTCCAAAGTGATGTTTAGTCTTCCATAAATATTTCCACCTAAAACATCTAACACAGAGGATCTGCCAGTTCAGGAAACAGTTTCAAGTAATATAAGTCTGAAGGCACACTTGAGAGCTGAGCAGCTCCATTCTTTGGCAAGTCCTTTTTACTTTGAGGCCCACACCAACTTCCATCACCTTTTGAAGTAGAACAGAAAAGATTTTGCTTGCTCAAACAGTCTAGAAGTGGGGATGATCTTTCACTACCATGTTTCACAGAGATCTCAGAAGTCTTCTTGCCTACTTTTATACAGACTCAAATGGATCTTCAATAGCCCAGAGAGTCAGCTGGGATTCACAGATACCAAAGAGTGGTACATGCTATACAAAAGATTAACAAGTAATTGACAATATACTCAAAACCCGAGGTCAAATTTTCCCTTGTTTTATACCCAAATATAAAAGATTTTGATTAAATACCAGCTTAAGTTGTCACCACTCCTAAATAAAATGAGTTGGAGGTGGTTGTCTTTTGTTTTGCTTTGGTTTTTAAATAAGCATGCCCTTTTTTTTCTTTTTTTTTTTGCTGTAGTGGAGAAGTGCATACAATACCTGTTGTTATTGTTATGTAGTTTTCAGAAAGACAACAGGTTACCAGTGAAATGTGACATCAGCTCATCAAGTTCCTCAGGCGTTCTTCTGCAAAGCTATGAAATAATAGTTCATCTCCTCCTTGGAGAAACCTAGCACAAAATGTTCATATACAACCATTGTAAGATCTTCCCTCCCCCCCAACTCAGCTTCATATCCCATCCAACCCTTCAATTTCAGAAGACTTTTTTTTGGTTGCTAAAGAAAAGGGAAAAAAACAAAACAAAACCAAAACAAAACCAGCTTATAAAACAGCAAAGAAAATAAAGTTATTTTAATATATATAGAAAGAGAACAAAATGAAACTTGAGGGAAAACTTACTGGCGTTACAGTTTATCCTGATACAGTCTAGATGGGGAAAAATAAATGAAAGATGAAATTGCATCCTTCAAGGTAACAGCTGCAGACATCCAAAAACAATCAGTCCACCCTTCCGGGGACAGACACACGCAAAGAGATGTGGCCATTTTATACTTATAAACAGTCTGTACAAGTTGAAGAGTGGGTGTATATGTACAGTATATTCTACATAAATCTATGTTACATAAATATATATATATACAGACACATATATATATACACATATGTATAGAGAGATATACCAATATACATATATATCCACAAGCTGACACAGAAAGCTCTTTTCTTTTTATGAGAAATCTATGCATCTAAGAGTATCTTCTACTCCAGACCATGAACTGATGTGAATTACAATAAGAAAATTGATAATTAAGGCACCCCCCCCAAAAAAAATCTCCCTCAAAATGCAAGTCACACTCCGGTGTCATTCCACTTTTTAAAGACCTTTAGTCATCTCTCTAAGAAGCTTGAAGCTCAAAGTCAACCTTTACACTTGGTTTCTTTTGAATGAATTCGTATTGTTATTGCAGAAATACACCATCTGTCCAACACAGAGTACCTGTACAATCAGACCGTGAGATTTGCTGGTACAATATTTAACCCTTTCCAGCTCTGCCAAAGACAGACCCTCTTTCTCATTCCCCCAATGCCAGCCCAGAATGCTTCTCACTATGTGCACAGAGACATTTGACACTGTCCATTCAGGTGAGGAAAGGGTTAATATACTGCCCAGTTGTGTCCTATCATAAAATGGCCACTTGCAAACAGCTAACCGCACGAACGCCCAGCCCAGATTTCAGCTAGTTCTGGAGGTTGGGAACTTTTTTTATTTTCTTTTTTGTTTGTTTGTTTGGTGGGGTAAGGGGGGGATTTCTCTCAAAGGTCCCCAGACCTGCCAGCTTCTCAGAGCCCAGTTTCATCTTGCTGTCTGAACGCCAAAACTGAATGTGTTGCTCACAACGTTCAGGAAGAAAATGAAATGGGCAGTGGAGTAGCAGATCTGGGAACCTTTGTGGGCCCTGTTTTGTTCAGAGGTTACAGAGGGATGAGGAGGGGTATATGAAAAGAAAAATAGAGTTATGTTTGTGCAATTTAATACAGGATAATTGAGGAGTCTTCCCAAAGAAAACAAGCTGAAGTAAGAAAGCCTGAGCTACAGGGTTTCTGAGCATTACTTCTCCCATTTAATGGACTAATGCTCAGTATATCTCAGGATATGACCCCATAACAGGATGCTACATTTGTACATGTCTACTTACAGCCTTGTGAACATCCATTACTGTAGTGTCTGATATGTGCCAGAGCTATTGTAGAGTGCTATTACATATCTTGGGCCATGCCGACCTTCTCTCAGGAAATCAAGGTCAGAAATAATAGCACCATGTTACTGGACACCTTGCCTGGACCACTAAAGCTCTGACCAGCAGGGACAGTCATCTATTTATTACAGAGATATGGCCCAGCAAGACGGACTACACAGAATGGCAGAGAAATGCAGTACAGTTTACTGCTTAATTGGACCAATTTTATGTTTACTCAGACAGATGTAAGAAAATTGTTATATAATCTGAAAATAAATGCAGCTCTTAAAAAATAAAAGAGGGGAGAGAGTAAGTGCCTATAAAATAAGTATCTGTAATGAGAAGGGGCATACCAATCAGGAGTAGCATATCCAGAGAGAGTCTGTTTGGAAGCAGAACTTCTCTTGAGAAAATCTGGGTTTGGTTTTGTGCGATTAGGTTTGTCATGTGTCGTCAACCGCAACAGAAAAGTGGGAGCAAACAGCCCTGGAGCAATTGGTACAATCACCATACAGTGGTGGCTATATCCCTTACAGGAATAGGGTCAGGTAAGGGATGCACTGAAGTACATGCTGGGGAACTTCCCTCTGTGACCTGATAGTGACAGCAAGAGTGAGAGAGACTCCCAAGTCCCACTGCAAGTGACATCGAGAGTTGTTACAGCTGGAACAACAGGGGAATTTCTTATGGGCTAAAAAGCACATGTGCTGGAAAAGGAAACATGGCTGGTCCTCAATAACATTCATCAAAGACTAAAACTGTTGTTGTGGTATTGATGTCTGCATTTCTGCATTTTTATTTTTTTTGCATTGATACTAAAAATAACTACATGTCCCAGGGCTTACCCTAAGGCTGAGTCACTGACTGCTCCAGATGAAGGGATCAATGTTTCAAACTGAAAACCAGTGTAGCCCTTATCCTGGATGCTACATTTCTATTTCAAAGGACAATGAGAGATCAGGCCACTGAGAAGATGCCCTGACAACTACCATAGATCTATCAGATCTCCAGAGACTGTGAGCATGAAGGCTCCTCAACACCATGCAATGGACTGCAGGCAGAAATGCCCAAGAGCACTGCAGAAGAACTAGCCCAGAACCAAACTTAGTCCAGTTGGGTCAGTGGGGATCCCACATGAAGCTGGATGAGTACATCTGCCTGACTGCTACACCTGTATCACCATGCTTTCCATGGTCTCCAGAGATCAAGCATAGGTTGTTTGTTCATTTCCTTAATTCTGAGCCTTGCCCAAAGCAACCCAGTAAAATTTCCAAGCACTAATACATGAAGCTGTTTTCCCTCTCTTACAACAGTCTTTAGGAAGGAAGAAAATACCTACTTTCCTCTAAACTAGTAAAGCACTTCCAAAGTAGAATATGCTTTCCCTGGCAGTAAGGGGCAGGTTTAGCCTGATCATTCTGCTCTAAACAGCAGTAGCTGGGGAATTCAGGAATAATTAAAAGAACTGCTTGGGATTCCTCCTGCACAGTACCAGGGCAATAAGATTTCTGTTAATTATCATCTGGGGCTCTCAACTCCATTATCAGCGTGTACAGATGAGATATGCCTTATTTAGGCATGGTTGCATTCCTAACTTAAAAGATATTTTCTCTTGCCTTAAGTTTTGAAGATCAGTATGCTTAAACAGCTGTAAATCCAGTCATTGTCCCATTCAGCAATTGGATGAAGAATCTGGAGGACAGCAGTGAAGTGAAAACAAAGTCTGTAACTGCCTGGGAAGCAGAATGAGCTGGGAAGACCTTCTAGAGTTAGTTACTTTATTATTCTTAACGTAAATGAGAAGCTGCTTCCTTACTGCTTGGATGGAAGGTTTTCCAGAGCCCATCACCTGGAAAAAGGCACAAAGATACTCTCCTTGCAAAAGGTTAAATAGCTGCACTGCAATTAGCTAGCACTGGGATCTATTGTTTGAATATAGATATCTTTAATAGCAGACAAAAGTCTCTGTGAATTAGGCCTTTGTTTCTTACCATTTCATAGAATCATAGAATCAATAAGGTTGGAAAAGACCTCAGAGATCATCAAGTCCAACCTGTCATCCAAGACCTGTGGCTGTCAATGGGTCCATGTCCCAGTAGAGGCCAGTGACAAGCAGAGTCCCTCAGGGATCAGTCTTGGGACCAGTCTTGTTCAACATCTTTGTCGGTGCCATGGACAGTGGCATTGAGTGCACCCTCAGCAAGTTTGCTGATGACACCAAGCTGTGTGGTGCAGCAGACACGCTGGAGGGAAGGGAGGCCATCCAGAGGGACCTTGACAGGCTGGAGTGGTGGGCACAAGCCAACCTCATCACAGTATCACAGTATCACACTATCACCAAGGTTGGAAGAATTTGTATCTTTGTGCCCCAAAACCAGTGAGATTTAATTGACATTACTAAGACTCCAGGCTGTATTTTCCTTGAATCGGGAAAGAAAGTTACCTGTGCTGTGCGAGGACAACGTGCTTGCTCCTTTTGATGAGCATTCAGATGTGGTTACAGAAGAGCAGTTTAAGGCAAGGCTAGAGTCCTAGTGATAATCATGTCCTGACTGTTTCTAAACTTGTGGTTATTTCCTATGAAGAAACCAGATGAGGTCCTGTGTGGCTCCTTACCTCTCTCCTACGTGGATGCAGTCAGACTGTGCACTCATCTGTAGCTGTCAGCTGACAAACATTTTTGCATATCTATGATAAAAAACCCCAAACAACAACCGAAGAGCCTTTGTGTGCACAAATTATAGAGAAGAAATTTATTAATGAGAAGCAGTGTGCTACCTACAACCTACGCTTGCAGGTCAGAGTATATGATTTGCACAAAGGAAATCTGGCATAAAAATTCCCATACATTTGAAAAAGAAAAATAGAGAATGTGTCAGCTATGCCTGTGTGTAAGAATGACAAATGAAACTTTTCATTTTGGAGAGGCAAAGATCTCTTTGACAACCTTCAAGAGATATCTTAGAAAAAGATAGGCAAGAGGGATGATTACACTTCCTTACAGGAGAACTGACTCAGATTAACAGGAAGCAGAAAGTATTCTAGCCACCAATGACCTGAAGATAAGCCAGGCCAGGAAGAAAAAATAAAGAAATATTCTTCAATAAAAGTCAGTGACACCATAACTCTCCCACTCATCAGTGCGAGGAAGAATGTGAAGCTGGATCTACCGGACCAGTCATTCTTTCCCTTTCTGCACATCTCAGCATGAGAAACTACTCCGGCGTGTGTTCCAAGCCATCATTTTCTTATTTTCTCTCTCTGTCTCCTTCTGCTTTAATCCCATTTCCTCAGAGCCCTTCTCCACAGAAGTGAGATGTGTATCACATTTGGAATTCTAACCTTCAGGCAACAAACACTGAAACTACTGTGAGACGTGCTGTCAACATGCAGATTGCAGTACCTCGGGCACCCACATGGGAAGGGTCTGAAACAACTTCCTCACCCCTCTTAGAGAATTAGTCATCACTGCTCTTTCTTTCCCTCCCACCACAGCAAGCACCCAGCCACCCATGCCCACCCATGCCTGCTGCATGATCTGTTTGTACCCTGTTTGGTTTGGACACTAAGTGCTGAGGAGGTGGGTGGGATATGCCAGCCCCTGCAGGCTGCTCTGTACGCTCTGTTCTCAGGGCTGTTTGCTGTGCGGGCCGCAGGCTTCAGGCCTTTGAAGGGTTGAATACCATCTTTTGATTTACTATGGCTGATGGGGTATGGGAAAGCTTTACAACTGAAATACACAGAAGAGTTTTGGTTTTTTTTTTTTTAATAGGAAAAAAGGAAGAAAAGAAAAAAAAAGAAAAAGAAAAAAAAATAAGAAAAAACAAGATAGGAAAGACCTTAATAACCACAGAAATGATAATAAGTAATCAAATGGAATAGATCAAAGAAGAGAAGAAAGAGACAGCTCTTAGTAATACTATTAAATGACTTATAAGAAAGGCACAATTAAATAACTCACCACTCAAAACAGTCTTTTTTTACACACATCTGCCCTGGATTAGACACCTGAGGACATGCTGACACATCGCTAGTCAGCACCAACCATGCTCAGGTCTTTAGAGGTGGTGCTGATGACTGTTTCTTACTGATAAGGGGATTTTGGCAGGGTCAGATAATGAAGATTTGGTTCTCATTTGTGACATTTTGGCCATGAACAGTCTCCTTAAAGAGTTAGACATGACTTACAGTAAACAACTGAAAATGAATGGGTCTGGTAAGGTTATTCCTCCTAAAATTCTGTTTCTTCAACAGCAAGGTTGCCTTTTTTGATAGAAGGGAAGTCCTGTTTCAAGCAATATACCTGACAGTTTTATTAATCTGAAGAGGGGAGAGATGAAGCTCAATCCAAGTTCCAGAAGTCTAAAGTACCCTTCTTCTGAGTCAGATATAGGAGAGTGATGATCGTTTTCCACTGATGCAGCCTGTAGTCACTTTTGGGGGAGATTCAACCTCACAAAATTTCCCAGCTGAAAAGCTGGCAAATCTGGCATATACATTACTTCAGTCCCTGGAACTACACTAAAAATAGCCTTCAGTTAGTACAGGGTTTGGTTTCCAGATTTTGCCCCTGTATTAAGCCATCAATGGCACATCTCTTTCTAGACACATCTAGACCACATGTCAGTTCTTGAGCCATGTCTTTTAGATGCCAGACAGTAAATGCAGAGCAGTCCACCAGGCTAGCTGCTGGCATAACAGAGCCCAGAAGGTGTTAAAAGTGACCAAGTACCAATCAGGCATACAATGTTGACAGGCCCTGAGGGAAAATACTGTCTGCCAGCATGATATAAGGAAAACTGGAAAGCAAAGAGTCAGCTGTAAAACTTTTTAAGTATATTCAGGGTAATCTATATTCTCCTCATATTCGCCTAGGGTATAAGTCTAGGAGTCCCTGAATACCCCAAAGGAATGATTCCCCTATTCTCACTGATTTTAAAGGAAGATGAAGAATCAAACAAGTGGTACCTTTCTCAGAAGAACAAGTGATATTTTTTTATTAAGTCTGGCAGTCTTCATGCTGTAGTAGCTTTTATATGCGAGTATCAAAGGCAGCACATTGAATTATTGTCACATCCCTGGCAAGCTGCAAAGTGTTCTCTCTTCAACAAAGAGAGAAATTAAGGCATGCAAGGTAAAAGAATTGTTTCTGGGTTATAAGGGGGTAACATAGAGCTAAGCAGATATTCAGCTGCTCCATCACTTCTCTGACAGAAGCATGACACTGCCAGTTTTCCAGCAATTACATTTATTCTCTGAGAAGAAAATGGCTAGCAATAATTGCCAAGACAGGAAACAGAGTGTGTGTGTGTGTGTGTGTGAATCTCATTTTTCCAGATTATTAGCACTAACTGTATTAGATCAGAAGAAACATACACACACACACACACTGGAATTTTGTGAAAGATTTTTTTTTGCACATGTAAGAATACTCAACAGCAATTATTCTGAGCTGTTCTCCAGAGAAATCTTACAAATCTATGACATTTTCCCTCACTTAAAGTTAATAAAGGGAGAGATGGCTATCACCAGAGTGCTGTTTCTCTTTATCTGAAAAGTTACTGCCATAGCTGAAGTTCATCTACTACCCCTCTCTTCTAGGCAAGTCTATGCTCCTATGCTAGCAAGACACTTAGTAATGCTTTAACTCTTCTTCAGCCAAGCTAGATTAGAGCATATATGTATTCCAAACAGAAACTCAGTAACAGTTTAGATGGAGATTCTTTGCTTTAAAGAGATACAGACTTGTTTAAATACATCTTCTCTTCACATTCTTATTCCAAAAGCAGATACTAGGGTCTAATCTGAGCTTTCAAAGCCAAAAAGAAGCAATTTTAAAAATCAGCTAGTTCCAGAGGACAGCTGCTGAACAGCAGATTGCCCAGATGTCAATGAAGAACCCTAAAATCACCACACAAGCTCATATGGTGCAGCAAGACATTGCTCCAGTGGGGCTTAGAACTTTGAAAGCTGACACAAAACTTTCACAAACTATGCACACATCTTCATACGCAGTAGCCTGTATATTAGAAGAGGTTTAACATTTTGCACTATCATAATAGTTCTGCTTCTTTGACTCAGAATCTCTTCTTACCTAATACTCCTGGATTCACATAAAGCAAAATCACTGAGAAGTTGAAGAAAGCTTCATCTTGGTTATTTACATTGTTTAAAAAGGGTATTTGTTATTCAGTACAACACTTAAAGACTGGCAAGAAAATGGATTGAGGCTAATTGAATAGCACATTCACTTCAATTTTTTTTTTTCAGTGTTGTTATTGTTGGACCTTTTTTGAATTGTTTTGTTTTACTGTTTTCTGGGAAAGTGTAACTCTAAGGAGACAAAACACAACCCTCTGGGATCAGGGCTGCACTTTCACTGTTGCTGCCTTCATTTTAATGAAGACACAGTCAGAAAAAAAACCCACAGGCTTCTTTGCTAGATGTAAAAAGTCCTGAAGGTTGAAACATACAGCAATTAGAAAACAGGGGGGGAAAAAGCAACCAAACCATCAAATGGGTAAAATAGGCCATGCTGTACCAAACGCTGCCAAATTCTGTAAAGGGCATGAGATTCACAGGACTTCTGTTTGCCACCACAGCCACTTTTCTTTCCTCTCACATTGGGCTTTGACTGTTTTGAGTGACGCTGGATGAATGAGGGATGTAACTGATCAAAAGATGGACCAAGCAGCATGTCTCACACAGAGCTCACCAGTCCCAAGAAAGGAAACTTAGGAACTTAAAAAACCAACACTGTCCGTAACAAAGAACTGACAGCAAATCTTCATGCAGCAATGCAGAAGAGAATTTCTCCCCGCAAGAGAATAATATTATGAAAGTCTCAGCAGTTATTTTAGAAATCAATCCAATCAAACCAACAAAAATGAAACAAAATGACTGAAAAAAAACCACTAATCACAAGCCCAAACTAATAGTGAAGGGGCAGTGGAAGGTTTTTATACGATACCTAAATTGACCATAAGTTTGACACGGCCTCCATCCAGCTCCAGGCGCAGAGTGTCAGCAGAATCTCGTGAAGTGGTTGCCATCAACAGCCCATAAGCACGCTGGGACATGAAACGGAAGGACACATCTTCTGCTTCTGTATGCATGACCATAGGCATGATGATCTTCATGTACATGCTGCCATCATAGCTCAAGATAGAGGCCTCTGAAAGGAATCAGCAAACAATTGCAAAAAATGAAAATAAGTTACACCTTTGTGCGATCTTAATTCCTGAGGAACCCTGACCGCTACCACAGAGCACTGTGAAATCATACCGCTCACCACACAAAGGTATTTCCCTAAGGAAAAAACGCAGCAGCTCTTGAACTGCATTCAGCAACCCTCTGTGACAAATAAGGGGAGCAAACACAACGATATGGTATGCACCATAACTGGATGCAGTAGTACCCATGGAGACACAATCCCCAAGGGACAAGTGTGTTAGCACAGGACCCTTTTGTGATAATGAGCTGGCAGAGCCTCTGTTTTTCACACCTTCCAGAAAATGCAATCTCCTCCATTAGCCCAGCCTTCCCCAGCACTTGCTGTAATGACTACTTTAAATAAGTCCCAGCACTTCTACTAGAGCATTTAGTCTTGCCTTTGAAGGCTCAGAGTTCCTATTTTTGGTACTGTTAAGAGCTACTGCTTATTTACAAAAGAATTTTATTCCATTGCTGGCACTTCAAAGAAAAACAACTGTATGAAGCACCTTTCCTAACAGGTCTTTTCTACATCAGATTTGTCCTGGTTTGTGATTTTTAAATGTTACTCCTTCTAACAACGAGCCTCAGTAGAGCTCTGCTGACACAACCAATGGCGCTGCGACATAAATGACGAAAGGAACAAAACAAACTCCACTGCAAGTTTAAGTGTCATTCAAATGCTGAGAATGTCAGAAGGTGGAGGCACAATGAAAGCCAGGAGGAGGAAAGAAAGCAAGGAAAGAAATTTGATTTTTCTAACATCTCAGAGGATGTCAAAGAAAGTGGGAAGTTCAGCTTAGAAAAGGGGTTACAGAACTTAACGTTCTGTTTGTGCAGGGTCTTGCCTGCAGAAACTGATATTCTTCTCTAAGGAGGTAAAATGAAATACTTGTGACAGCCTGCAGCATGGCAATCATTGTTTAGGTTAGGGATATGCTCCAAAGCATTTTTACTTGCAGAATTTGCAATTCTACATAAATATATTAATGTATGAATCAGAGCATCCCTTCTCCAAACAGCCAATCCCTATCAAAGGCGAAGCTGTAAAAATTGCTCCATATAGGACATCCACCACAAAACTACATATAAAAATCCCAAAGGTTTAAAAAAAAGAAAGACCAGTTCAGATTGCTAGGCACATGGAGGGATTCCTCTGTGAATGACTCTTATCAGTGCCCCACCCAGTTTAGCTGCAGTTTTCTCAAATGGTTGTGTTTCTCACCAGGCACCACACGTCCGCCCCAGAAAGCTACCTAACTTAGCCAACTGCAGCAATACTTTATCTGGAACCAAGATGGTCTCCTTCCTATTATCTCGTATTTTCCAGCCAGGACACTCATGCTGGTAGGAGTGGCACTTCTAGAGGGAAACCAGTTTGGCAGAGCCAATCCTCACATCCACCCACTGCCCAAATGTTAGATACTAAAGTAAAGTAGAGAGAATAGAAACCGAGGAATGCCATATTTCCATGCTGAAAAGCACCCATGGCTCTCTCCACAATAGCCAGTTTCAGAATTGCAGAGTGCAATAAAAATGCAAATGAGGTGATGATAAGGATGTAAGTATCAAGCTGATAAAGTGACAGAGAACATGTGCATATGATTACTAAATGTTTGGTGGAGATCACTGTGGTTGTGCTGGTGCAGTAACCCACTGGACTAATAGCAGGTATGAAGCACCTCACTGGTCATGAAACATACAAATCCATGCAGAAGAAAACTTTCCTGGGAGCACCATTACAATAAGATGTTGTGGACAGTATTCCTATTCACTAGATTTCTTAGCTTCACTTCGAACAAACTATTATGGTCTGCACATCCAAAGCTCTCCATATACAACACCTGTATATAAACTTCTGGATACCAGCTGTCAGTGCTGCCCTGGGGACTCCCATTTTCACTTGGCCAAGAAACAGAGAAGTAAAGAAAGCTTCTTTTTCAAGGGAGGGTAATGGTGTCTTCTTTTCAAAGTTCAATTCTCTTCCCTCTCACGTTTCCATCTCTTATTTGCCACCCACAGCTGCAAGCTGGAACTAAATGTACTGTACATTATACATACACTCAAAGGCAATGCGTATGTACATACAAACCCTCCTTGCTCTCATTCCTCTCTCTCTCTCTCTGGACTGTATTAGAAAATGCAGTCAAGCATGAAATGGCTCTTTTGACGCCTTCAGCTCAGATGTGCCTTGCATGAAACAGTTGCTTGCCCGAGCACCTGAATAGCTACAAGAAGGGAGTTGGACGATATCAGGACCGAGTAGGAGTAGGTGACACAAGTTGCCTAGCTCTGCTTCTTCCATGCACTAGGTGCTTTGCAAACACAAGTTTTTCTGCAGACACTAGAAGACAATAAACCAAGTGCAACAATAATGACATAGACATAGATTCATAGAATTGTTGTTTGTAAAAGACCTTTAAGATCATCAAGTCCAACTGTTAATATAACACTACCAAGCCCACCACTAAACAAGGTCCTTAAGTGCCACATCTACACATCCAGAGCTGTGTAAATGCATCCAGAGATGATGGCTCAGTCACTGGGCAGTCCATTCCAGTGCTTGACAACTCTTTCAGTGCAAACATTTTTCCCAATATCAATTCTTAACCTCCCCTGATACAACTTCAGACCATTTCATAGTGTCATAGTATCAGTCAGGGCTGGACGGGACCACAAGGATCATCTAGTTCCAATCCCCCTGCCATGGGCAGGGACACCCCACTCTAGATCAGGCTGGCCACAGCCTCATCCAGCCTGGTCTTAAACACCTCCAGGGACGGGGCCTCAACCACCTCCCTGGACAACCCATTCCAGGGCTTCACCACTCTCATGGTGAAGAACTTCCTCCTCACGTCCAGCCTGAATCTCCCACCTCCAGCTTCATTCCATTCCCCCTAGTCCTATCACTACCTGATATCCTGAGAAGTCCTCTTGTCCTGTTGCTTTTTACTTGGGAAGTCTCTTCCTTAAAACCAGAATTCATGTCTTTCATATCCTATTGCCAGAAAATTACTGTCCTTAGATGAGAAACCCCAATCAGTACTATTATACGTACGGAAAAAGGACCTGAAGAACACTCAGAATTGCTGAAGATGGAACAAAAATGTTTCAACTTGCAGTCTCTCAACTGACATCCCACAGTAGTCTAAACCAGAGTAGTCCCTTCTCTGTCCAGTCTGATACAAACAGGGAGCAATGAATCCTTGTAAGAATTAAGCAGATAAAATTAAATAGCCCGAAACAGCTGCTGCGCAATCATAGGAGATGATGAGTTTCCATTCTTGTGGGTGCCCTATGCTGACCTGAGCTTGACCCAGCTTGACCCGGGCCACTTGACATCTTTTGAAAATTAATGGAGCTCATTCTCACAGTGCATCTCTTCACCAGCTGGAGGGTCTGTGAGATTTTTCAGTACATATTCTTGCAAACAGATCATTCCCTACAGCTACAGAAAAATAATAAAAACCCCAAAACACACAAAACCTTCGGAGGACAGCAGGAGTCATACAAAACCCCCCTATCTCCCTGCTGTGACAGCAAGTCCCTAAAAAACTCAAGGAAGGCATGTTACAGCTGAGCGACACAGACAACAACAAATCTGTTCAGGGTTCCCAGTATCACAGAATGTTAGAGGTTGGAAAGGATCTCCAGAGATCATCAAGACCAAGCCCCACACCACAGCAGGGCAGGCCACACAGGGACACATCCAGGCAGGTTTTGAAAGTCTCGAGAGAAGGAGACTCCACAACCTCTCTGGGCAGCCTGTTCCAGTGCTCTGTCACCCTTACCACAAAGAAGTGTCTCCTCGTGTTGGTCTCTTCTTCCAGGCATCCAGCACCAGAACAAGGGGACACAGTCTCAAGCTGCACCAGGGGAGGTTTAGACTCGAGGTGAGGAGAAGGTTCTTCACTGAGCGAGTCGTTCGTCATTGGAATGTGCTGCCCAGGGAGGTGGTGGAGTCACCGTCCCTGGAGGTATTCAAAAGGAGATTGGACGTGGCACTTGGTGCCATGGTCTAGTCGTGAGGTCTGTTGGGACAGGTTGGACTTGATGATCCTTGGGGTCTCTTCCAACCTTAGTTATACTGTGATACTGTGAACCTCCCATGTTGTAGCTTGTACCCACTGTTCCTTGTCCTATCACTGGACACCACTGAAAAGAGACTGACACCTTCATCTTGACACCCACCCCTCAGATATTTATAGACATTGATAAGATTCCATCTTGGTCTTCTCAAGACTAAACAGCCCTAGTTCTCTCAGTTTTTCTTCAGGGCTGAATGTAATCTGGCAATAACTAGATGACCTCAGCCTCCTAGGCACCTGTGCTGGCTACTTCTACCTGAATACAGGCATCTCTTTGATGCCAATCCCCTTGCTAAAGCAGGTTTGCCTTGATCAGGTTGCACAGGATTGCGTCCAGCTGGGTTCTGAAGTCTCCACAGAAGGAGATTCCATAATCTCTCCAAGCAGCCTATTCCAGTGCTCCATCACCCTTGAAGAAGCTGGTTTTCCTTATGTTTATGTGGAACTTTCTGTGTTCTAGTTTGTGCTCACTGCTCATAGTCCTATCACTGGGCACCACAGTTGTCCAGCCCCAGCCCCTTGACACCCACCCTTTAGATATTTTGTAAGCACTGATAAGATCCCCATTGTCCTTGGCCACCTGCAGCAATGAGACTGTAATGCTTTTGTTCAGTGCATAAACACAGGCTGCAGCACATTCATCCAAGTTTAAAATGCATGCACATTCCTTCCACCGCTCCACTTTTAGGGTAGCTATTATACTTGGATGTCTTACTGATACATGCATAGGAGCAATATATGAAACCATCTTTCAGAGACCCATGGATTTGTACAGACAAAAAGAACCAGAGCAGCATTTATTTGCAATCCCAAAGCCAGAAGCTTCATTGCCATTAGCCTGGAGATGGGAAGAGGAAGAAGCCAGGTGGTGATTCAAAAACCACCCTGACATAATGCCAGAGCTCTGTGAAAATCAGTATGTTATTAGGAGTGATTAGCTTCCCAGTCTTGTGCTCCAAGACCCTGCCAGCTTCAATTTTACACTTAGCATCCAAAGGAGCAATTCACTGCTGCTTCCCCACAAGGCTCTGCATAAACCTCCTGGGGAGATGACAACAGCCATTTCTTAGAATACAGACAGAAAAAATGTTCAAGACCTCTTTGTGCTCTTTCTCCTGCTTTCTAACCTTTCTCTTGTATTAATCTTCAGACTTTGCCTCTTTCCTTTTTTTTTCCCTTTTAGTTTTTCTGTAATCTCCTGTTCCTCCTTGCAGTTGTTTCCCTGCCTTCCAGACTACAATATAACTTTCTTCCTGACATTTCCATAAAGACAACAGTGCAAAAAGAGGAAAAAATGTCCTTCCTTCATGAAAAGTTTAGCTGAAGTCAGCAATGACATACACCCTCTAGCTACACTTGCCAGAGTCAGCTACTGCCATCCGTTCCCACCAAGCAAAGCTTCCAGAGACAAGTGTCACAAACTGGAGATACCTGGCAAAGGAGGAAATGTGAAAAACAGCTATGTTGGTTCAGAACTGCAGGGGAATATAGATCAAACATTTCCATCTTCTTGCAAAAGTTCAAACAACCTTAAAGAAAAAGTGCCAAAGCTCGTTACCACAAACCAGACAAAACTCTCCTGTAGGCATTACGCAAGACACCTCTTTCCCTCCCATATCAGTTAGCAAACACATGGCCACAAATAAAACCAGCCTTGATTTTCTGAAAACCCAAATTGCACTTAAAACAAAAAAAAAAAAAAAGAGAAACAGAACTGAAAAAGGACCTGAAAAAGGCCAAAGCAGAAACCCCTCATTCCTGTCCAAGGGGATTCCATATGAAAGAGCTTTCACAACGCAAGTCTGTCAAGTAAGTTGGGAAGCCCAAAAGTAATCAGACTGAAATCTGACTAGAACCTAGGAGATAATGGCCCTTTTTTGGTGGAGAAAAATGTCATGGGAGCTTTAAGAAATTACAGCCTTGCCTGTCACCTCCCACAGGCTAGGAGCCGGGAGCTGTGGGACTCCCAGGGCTGGCTTTTGATGCTCAAAGCTGTCCCACACACCCAGAAAGTGCAGACAACAGACCTGTAGATGATGGCTGAGTCCAACCAAGACCCCAGAAAACATTGGGCAATGAGACAGGTGCAGGGTCAGGCTGGGAAGTCAGTACACAGGCCAGGGCTAAAATCAGGTGCCACAACTGACAGGCAGGGCCACCACAAGGATGGGACACAGGCCTGGTTCAGCACAGCCCATGATCAGGCAGTGCTGTGGGGAGCTGGAGACCAGCCCTAGTGCAGCATCACTGGGAGAGGGGCTGATGGCCCCAAGGGGCTGACATGGGGTCCTGGGCCAGGGTAGGAGAGAAGTTATTAGTCCATCAAAATAACTTTCAAATAATACCACTAGTCAGCCACTGATACGGATTGTGCCACTAAGAGAAAAGCTATTCTGCTTTAAAGATTTCATCCTGACAAGATGTCAACAGCATTATCATCAGTCGTCAAGGACTGGAAATTCATGAAGATAAAAGATAAAATCTTGGACACACACAACTACAGAAATACAAAGACAATGGACTGGCTTTGCTGATTTTTCCAGTGTTTAATCTCTTTACAGATCAAAGTATTTTTGCAACATCAATCCAAATTTTTCTTTCCTTCAGATTAAGACAACACCTTCCTTCCCTACTCCTGGTGGGTGTAGAGCTGCTTCACAAAAGAACCTTTGTAGCCTGAAGCTCAGCCTATCATTACCTCAGATCCTTCACTCTTCTAGACTAAGTAAATCCTTTTCATTCAATTTTTACTTTCTATAACTAGCTGCTTCTGCTTTTCACCTCTGGCCTCTCTCTGGTTTGTATACTACTTTCTAAAATTCAAACACTCCAGTTTGAACAGCATACCTCACACAAGACCAAATGGGCACTAGAAGTGGAATAATTACAGTACAACATGTACAAAGTATCTCCAAATGAGCAGCAAATGGGAGAGATAATGGAGCTAGCTTCAAGGCATTCATCACATTTTCAGGGATGTAAGAATACTGCTGGAGCAGTAATAGTAACTGTCACTTACAACGATGCTTCTATAGACAAAAAATTGCTAGCAGATGTCTATATAGACCAGACAACATCCAGATTATTTTTTTTTATCAAACATATTCTTTAAAAACCTTGCAAAATTTATTTCATAGTACTATTTAAAACATTTTGCCACTTCTAACATACAACTGAAAACAACCCAGAAGTGCAGGTTAGTCAGTAGAAAATAAGAAATTCCTGAAGAACACCTGAAATGCAGGCCACACCTATCAATTGATCTACAAAGGCAGAACAGAATAAATACCCTATTTCCATTATTTCCATTTCATACCATTGTCTCCTCTCTGTTTCAGTGTCTTATCTATTACCTATCCCTTCCCTTTGTTTTCCCAAACATAAGCAGAAACATCAAATTACTACAGAAAAGACCTCTAAGTATCCACAAAATGCAAGACATCCAAAACTCGAGACAAAGAAGGCAAACGAAGAGCCCCAAGCAGCGCATCTGCATGAAAGTGCAAGGTTCAGTACAAGTGCTATAATGTCCTTTCTCAAGAAAAATGAATAAAATAAATAATTAGCTGTATTCATAGTTTAGACATTGGCATTAGAAAAGAATAGAATAAACCAGGTTGGAAGAGACCTTCAAGATCATCGCATCCAACCTATCAACTAATCCAACCCACCTAATCAACTAAACCATGCAGCCAAGCACCCCATCAAGTCTCCTCCTGAACACCTCCAATGATGGTGACTCCACTACCTCCCTGAGCAGCCCATTCCAATGGGCAGTCACTCTCTCTGTGTAGAACTTCTTCCTAACATTCAGCCTAAACCTCCCCTGACACAGCTTGAGAGTGTGTCCTCTTGTTCCGGTGCTGGCTGCCTGGGAGAAGAGACCAACATCCGCCTGTCTACAGCCTCCCTTAAGGTAGTTGTAGAGAGTAATAAGGTCACCCCTGAGTCTCCTCTTCTCCAGGCTAAGCAACCCCAGCTCCCTCAGCCTCTCCTCATAGGGCTTGTGCTCCAAACCCCTCACCAACTTCGTTGCCCTTCTCTGGACACGCTCCAGCAAGTCAACCTCCTTCCTAAACTGAGGGGCCCAGAACTGGACACAGTACTCGAGGTGCGTCCTAACCAGTGCAGTGTACAGGGGGGAGAATCACTTCCCTACTCCTGCTGGCCACACTGTTCCTGATACAGCCCAGGATGCCATTGGCCCTCTTGGCTGCCTGGGCACACTGCAGGCTCATGTTCAGCCTACCATCGACCCGTACCCCCAGGTCCCTCTCTGCCTGGCCGCTCTCCAGCCACTCTGACCCCAGCCTGTAGCACTGCATGGGGATGTTGTGGCCAATGTGCAGAACCTGGTACTTGGATGTGTTAAATCTCATGCCATAGGATTCTGCCCTTCTGTCCAGCCTGTCAAGGTCCCTCTTCAGTTATGAATGGAAGCAATGCAGATGTGTGTTTTTTTCAGAATTACACAATAATACATTTTTTTAATTCAAAATTAACACCTTTCTTTTCTAGTTCAATGTTATAAGGAGGTTACACAAAAACAAAATCCTGTAAACCGGTCCTGAGAATTTTGAGCTTAAAATGGGTGAAATCACAGGTTCAATGGAGACCTTCTAAATTTTAAACTGACCTACAGAAGTCATATTTGGATCCAGAATCCCAAATCTCCCTCCATTAATGAATCTCGCAGCCTTTGCACTCTGTATTCTAGCTTTGTTTAACTTCTGTAATGAAACAATTCTCCAGCTCTCAAGGCTAACCTGTGGCTATTCTACACAGTCTGTATCCATTCCCATCAGCATCAGGCTTGGTACGTGCTTCCTTTCCTCCTGCTGTCACCATACACAAAGGAGGATAAGTTAATTAAGGGATGTTGTCAGAATAACAAAGAAAAAGAAATCCTTTATTCCACAATGAAAGGTAAATATTATCTACCAAACTTTGCATCTCCCTTCTTTGAGCTGTAGTCATAAAGAACCAGGCTAGGAAGGAGCTGTAAGAGCATCGAATAGCACAGTGGAAATATTTACAAAGGGAAGAAACTGTAGCTTGTAAATGTTATTGCTAGCCCTGGGAGGTAATGAGCATGGCTATATTGCCACTCCAAAGCTTGGCACAGGCACAGGGGAACAGAGAAGGAGCACATGGACTCTTTAAACTTACTCCAAATGTCACTCTAACATTTACAGAGCTATGTACAACTATTTGGGAAGAAATCTCTGGCAAGAAGGTTCAGCGTAGAAGAAGAATTGTTCCTCAAAGCTGAGGAGTGGAGTAGGGAAGGCATGAAATGGAAAGGCATGGGGAAACCTGCTACTGAAATGATAGTCTGAGAGTTTGTATTACATGGTGACACAGTTTATAAAGTCAGGCGACTTCTGTTTAGGTCAAACATCTCTAAGTCCTCTTCATGCCACTGTCAAGCTGAATGAAGCATCTGATTACTGTCTTCTCAGTGGTGTTCACTAAGAAAGGGGGATTACAGCAAAGATGGAGTTTGGCTTGTTTCAGAGGTGTCCAGTGGGAAAAACAAACAAATAAATAAAAAAACAACCACCTAAACAAACAAAGAACAAGGTAGCTGACATAATTTTCAGCAAGGGAAACTCTACGGGCAATAAAAATTACACCATGGTAGCCACACGTTGCTGCAGAAAGGCTGCAGAAACTCCACCTCTGCAAAATTTTCAACACTCAACTAGATAATGTCTTCAATATTAAAATCTGCTCTTGAAGCTGGCCCCACTCAGAGCAAGCAGCTGGGGCAAAGATTTCCAGAGATCCCTTTTGTAATGGGTTGGGGCAGACCCCCTCCCCACCACAGGCAGAAATAACGGCTCAGACAAACGGATTGCAAAAGTGATGAAAGTTTAAATAGAAAGCAGTGAATGTTACAGAAAACCCAAAGCGCAGTGACAAAGAAAGATCCCATCCCCACCTGAGGGTGCATCCAAAACCCCCAGGGCTCCTTCTTCCCCCTCCCTCTGCTGGGCTAGTCTCAGCTGGCCAGGCCTGAGACTGCCCATCCCCCTGTGGCCTTGGGCCCAATCAGGCCCATGGCCGGGAGATCTCTCCCCCAGTTACCAAGTCTCGGAGAGGGAAGGAAAGAGGAAGTGCCAGACCCCACCGCAAAATTTATAGTGGTGCAAGGGATTATGGTAGAAATACCTAATTTCCTGAGTCCACCCACTGGGATGGACTTCTGGACACAGGAAACACCCCTGTAGCAGAGGGCACCCAGCCCAAACTACGACACCTTTCAACCATAAGCAGTTTGTGAAAAGTTCCAGAATGCATCCATTTCACTGAATATTGCACCATTTCACAGCAATCTACCTTACAACTGCAAGCTGCTTCTGACAAAAGATTTTGTCTTGTGAGTTAGCTCATCAATGCAAATGCTTGTTGCTAAAACTGAAGAAATAGAAGATTTGAAACTTTGCTTTCCTACAGGGACTGCAGGAGACTGGGCAAATTCTTTACCTCTGTTGGATCCTCTCACAAAAATTACAGTTAGGAACCAAGCTGTACACATTATTACATACATCTGACTATTACTTTCAGTCCTTTTCTGTCACAAGCCAGGATGCTTTCACTGAACTGGTGTTTCACTGACAACATCTTCCTAGTGGCTACTGATGCTCAGGTGATGCTCAGGATTGAGAGGTTTATAAGGATGGATCTCAGAAACAAAATTTGCATTACTACCCCAAATTTCCATGAGGTGAAGGCTCTGCTATAAAATCCATAGATGTGGGAAAGCTACTGAAAAGGCAGTTATCACCAGCCCACCATCTTTTAAAAGAAAGGCTGCGATGTGAACTACTTTCATAACCTTGTGTATAAGCACAAACAGCCTCCCCTCAATTTTGATATTGAGCAGTGGAAAGCAAAACAATAACTCTTACTGCCTCTGGCTTCTGGTTTAAAATAGGTTCATAACATGGACCAGAAAACCCACTATTTCCTTTTCTACCTTCTTCTCATCTGACAGCCCCAAGCCCCTGAAATTCCATAAAGTCCTGAAGAGATACATTAGTAAAACAGGGAGCAGAGAGAAAGCATGAGTCTACAAAATGTAGGGTAAGCTTATCCCCCAAAATCACAGTTATACCATTGGTAGTTTTTCTTACAAAGCAACAATTCTGCAACCCAGGAGATCTGATACAGGAGGGGCCAGGAGTGAGAGACTGTCATGCTAAAAAATAAGTAGGTAGAAGACCTGGGCAACTATTTGTAAGTAATATAAGGCAAACAGCTTCATGGAAATGGGAATATCACAACATTCACAAAGGCTGGCAAATAGGTCATCTTTGTGGGAAGCCTAATGCACAAGCAAGCAGGTAGCAATTAGGAAGGTACCAGCAGCATACCTGCTGTGGGAAAATACAGGATAACATGTAATTTGAGGGTTTAGACTACAAGTTCCAAACTTAAAATATAAGATAAACTAAGCTGAGTTTATAATACTAGGACCTGGGGGGAGGTCCTTTCAGTGTCTTTTCTTCTACTGCAGATCTGCTGCTTTTCCTAAAAACATTTGCAAAACCACTAATCCCAGGGTGGTGCCTGCTTGAGAGCAATGCCGCGTTGGTGCAGCACAGGCAGCGCAGAAATGATGACACTGATTTCCAGCCATCCCACAGGCTCTGTCCACTCCTAATGAAGTCATCAGCAGAGATGCAATAGCCAGGGCTGTTCACCCAGCTAATTGCAACTGCTGCCCAATTAATGTCACCATGACAAAGAGGAAAAGAGACACAGAAACTAGCATATGGCATGGGACGGCAGTTGATGTTGCCAAGATTGTGAAGGCTGAAGCAGGAAATACATGTTGTAAATTTTACTAGCACATAAAAGAAATTAAGTCCTACTTTCAAGTAATAGGCACTGCCTTTTGAAAGCATGACTGTCCTGCAAACCAAATTCCACTGTCAGCAGGGCAGCAGTCAGAAAACAGTGAAGAGTGTCATACTCCAAAAACACCAGCCTGATGCGTGCTAAGTAAAGCTGAATCTTCTTCAGCTGCTTCTACCAGTCGACTTACTGAGATAGTTTCTGAGGCTTGAGTCTATTCTGATTCAGAACAAAATCAAACCTTGAAAATGCCATCTATTTTAGAATTAAAATGTCGTTTCTGTGCAGAAAATTTTCAAATCAGCTTCTGCAGAATCTATGACTTCCACTGAAATGCTTGGATCTCTCCTATTCTGAACGTGAAATTGGAAAGCAGTCATGTCATCACCCATATCAAGGCTTATAGACAAGATGAGAGAATACAGCCATGTCCTATATTGTTCTCTTCATGCTAGACATAATGGAAAACTCTGGGTTAAGAGAGTTCTCATGGTGAATAATCTGCTTTTTAGCCAGTCTAAAGCACTTCTGTCCACTGTAATAAAGTCCAGAGGGACATTTACTCTCCAGACAGCCAGCAGCAAACCGAATGTGATGTATTTCATTACAACATTTCTGATCCATTATATCAAATTATGTCAGATTAAATGCAGCCCATCAGGGGAAAGGGTTTCATCAGACCTGTAAATGGACTAAAACATAAAATTCAGCATCTGCTAATCAATGACCACACCTCCTGCATGGCATCACTGCCCATACAACTTCTTCACTTGATACTAGGCAACATACCTGCAGAATTAACCACCTGGGAAGGAATTTTGTATTGAATGGGTGGTTAATTAAAAATTTAATTTCACTGTGGTGTTGTCAGGTTCTTTTGGTTCCTGAACAACCTCTTTACATACTAAGCTCGAAAGTCACACACACTAACGACAAGGAAAAAATGGTTCCTCCAGTGTCAGTCTTCATATGGCTTAGGACGGAATTAAGGACAAAACAGCTGAGATCCCTGTTTCAAGGGTGAGGCAAAGAATTCAGACATCAACCACTAATTCCTAAAGACCAGAGTTCAGAAGTACCTTAGAGAAAAGAATGGAGTTTTGTAGACTAAGACTAAAGATATGTTATTCCACATCCTAAAATCCCTGTTTAGAATGACCCACAGAGCTGCCTGTGCTCTGAGGAAGTCTGGGGCAAGGGAAGAAGTAGAGCTATGTATCATAAGTACAACATGTTAGTTAATCAGGTGGCAGAGAGGAATTTCCATCTCTAAGAATAGATTCTAAATTCCAATAACAATTTAGGTATTTGATAAACAAGTCATCAGTCACAGCCTTAATGCTCTGCACAGCAGAAAGAATGGTTTGCTTTCACAAAAAATCTCTCCCGCACTCTTAAGTGCAGGAGAAATGGAACTAGGAAGAGTAAATTGCAAAAGCCATCCCATTTAGCTGTGTGGGATCACAGGTAAGGTCAGGACAGTTAATCACTATCCATTTGCTGAAAATTACCCATAAAGCTAATTAGATGCACAATCTTCTTACAGCAATTAGCTTTTGTTGATATGAATATGAAGCAGGTACCTAGTAAGAGTTAACTAAAGGAAAGAAATTAATTGGAACAAAGAGAGAATTCAAAAATGGAAGCCAAAATAAGTTTGGGGGATGGCCAGATGTTCAAATGTATGTTTGAAGGACCAGAGACTGCTTTCACTTCTATCATTTGGCCCAACTTCTGAAGTGTATCAGAGAAAAGTATGATTATCAGAATGCAGTCCAACACAATTTACCAAAGCATGGCACAAGCAGATAGGAGCATGCCTATCAGATTATCTTTGTATAAAGGCTGTGGTAAATCCATCATGAGATTTTCCAGGCTCTGAGACAGCCCTACTGGAACTGGCCCTGCCAGCAAGTTCTATCTACTTCAAAGATGAAATTTCTTCTGCCTTCATTCTATAAGGCAAAACTGGGGCAGGGGAAGAGAGCCTGGTATTTTCTGCTCTTTCAAATGGTATTTCTCTGTAGTGACAAAAGCCACTAATCATTACCAATGAAAACTGGAAGGGGGTGGGGGAAGTAACAACAACATCTGAAGGCATCCTTTTGGTTTTTCAGTAATTTGTTGCTCCAAGTGATCTGTAAGCTCTTCTCTTGGCCTATCTAAGGTCTGCACCACTACTTCTTCTGCACCTACAGGAAAGGAATGAGAAAGCTAGACTGCAACTCTGAAAAAAGCAGCTTTCAGCTGTGGGGAGCAGGGTTCACCTGAACAACTTAGAAAAACAACTAAAAAGAATATGTGCTACCAAACACACAATATCATTATCTTCAATGAGAGTTAAGGGGCTGACTTTGTCTTAACAGCAATTTTATCGTGCTGTAACAACATTCTGCATGATATTGAAGAAACAAGGCTTGTATCTAATCACATCGCACCATTTCTTCTGGGAAACACACGGGTACACCTGCTGCCACTTGATCTTCCAGGGCATATTACTTCTTCACACTGCATAAGCACCCTTCCTATGTCAGCTGGACTGAATTGCACCTCCACAAGGAGAGGAACACAACAGAGAAACATAACCAAAATAAGACAGGCAAAGCTCTCACCTTCTCAAACAGAAAGCCAGGCTCTGAGTTACTAGGAGTATGACAGCTTTGAGGTGTGACCAACAGTAGCAGTAACCAGGCAAAGTGAAATTCATGTGCTATGCAACACAAAAGTGCCATTTTACTGTAAAAAACCAACCAAAACCCCACAGAATGCAAACCTTTCTCATAATATCTCAGGCATTGTGGCTTTTTTTTGGCTTGGACTCACTGGTCTTTTTGAGGAAGAACAGCCTTCGAAGCTTTAGTCCCTAGCTCCTCAGGTGCAATAGGAGCACTTTTAGACTGATGCTGAGCAAAAAAACACACCACAACATCTCACTTCTAAACCCTGAATTCCAAAAAAAATATCTGCATGTAATGTTCATTGAAAATCTAATGAGATAAAGTGTAAAGGCTCAACCTAAACACTCACAGGATGTAGTTACATTTTTTATTTTGAAGCCTGAGATTGCAGCCATTTTTCTTAGCCTCTCTTTACTTTTTTTTTCTAAACCAAGGTCTTTATCATGTGATCTTTGAAATAGCACCTCAGGCATGTATTTATTTCAAGGTCTAACTTCCCTCAGCATTAGCAAAATGCCTCAGAATTAGTTTTTTCATATATATATAGATTCCAGTCCCAGCTCTTCAGGAAACGTGGTCATTTATTAAGGTTGCAACAAGAACATGGTCATCAGTACTGGAGAGCATATTCAAACCAAGAGAAAAATAACTATCATCTGATTTCCCTCAGTCTGGAACCTGGGAGCATGCACATTTTTACTGGGGGGAGAAAGTTTTTAAAAGTGTAAAGGTAAGTATTGAAATATTGAAGACAATTCCCAGTAAATTATGAAGCCGATGGAGTCATACAGTACTAATCTTCCACAGCATCACAGTTCATTTCTTTAATTACCATGTTACATTGTTTAAAAAGAAATATTGATTTCTTTGTTCCTGGGGTCCTGAAAAAAGCAAAAAGCTTGATCTTAGCTATACAGTAAAACTTTGCTGTGATCCTGAATTGCACAGAGGTGCCTTTGGTATGGAAAGCAGAGTTAAGATTTCCTCATTTTGGAGGAAATACCAGAGTATGTGAAACTGCCACCTAATGGTAGAACTGTAAGTTTGAAGCAGGTTTAGCAGCCAGCAACCAAGGTCACAATCATTGCTTTGACCTGCATGTCTTGAATTTGGATTGATAATCACAGCAACATTTAATTATATGCTGCTTCCCACATCGCTGGCTGCTGGTGAAGCAGAAGTATATGTTTTAAGTGACAAAATGTATCTTCATCAGGGATGTGATTAGCTTCTCAAATTGCCAGATTTGATTCCCAGTTCTATGCCACATCAGAGAGGCTGCACAACAAAGAAAAAAATAAAGCCAAAGTCCTGGATATTTTGAGGACAGATAATGTCATCTTAATTTCTGATGAAAACTACCAGCACTGGAAGAGTATAGAAATGGAGTTAAACAAGCTAGATTACTCCACTGATACTGAATTACTGGGTATTTCAGCCAGTAACAAAGCACTTTCAACCATCTACCATTTTCTTCATGGTCTGCCAGTGAAGGCCCCAAACCACTTTTTTTAGTGACCCAAGTATGGGCAGAATGGCCTTGCTATGCACCAAAAGGAGATGACTCTAGTCCAAATGGGTCAAGTATTTCCTTCTTGACTTTGCTGAAACAATACTTAATAGGATCTCTATTTTGTTTCTATTGAGCCCCTAATAATGTTGACATGTCTTCTAAAGCAGCAGGGCAGAAATAGGACTCTTGAGATTCAGCAAGTCACTTTGTGATTTTTCCTTTACTTGAAAGTAGGAATGAATGTCCCCTCAGACTTTGAGATCCTCTCTTAAGAAACCATTACAAAACTAGAACCAGCATATTAAAAGGAGACTACAATCAGGGAGGGAAAGAGGCAACTCTTGTATTGAGGACATCATGTATCAGGCATAGACATACTTGAAATCCACTTCTGACAGGTCATCAGAATCGCTCTCCACACTCACTGAAGACAGTTCAATTTGGTCCCTTTTCTAATGTGCAAGTGAGGGCCAACAAAATTTATCAGACTGATGTGATGGAAGACAAGTACCTATGATCAATATATAAAGAATATAAAATTCTCCAACTTGCTATTATCTTAAAGCAACAGAGTCATTTAAGAGTTTGAAAACTCATAGCTTAATGCATGAGCCACCAATCTCCATATGTCTGGAGAAAAGGGATGTTAAGCTCTTTACCAGGAGATGCAGTTGTGCAGCCTCTCTTGCACAAAGTCTGAGGCACTTCTCTGTTTTCAATACAGAGTGATTCGTAGGTTCTTACACTGGACTCAGTCGTGACCCTGATATCTGTGTGGTACAGCATGCTCTGCTTTCTCCTAAGGGTTCCTGAGGGGCTGCGAGGGTATAGTGGGAGCCCAGGGGGAGAAAAACTGAGTGTATTCAGGTATACTAAGGAAACAAACTTCAGTATACATTTCACGTCTATTTCAAGACAAAAATACTGTAAAGCTTTCCCCCAGAGGAGGTGCATGTAGCAATTTAGCAAGTCAAGCAAGCCAGCAGCTGCTGGGTGAGCAGAGGAGGTGATGGGAATGTAGAGGCTGTGGGTGCCAGGAGCTGGTGCACTCATTCAGACACTGTGGGCACAGTGAGAGGCATGTGGCAGTGCTCTGTGAGGCCATTAGATGGCAAAGGAGGCTGCAATTTACATGTCCCATATTCCACTAGTAATGAGAATTACTTGCTTTGTGTTTTTTCAAGGGACAGCAGTGTGGCTCCTCCTGGGGTGAAAGAGAAGCTTTTCCTGCTTCATACCTGGAAGGATTAGAAACAACTGTATGCCACGCTGCAAATAACATCCTGTTTTCCAAAATAGGCAGCTGACATATTCTGACCAAACAAAGAAAGGGCAGTTCTCCTAATAGGATGGATTTCCTGTCTTCTAGTCCCATTATTGGAAGTCCTCAGCATAATCTGAAAGCATTACAATGCCCCCAAGAATGTCTTTTGATCTGGCTTACTTTCATAGCAGAAACTGAGACTGAAATAGGAGCCAGTTCACACAGTCACACTGCAAAGGCATGGCAGTGCAGGAACACAACCCAATGCCCTGAACAACTGTTATACCACTACCGGGTTGCTGTCCCTCCCTTTTTAGATTGTCTGAGAGCTTCCTGCCATGTCCTCATTGTACTCTTCTTAAGACAGGCCCTGAAAAAGTCCAAGAATATCAAACAACTCAAAATAATGAAGAGACATATAATTCCTCTGGAAACTGAAAAATAATCTAGAAGCCTAAAAATAATCTCAATCTGTCAGGGAAAGAGGACATCACTTGAAACGTAGATGGTGAGATGGTGAGACTCAATAGATATAACACCTGTTTCTCTTTCAAATTCTGCAGAGACTCAAAATAGGAAGAACTGAGGCACAAGACAGTTTAAGATTTCAATTAGCCTTTTATTTGGACTAGGGTTTATTTACTGCAGAGTTAAGCATCTCTCATAGTTACAGATTATCTATTTATATCTGCTAACTGTGCAAATTTCCTGGTTCCCTGATTCCAGACCAGCTGCTGGGCACAGCTGTGCTCCAACAAAAGGACCAAAGCCGGCAGGATTGCTGCAGGACTGTCATACTTCCCGAATTTCATCCACATCTGGAAGAGGAAATCACTATGCTTTTCTCACTCCCTCTTGACACAGCTCAACTGAACAGCACCAATCTAATTGAAAAGCCCTCCAACAATAGATAGCCAGTCTGAGAAGCTTCCAGGCTTCCACAGCTCTCAGTACTGACACTTCCTCCACAAGGCACAAAGTCACCAACACAAAGAATAGAGGAATCTAGGTGCACAGTCATTTGCAAAACTGTCAAACAGAGCAAGGGACATTCTGTGAGTAGTTAGATAAGTGGAGAGGTCAAGGTACAGAATTGTATGCAATTTAGAGTCTAGAAACAAAGGAGTTTCTGTTTAATGAGAAGAAGGGGATGTAAAAGCACAGCACCAAAGTGCCTCATCAACACACTGCAGCTGTGTAACTATGTGTGATGCCATTTAGCATCTAAATCTTGAAGTGGATTGAGAAAGTTAATTTCATATTCATGTGGGAACTGAACTGAAGGTTCCTGCAAGATCAAGGCTGCACCTAGGAGAGGGGACCAGCACATTCTCTACCTGGTATGCACTACCTGAATCCTGTCCCTACTTCCTTTCAGTCACTGGTTGTGTGCTTGCTATTATGAACCCTGTCATAGAATACATAGAATAAACCAGGTTGGAAGAGACCCACAAGATCATCGCGTCCAACCCATCAACCAATCCAACACCACCTAAACAACTAACCCATGGCACCAAGCACCCCATCAAGTCTTCTCCTAAAAACCTCCTGTCCTTGCTTAATGGCCTCTTCAAGCCATAGGCACGTAACTTGTGTTTTGGACTTTTACCCTGAGAACTGATGGGCCCCTGACCACTACTCAGGGCACCCCTGAGGTTTGGCAAGGACTTACTGCTTTTATCTATGAGAACCTAATTAATTTCCCAAAGTCCATGCAAAGTCCATGACTGAGCAAGACTAAATGCAAGTGTTGTTGGTTTTGGCATTTTTACTGATGAGCAATATTTGGGATGGCAATTTAACAGTGAGAAAACTCTGTCCTCTACCTGCCACAAAGCTGAATAATTAGCACTGCACTTGCCTCTTACTGGCTGAAGTGACTGATCCTTACACTAGGCTATCCTTCACCAGCAACCTGGAAATACCTCAGAAACATCACAGTATCACACAGTATCACAGTAACTAAGGTTGGAAGAGACCCCAAGGATCATCAAGTCCAACCTGTTCCAACAGACCTCACAACTAGATCATGGCACCAAGTGCCACGTCCAATCTCCCCTTGAACACCTCCAGGGACGGCGACTCAACCACCTCCCTGGGCAGCACATTCCAATGACGAATGACTCGCTCAGTGAAGAACTTTTTCCTCACCTCGAGTCTAAACCTCCCCTGGTGCAGCTTGAGACTGTGTCCCCTTGTTCTGGTGCTGGTTGCCTGGGAGAAGAGACCAACCCCCTCCTGGCTACAACCACCTTTCAGGTAGTTGTAGAGGGCAATGAGGTCACCTCTGATCCTTCTCTTCTCCAGGCTGAACAATCCCAGCTCCCTCAGCCTCTCCTCATAGGGCTTGTGCTCAAGGCCTCTCCCCAGCCTTGTTGCCCTTCTCTGGACACGTTCAAGTGTCTCGATGTCCTTCTTAAACTGAGGGGCCCAGAACTGGACACAGTACTCAAGGTATGGCCTAACCAATGCAGAGTACAGGGGCACAATGACCTCCCTGCTCTTGCTGGCCACACTATTCCTAATACAGGCCAAGATGCCATTGGCCCTCTTGGCCACCTGGGCACACTGCTGGCTCATGTTTAGGCGGGTGTCAATCATGCTACACTTCCCTATGTTTCTCTTTCTCAACTAAGTCTATGAATACTTCCTCAAAATCAGATTTGAGTTTGGGATTTGAAGTTTTCTGGCAATGGCTTTTTTCCTGCAGTATATTTGTAAATACCTGCCTCAAAGACATTCTTTTCCCATCCAATACCGTAACATATGCTACCTATGTTAATTTGCCTAAACTTGAAGTTTGCTTATAATTCTTTAAAATCTGGCAAAGAAGCTGAGATATCCAAATGTTTTGGGTTTGGTTTGGTGGGGTTTGTTTGGTTTGGGGTTTTGGGGAGTGGTTTAGTTTGGTTTGGTTTTTTTCCACACAATAAACTATTCCACCCTTCTTAATTCAGTATGAGCTATGAGAATGAGAAATTAGAATAAGGATCAAACACAATATACTTTGGGAATGAGTGGCTTGCATATCTTATGAATTTATTCATGTTCTCACTAATTGAAATAAAATATTCAGTCATTAGCAGGATTTAGAAAGAAAAATAGGTCTTTTGAAGTTGGAAGAAATTTTCAGGTTTTCATTATTGTGAGGCACACAGTTCACAGATCCATAAAAGCCAGAAAGAGAAGAGTTAGCTAGACCATGCAGCTCCCTTCCTTTCCTTCCTTCTTACAAAGTATATTTCATCCAAGCATATAGCAGTCTGCCCATACTCTGCCTTTTTAACCAGTCTCATTTCCAATGTGTAACTGATGGGATTTCCATTCATTCTCTAGGGTTCCCCCCATAGCAAAACAAAAAATAGCTCATTATCAGGATACTATCTATGATAGTCACCTTTTCCTTTCTTAATTTAACCCAGTGTTCCACTGTTGGTGTCTTGTGAACTTCCTTAAATTCTTTTCTTTGGGAAAGCAGTCCTCCCATCAAAGCTGATGCAGGTTATCATTCTACCAAGTAACATGTGCTCTACTCTCCTCAACACCACTCTTTACACTTTTGGGTAAACAGTCCAAAGGGACTGTTTAGAACTTATCATTATTTTCCTTCTTACAACCAAAAGTGGTTTATTTACATTCTACCACTTTCTGTTCAAGAACTGTGGAAAGTTTTAAAGGTACAGCCTGAAACTACCACAGGGATTTTTTTTCCCTAAGAAACAGCCATGGAAGCTTCTTAAAGGATATACTTCTTATTCCCACATTCCATGAATATGCATTTCCACTAGGAATACTTCTCTCACTAGCATGAGTATCCAATGTCACTTCATTAGTACACAATTTAACTGGTGAGGAGCTGATATTCAGGCTTATTATCTTAGCAAAGGTCAATGGGCAAAACTATTTGAGGCTCCCTTCTTGTGTGCTCTGTAAATCTCATACCACTATCGAGTTAAATACATTCAGCCAATCGCTGACACACCATACAAAATCTCATCATTTGTTTAGTGCTTCATAAAGGGCAATGAATAATTTTACCTTTTCAAAGCCAAAGAAACTAGAAAGTTTTTTCCCCTTGAGTGGCTCAAGTACTACAGCACTTGATCTACAAAAGGTTGCTTATATACCTCAAAACATCCAGCACTGTGTCTCAACAACCACACAGTGATTGCATCACGCTGCAGGTAGACAAAAGGAGCACAAGACAAAAAAGTCACTGCTATTTTAAAAGAAAATCTCTGGCCTTTAAGGGGTTTTAATGAACATTGCAGGTCTGGGCAATGCTGCTCTTTTAGGGATGTAAGCTCAAATTATTAATATACAGGACCAAAATCTGCAAACATTTCTGTACACAAAAAAAAGCACCACTCGCTAGGCCAGGTTTTCTACCTGTTCTCAGGGCAGGCTGTCCCTTAAGCTCAGGAAAAATCTGTGAAAGAGAAGGTCGAAGATTAACATAAACAAACATTTCGCTGGTCTTCAGCTTTTCCCATCCTAGAATTTGAAGCTCTTAGGGGTTAATGAATCTTCTGCATTGCAACACTTCTATGACAGGAAAGTCTCAAATATCTGGGTTCTTTTGCAGATGAGGAAGATAAAGGAAAATGAACTTATCTGCAGTGATAAGAACCAGAAAGAATCCCAGGGTATGCCTATATTGTATACGTTTGTGAAGTACTGGATTAGTGCTGTTCCACATATGGCAAGGCTTGTTTTGTGAGAAGCCCTGGCAGAATTTATTTATTAACCCAACAGTGGTGCTGATTTACGCGGCACAATTGCCACTGGAGCAGACAGTCTTACAGAACAACACTAGCACAGCAGCACTATAGCACGGGATGCTCTGTGCTTCATATACTAAACAAGCTTCTGAACAGCACCTGTGATAGTGATCATTACGATTTTACCCTTGGGCCAGTGGAAATCACTGGTTTTCAGTTCTCACTCTAAAGTAACATTTCCTTAATGTTCATTTGCTCCTTAAGTTAAGGCTTGTCCAACTGAAGTTTTACTTTACAAGCATATCTCTACTAGCTTCTTTCACTAATTAGTTAGTTGGAGTCACCTGGATTCTAGCCAGGCAGACAGGGAATGATAGTTGAATGAGTGCAATGCTGGATAAGAGAGAGGCTGACCCATGGAGAGCTGTACAGTAATCAGCTTTTCATTACTGCATGGCTGAAAGGCCAAAGTGATTCATCAGTGCTCTTCTGAGTGCGAAAGCAGGAGGGGAGAAGATGATGAAGGAACTCAAGTTCTGATATAAATTATCTTTATCCTATCACAGTATGTTGTTATTTATCCCAGGATTATATCACCATTTCTGCAGAGATCTGCAAGTATTATTTTAGGGACATCAGATAGCTTTTTCAAGGTGGAAAAAGCAGCCCAGTGACCTCAGAGTCTAATGACTAAATTATCTAATATCTTCAAGTCAGCCATTTAAATCCCAGTAAAGTAAATGCAACCCCCTCAGCCTGTGTCTGTGCCTAATTACTTTTGTAATCTTGCATCTTACTGAAGGTACCTTAATTGCTCTGTATCACAGTTTCCCAAAGCATAAAATTATAATGATATCTCTTCTTGAAAATACTTTGTATACATTTTAAAATGCATGGGATAATTATTTTGCATCCTTATAAACAGTATTTACCTTATTCTTATAGCCCAGACACAGGTAGAGAGATCTGCAACTTGCTGACTTTCTCTTAGCTCTGACTTTGCCTGTTCCTTGTAAATTTGAAGGTTTCCCCATGTGTTACTTGAATGCACAAAAGTTCACCTGAGCTCTACCTCCTGTGTTCTACAAGAAGAGGAGTAATACTGTGAGATTAGGCAGGCACCATATCACTATGGGATTGAATAGCCAAAATCCATTGCCAACATGCAAAGGCATCAACAGTGTCAGGTGTGTGGCAGGTCATTGCCTGAACACTGTCTTGCCTCATTACTGAACATATGTCAGTCTCAAACAGACATGTCTAACTCTAGAACCCTCCATGTCTCCTTCAAGTTTCATGTAGGTGGTCTTCCTTCTTGCCCCAAAGCTCTCCTAGGTAGCCTTCACCAAGATGTTGCTCAAGTGTGTAACCCAGGAGCAATGCTGAAGCAGGAAAAAACACTACACAGCCACCTGCAGGCACCCAAATAGATGTAGAGTTACAGCTCTTGGCATGCACAATCTCTTCTGTGACTAACAGGCTGCTGCCTTTCAAGCAGAAGAAAGCAATGGGTGCCACAAAGTTTTAATAGGACTTTGTTGATCAGCTCTTTGATGTAGCACATTGATTCAAAAGTGCATACAGGCCAGTAGCCCTCCCTAAATTGAGCAATGAGTTATCTGGGGGAAAGCATCTCCCCGTGGAAGGGACATGACAGCTGTTTCAAAGCTGCTAATCCAGAAGACTTACTGGCTGGGACTTGGCCGGTGGTATAAACTGGGCTATGAACCAAAGGCAGCACACATATCCACATGCAAAGAAGAGTGGATGACAAGCATTTTCACTTTTATGACTTCTCTCCAAAGAAAAACAACCAACAAAACAGTGTAAAATAGAATAGAAGGGCTCAACAACTAGTTACCAGCCAGCAGGAAAAGACAAATGAAAAGAGAAGCCACAGCAGTGTAAATCAGCCTGGGGAGAAATGGCTACATGAAGATGCTGATTGTTAATCTACATCCTGTCACTCTGACTTTATAAGCAGGTTAGCTCAAAAGGATATGTGTGCAAAAGCAGGCCATAAAAGCACTGCCTTTCCCTGTCTCATCTGTATTCACAGCAGACCAGGTTTTCACTTTATGGCTGCAATGTTCTTGTTTCTTCTGCAGGTCCATTAGCACCGTGCACGTTTCACAGTCAATACCAATTCCAGCCTACATTTTTCTGCCTTTTTTATTTGGATACAAGTCCTTCTGTCTGGTGGATTCATTACTCTTTCACATGGCTATTTGTGGTGTCTCTTTCTGTTTTGATATTTTTTAAAGCAGCCCAAGTACCTTTGACTTTAAATACCAAAAAAATTAAAGACATTACAAAACCTAAGTGAGCCATTAAAAAAAAAAGAAAAGCATGATCAACAATTTCTCTTTAATCTTTTTCATTTTGCCTAATTACTTTGCAAAAAGAAAAAAAGAAAGAAAAAAAGTTGTAGGCCATAAAATGACACAAGAAAAAGATACCAGCGTTTTGTTTGACAAAGTCTAACTCGTTCCTTCCCTTGTCCTCTTTTCCCACATCCCAGAAATCTTTCAGGACATTCCTTGTTCTGCTGCATCAAATAGGAAAGTGAAATTTGATTGGACTAAAGTGAAACGGTGGAAGGAACCCATTAGGCTTAGGGGAATAGCATACAAATAGTGCTTGAACAAGATACAGAGCTGTGACGTTGCCTCAGTAGAAAGAGTAGCAAAGTTAGACAGAAGTGGGTCTTCACCCCACTGAACTCCAAATAATTTCCACCCCCTTCACCAAGGTGACTAATGGACTCTCCTTCACATCACAGTGGTGCTGCCAGCATCAGACTAGGACTGGTGAAAAACGAACTGCACACTAAGACCTCTGCCTTATTTTATCCACATCCTCAGCTGATCAACCCTGTGCTCAATAAGAAGAAAAGCTGGATGTGGTGGGTTGAAGTTTCCACCCTGCCACAGCATTAATTTTGCCAGACCAAGTCAGAAGCAAATGAAGCTCTATTTACAAGCAAGAACTACACTCTACAATGGAATGCAATGAATATGCACAAAATATACAGTATCTACAATATTATACAGATATTTACAATTAGCAAACAGCACAAAAATCCCCCTGGTCAGAGACCAGGGAAGCTGTTCCACTGCTCCCCCTGCCCCCCTCTCCCAATAGAGAAAAGGAGTGGAGAGAAAGCAGTGGGTTAGACTTAACTAAACAATTTCAGCCAAGGCCAGCTGACAAGCAGGTTAATCTTTGTTTAGAATAGAATAAATAGAATAGAATAAACCAGGTTGGAAGAGACCTGCAAGATCATCATGTCCAACCTATCATCCAAAACCACCTAATCAACTAAACCATGCAACCAAGCACCCTATCAAGTCTCATCCTGAACACCTCCAGTGATGGTGACTCCACCACCTCCTCAGGTAGCCCATTCCAATGGGACTCTCTCTGTGTGGAACTTCCTCCTAACCTCCAGCCTAAACCTCCCCTGGCGCTAAGCAAAACAGTAGAGATCAGGAAAGAAGAGAGAATTGTTATGGTACAGCCTGTCTTATTCTAGATATTTATCAAATGCATTTATAATAATCTTTTGTTTTCCTTTTCACACCCAGTAGTGCTTTATTTATACTTTTCTACTTTTCTGATCAAAATCTGCAACTAAATTTTAAAGGCATAGCCTAAAACCACCACACTGGAATTATCTACAGCACAGCTTTGAACCAAGCACCTTGGTTGTAGTGCTACATCATCCCCAGCAACATTTGACAGGGAGAGAAAGGCTAAAAATCAGCACTGATCAGCCCTTCAAGAGGACAGAGCAATCAAATGCAAATACAGAGTAAAAGAGACTGGTACAAACTGGACATGAGGGCAGCCAGTGAAGGTGCAGTAGCAGTGACTTTTGGAGTTTACATCAAAAAGCTGGACAGCAACAGAAGAGAACTTCATTGCAGAGATGTTAACACAATGGTGCAAACCTGGGTGCTTCCACGGCTAGGTACTAAATTACTAGTCTACCACATCTAGGAATACTGAGATTAGTGTCAAGAGTCTTTCCTGTGACATATTTTTTCTATTCATTCACAAACATTCAGTATAGAAAGATTATATATATATAAACACTAACCAACCAACCAAAAATCCCCATAAAACAACAAAATCCAGCAATAACAAAACTATGAAGTATTTGAAACAGTTTCTGTATTCTTGCTTCCTTCTCAGTATCGAGCAAGCATGTGCTTTTTGCCAATCACTTTTTCAGAGAGGAAATCTTGTCCTTTCACACAGCACAAACTCCATTTTGTTCTGCTTGTCTCAAAACCCCTTGTTCTGTTTCCTCAGGCTGGGAGCACTAAGCTGCCTCCTGGCTCCTTCTGCCTTCAGCAGTCACACAAGCAACGGAGAAGAAATCAAAGCTATAGAAGATGTCCTCCTTTCACCACTTCACTTTGCAGCTCTACCAAAGACCAGGTAGCTCAGGAAGACCGACCTACCTTCAAATCTCTAATGCAAATACTTCTCTAAGAGATGAATAAGGTGTAAAAGATAGCAGCTCCACAGATCTTTCTCATTCTGAGCACGAGCCTAGGACTCCCAGAGCTGTCAATCTAACACGCTTTTCAGCTGAGGGCTGAATTGTCATTTTCCATTTTTATCCATTTAATGAAAGGTAGTGGATAAAAGAAAAAATACCACCTCACCATTTTAAATACCATAGTTTTCTTTTCTCAGCAGTTTGAAATGGGGCCTGTGGGTATTGGAGTAGTCAGACTTAAAAGTCTGATTCCACAAGACTCAGTCTGAATCCTGAATTCTGGTGCTTTGACATAACTTCCAACAGTAATCCCCTCCAACCTGCCCTGTCCTTCCGAGCCCTTTAGTGGTACTGCAGCACGCAGGATTACAATTCTTTCTTGTTCAGAAATGGAAAAATGCTAAGTTGATCACAAGAACAAAGATTAGGATGCTAGGAAACCCCTATCAAAGGGTCCAGGCTGACCACATGAGAACTTTGGCTTAACAGGCAGAACTTCAGATGTGAACAGCTGCAGGCCATAAGAAATGGAAGCATCATGAGACACAGCACGTACTACAAGGTTACCTTTCTTGTACATCATCCCAGCTGCTGTGTTTCTTCAGTGGGATGACTTTTGCAGTAAAGTGACAGGTATCTCCTGAGCTTTGTATTTCACTTATCAACCTATTCAACACCTACAATAATTACAAAGTAGGAAGCTGCTCTGAAAGCCGTATTAAGATTTACCAGGATACAGTATCCCTCTTCTGCACCTTATCTCCCAGTTTTAACCTTCTTGGTCTGAATTACCCAGGGGGGAGAAAAAATGGAAAGAAAGTGATGGTAAGGAAGTAAATAAAAACTGTGAAAAGTACTTCTCCTCTACACATTCTCAGACCCCTTAGCAGAGGAAATGAGAATGGTTTCCCTCTGGAGAGCTATATCTTGGTGTCTGGTACCTTATGGCAGTAGATCTACCAGGACCACCCTGTGAGGTAGTCTATGGATTAACTGCATATGAGAGTAGGTAGACAAACCAAGCAGATCTGGGTGAGACAATACACACCATCAAGCAGGACTTTTTCACGCTTGTGGTGATAGCTGTGCTTTTGCCTATCCTTTCCACACCATGTAATAGCCTCATCCAATCAATCAAAGTGTCCAAGGGTTGACTGCTTACCCCCATATGGGGAGAGTCAATTAAGGGAGCATCACAAATGCCAAGCCTTTTCTTTCCCCCTGAGATGAATAGAGAGGAAGAAATGAGACAGAAAATGCTCTGTGCCAGTGCCTGCCTTTCAGCTTGATGGCTTCAACTGGGCAAAGAGGAGAGACAGAGAAAGCTAATTACACAGATAACATCTCCAAGGACTATATAGTAATTTTAAATATCGGAAATAATTTTTCATGACAAATGAATTCATTTCATCCTGGCCAGTTCTATCAAGATATTTCCATTAATTGTAGGGACAATCAGAAGCTTCAGCAGACACACAAACTGCTCTGATTTGAGGGTATGGAAAGGAAGTGGAGTATGAAGCCACAGACACTGAGATCAGGCACTGAGAAAGAAGTAAGAGACTCAAAGAATACCTTGTAGTCTGAAATGACCCTTGTATCCAGTGTCATCAGCTCGTCTCTAGACAACTGGCAGATCACAACTGACACAATGCATACTCAAAGTAAGCAAGCCCATTTGGGATTACAGATGCGACACAAGTTTTATGTCTTGCTGGGAGTTATCTGGGAAAGCCAGGATGAGAAGGTGATAAAGTATTTCCTTTCTTCATGGTGACTTAACACTTCAGAAGATCCAAGTTTTGGTAAATTCTACCTTCCCCTGACAGAATATCTTCCAGGTAAAACTGACCTGCTGTGGTAACCTGTTCTTTAATCTGAGAATTAACTGAGCAGCATTAGTTCTTGACTTATAGATAGGGTGCATTTTGTGGCTTGCATTAAGAAGAAGCCATTGTTCAGAGTTGCCATTTATAAACCAGCAGATCGACAAAGATCCCCCTACAATATTAGTCTGGTAGAAGAGGCTGATGCTAACGGAAGTAGAAGACAGTAAAATTCATTAACCAAATGTTCTTACTCATCTGTCCATCAACATCCTTTTTTTTGTTGTTCAAGTGCTCTTTACAGGAGCTGACAGTAGCAAAAAAGCTAATATAGTTTTGGATAATCATTATTTCTTGAACTGGGAAGACCTTGTGAAAGCTACACTCAGCAATAAACAGCCAGAAACACAGAAGTTTAGAGAAAACCACTAGAAATTAGCTTCTTATATGCCATCAATTTACCATATTCAGATGAGATAAAGAACACCTGGATTGCTAACAAATTCATAGGCAGCATGGAAAGCAGGAGTGGCCTTAAATATCAAAAGCAAATGATGATGGAGACAGGATGAAGAAACAGAAAAGAACACACACAGACTTTAAATAAAGAAATAAATTGTATTCATAATTATAAAACATGGGGGAGACAATCAGTTAATTTTAATACATTCTCAGATTTTCCAGCTGCTCAGCAGATGCTGCTGGAGATTGCCACATCAAAGACACTCTGCAAAGTTAAAGTTCAACAGCCTAAAGCCCATGAAATTACCTTTTCCCAAAAACATTTAATCACCCTGTCTGCAGGATTAACTGCACACCCTTCTGTACTGAAGATATCACAAAGCCATTACAAGGCAACAAATGCCATCACTTGTTCTGAAAACAATACACATTCAGAGTGGCTGCTGACTGAATATATTTTGGATGTTGACTTGCTGGAACAAGTCCAGAGAAGAGCAACAAAGTTGGTGAGGGGTTTGGAACATAAGCCCTACGAGGAGAGGCTGAGGGAGCTGGGGTTGCTTAGCCCGGAGAAGAGGAGACTCAGGGGTGACCTTATTACTCTCTACAACTACCTGAAGGGAGGTTGTAGACAGACGGATGTTGGTCTCTTCTCCCAGGCGGCCAGTACCAGAACAAGAGGACACAGTCTCAGGCTGCACCAGGAGAGGTTCAGGCTAGATGTTAGGAAAAAGTTCTATACAGAAAGAGTGATTGCCCATTGGAATGGGCTGCCCGGGGAGGTGGTGGAGTCGCCATCACTGGAGGTTTTCAGGAGAAGACTTGATGGGGTGCTTGGTGCCGTGGGTTAGTTGTTTGGGTGGTGTTGGATTGGTTGATGGATTGGACGTGATGATCTTGAAGGTCTCTTCCAACCTGGTTTATTCTATGTATTCTATGTATGTATTTACAGACAACAAAAATATGAGTGGAAAGGATCACAATATAAATCCACAGAATTGAGAGAGTCTGCAATTGCTCCTTCATGCTGTTTCTCTTCCCTTACAAGCCCCACTCTGGATGCACTGGAGCTAGCATGGCATCTCTTGAGCATCTTGGGAATTGCTTGGATATTAGAAAAGAATTACCCCATGGAAAGCAAGGCAGGAATGAGAAGATGGAGGATGCATAAAAGCTTAATACAGTAGAATAATCCATCACTTATTCAACCAACAGTAGACTTCTGCTCTGACATTCATTCATTAGGGAAAGATAAAAGGGAACTAAGTACAGAAAGTCTAGGTCTGTGTTTCTTGAGCAGGACATTTGTGTACAGCATATACCATGGGAGTAGCTTCTTGGTCCAGCCATAGACAGATGCCACAGGTGTCACAAATGGATGGATGGAAAGTGAGTAAATGAGCTTCTCACCCAAATGCTATTATCAAAAGCATGTCTCAGCTCTGGTTTAATGGAGATTTTAATATACACTTTGTGAGGTACCAATTAAAATGGGTGGGAAGGGATTGTGTGAACTCTTTTTCTAAAGTCAGATGGAATCTTTTTTTCTGCCGTTTGGAGACACTTGGGGAAATTGCACAATAGGGACACAGTAGGGACCTCTTTGGTACTAGTAAGTCAATGAACAGATAAGCTCTAGGACAGACTTTCCTATTTCTAACATCTTTCATTTTATCTCATGAAATCATAAAAATTATTCTAATGTTTTGACTTTCATCAAGTCTTTGAATATTCAAGATTCAGCAGGGATTAAAAGCATTAAAACAGTGCAGCAAAGGCTTTTTTCCTAATGCGTCCAGCACCCCTGGGAACCGTAAGTCCTATAAGAAAATCTATTCTCAGCAGTTATCTAGCATTATACTGCAGAGTCAGAAGGTCTGGGCAGCTCAGAAAGCATCAACATATTTGAGTTTTTCTAAACAAATCTTCAAATATGTAATCATTGTCAAACATAAAAATAAATCTATGCTGCTGCCTGTGCTCGAGAAAGCAAAGCACGCAGCACTTAAACCATACAGTAAATGATTTTGTAGCATTTATTACCAGCAATTTAAAGACATCTCCATTTATTGCATGCATAATGGGGAGATGGGTATTGTCATTAAACTGTTCTTAGCAAACTTTGCTATAAAGGTGTTTGGTGGTTAATAAAATGTGCAGCTCTACGCTCAACGTGAGCGTTGCCAGTCGCAGGTACGTCGCTGTTCACAAACAGCACGCCTCGAAACACAGAAAAAGCCCAATTTGCTCCGAGTGTTAATCGTCCATCTGTGAGCAAACCCAGACAGGGACATTGGTTCCAGTGCCTGGCTGCAATGACTGCTGAATGCCGCTCAGCAAAAGGAAAGAGCTGGAACAAGATGGGGGGTGTCCTAGTTTTGAGCCACGAGCTGCCCAGGGCGAAAGGACAGAAAAGCTATTTCACCCCTTCTCAAGGAGTCAAATAAAAATGCTCCACAGTGGGTTGGAAGTTTAAATGGAAATTCTATTTACAAATATATACAAAAGATATTCAGGTGAAAGGAATACATTCACAAGTTAGGCTCAGTTCTTCACTTGGACCTAGCAGGCCAATGCCTTCCAGAGCCTTCTAATACCTCCACCCCACTCAGCCTCAGCAGGTCCATGAGCAGCCAAACTGCCCACCCCCCACTAGACCCAAGCCTACCACAGGCTTCATCACGCCCAGTGGCATAGCTGGAAATTCACTTCCAGGCAAGGCCAGGAGAAAGCTTCTCCCCCACAAACCATCTTGAGACAGAGAGAAGAGAGAGAGAGATTTAGCTGTACACTCCCTTAAGTAGAAAAACACAGGAAAACAGAATAGAATAACACCACAATATCCTGGGACAAGCTGCTCATCCCCCTGAGGCTCTCCAGCCTTTGGAGGAGTTTTCTTTATGGTTATATCAATTAACTCTTGAATTCCCTTAACCTACAACATAGGGGTATTGGTGGTTTTTCATTTTGGGTTGTTTTATTGTTTTTCTGGAGTTTTTTTGGGGGTAGTGTTTGTTTTTGTCAGTTTTGTTTGGTTGGTTTGGGTTGGGAGCTTTTTGTTTTGTTTTAGTTTGATTTGGGGTTTTGGTTGGGTTTTTTTTTAGTTATTATTTCTTACCTGGAAAGCACTCAGGCTGTGCCCAATTCTGAGCAATTAATTGCAAAGGTTCAAAATCTAAGCCTCAGTTCTGTTATTTCAGTCTTAAATGGCCACCAGGCTCATACCAACCAGCCTCTTCTAATCTTACCTGCATATACTTCTCAATAAAAAAAAAAGTAAGCCTCCAATCAAGGTGAAAAAATTGGAGAAACAGGATAAACAATTAAGAAGGGGATGATCAACAATACTATGACTTTCTTTGGCCTAAAGCAATCTGATTTTTAGTTGTCTTTTTCTTTGTGTCCTTGCTGAGCTTTTGCCTTCTGCAGTCTCACAGTTCTTCAGCAGAAGGAAAGCACACAGAGAGCTTTCAGGGTTCACAGAACAGACCTCATGCTCCCTTTTGAGCTCATGGCATTTTCACTGGAGCTACAGAAAACAGCTAATGTGAACACAAAATACATTCCCCTCCTCCTGCTTGCTTAATGCCAGGGCATGTAGTCGTTTTCAGAAAAGTCCACAGGTTGTGAGGAGGTACCCTGCTGTCACAGCAAAGCAGTACATCATCCTCCATGAGTCCGATCCTGCCTACTACTTCTAATACTTTGAGTGCAAAGAGGGGGCTGCAGTGACCTAATGCTGCAACTGATGTCAAATATTAACAAATTAGAAGCCAAAGGGTACAGAAAACATCAAGTACTTAAAAAACCCTAAAGATCCTTCACAGTAGTAGCACCAGTCCACCTTTCTCATCCTCCTGCATATCTGTAATGCCCCTCCAGCCCTTGCTGATAAGACTTACAACTCATTCTAATTTACACTGGGTTCAAGTATGAGAGAGTAGTCCACATTCAACAAGAGGAAACATGCTACTCATTGCATTGGGGGATCCTTTTTGTCAATTATCCCAAAGTCTGCCCTATGTCCAATGGATGGAAAGAGTCTGAGAAGCACTCCCATGAGCTTTCAGATATTTGATATTCTTCAGCTCATCAAAGCATCTAGCAAAATGGCTGACCTCTTGAAGCAAGAGGCTGCATAGCAGACACTGTTCTCCAATACTCCTTTCTAAAGCTCTAGGATGCAAGAACAATTAAACATTAATTAATACAAGTATAAGCTCCACGCTTTTTCCCCTGTTGTCTGACACATCTCAACCCAAGACCCTGCAACTCAGTATAAAGCTTCAATATGTACATGAAATCATAACTTCCATCACAACTCCACTTCTCTGTGCCTGCCATTCATTTCAGAGCTAGTCAGAAACTGCCTTTCAGTTTAGAAGTCATTGGGGCACAAATAAATCTTGCTCTCCACCATACACACTCTAATCAGATATAACAGGAGTTCAGGAGAGCTCAGAGAGCAGGGGGAGGCAAGATAGTTACCACATTACAAGGCACTCAGAGCATCACTTGCAGGAGGGTTTGTATCCTATTAGCTTCCTTTCTATTTTCTTTGCTTTATGCCCCCACTCCAAACAAGACATCCTACTTTTTGTCAGTCTGGTAGCATTGGCAATTTGGCACTACCAATGCCTTTGCAGAACAGGCAGTTACCTTCAGGATTGCAGCAATACTGAATTATCAGACCAGAATTTCCACATAATCAATAAAAAGAGACAGGGAAAGCAATGACATAGTATCATAGTATCACAGTATCACTAAGGTTGGATCAGTCAGGGTTGGACAGGACCACAAGGATCATCTAGTTCCAACCCCCCTGCCATGGGCAGGGACACCCCACACTAGATCAGGCTGCCCAGAGCCTCATCCAGCCTGCTCTTAAACACCTCCAGGGACGGGGCCTCAACCATCTCCCTGGACAACCCATTCCAGGGCTTCACCACTCTCATGGTGGAGAACTTCCTCCTCACGTCCAGCCTGAATCTCCCCACCTCCAGCGACATTCCATTCCCCCTAGTCCTATCACTAACTGAGATCCTGAGAAGTCCCTCCCCAGCCTTCTTGTAGGCCCCCTTCAGATACTGGAAGGCCACAATAAGGTCTCCTTGGAGCCTTCTCTTCTCCAGACTGAACAGCCCCAACTCCTTCAGTCTGTCCTCATAGGAGAGGTAAGGCAACAAATATAGGAGACATAAGGCAACAGATCACACTATTGCTGTGGCTTTCTCCTGAGAAGCAACTAGTCCCCCTCCACTGACTGCACAAGGAACACAGACATTTAGGACAGGTTCTCGCTGTCAGGCTTCTACATTTTTCATCTGAGAGTACTTATCTGAAGCATCTAAAGAAGGTCACAGAAACATTCAGGTTGGAAAAAACCCTCAGGATCACCAAATCTAACCAATAACCTTACTCTACAAAGTTCAACCCCTAAACCATATCCCCAAGCACTACATCCAGCATGACTTTGAGTTTATGCCCCTTGCAAAGCTTGAGGAGTCATATTTCCCAGCCTTATAGACAGACACACCACCATTCTCTTTCAACTGCTCCTGTGGAACCTCTGGTTTCAGAAACTCACCTGAGCACTGCTATTTTTATGGTAGCTCTTTAATTTTAACAGTGTCTCAAAAAGGCTCTTCTCAGATATGATTTCCATCATTGTCAGTCTGTACTAATCCAGGTATTAGAGAAGCGTTATGGAAACATAATAGAGACCAGGGAGTTCAAGGATTTCAGAAAATAAGTAATTAACTGGTGTTTTACCTGGTCAGTGCAGCTCTGATAGAAGGTGTGAAATGGGGACTACATCTACATAATTGCCAGTATTTGCTGCTGCCTTTGCTTGGCATCACAGCCTGGCACTGAGTACTTCTAGCCCATGAAGCCCATTGCACTTTCATCTCCTCTCCCTTCTGTGTCACTCATCACTGGCTACAGAGTTAAAGAGAAAGATAACCTCACAAGCAGGTAAAGTGAGATTTACAAAGGCTGTGAAGAGTCTTGTTTAGCTGAAATACTTTGTCTCAACATTTCTAGACATTAAACACTGCTGTTTATTCACTTCCAGCTTCTATGGCAAGGACCTGCATACAAAGGTATTTGACAGAAGCCTTCACAATTTGTCTCCTAAGAATATTGTTTCCTGGTTAGTACATGAAAAACATAGTTACTGAATAAACTGGAACAGGCCTACCAGTACTTTTGACTCCCTAATGTACCTCACCTTGGGCGGGAGTCATATCACAGAATCACAGAATCACCAAGGCTGGAAGAGACCTCAAAGATCATCAAGTCCAACCTGTCACCACAGACCTCATGACTAAACCATGGCACCAAGTGCCATGTCCAATCCCCTCTTGAACACCTCCAGGGATGGTGACTCCACCACCTCCCTGGGCAGCCCATTCCAATGGCAAACGACTCTCTCAGTGAAGAACTTTCTCCTCACCTCCAGGCTAAACTTCCCTGGTGCAGCTTGAGACTGTGTCATCTTGTACTGGGGCTGGTTGCTTGAGAGAAGAGACCAACTCCCTCCTGGCTACAACCTCCCTTCAGGTAGTTGTAGACAGCAATAATGTCTCCCCTGAGCCTCCTCTTCTCCAGGCTAAACAATCCTAGCTCCCTCAGCCTCTCCTCATAGGGCTTGCGCTCAAGGCCTCTCACCAGCCTTGTTGCCCTTCTCTGATGAACTGCTCTTTGCCATGTCTCACCCCATCTTTCCTGTGCATTTTCAGTTACTCCAAGGAGGTACTCCATTACCCTTAGAAGCTATGACAATTTAAGCTGGACAAATACTGACCACCTATTAGAAATGGCAGCACTTCTTGTTGTCATATCTGTCCAAAACCCAATCACACAACAAACGGCCAAAACAATTTCCAAACCTGTGCTTCAGAAAACCTTTCATGCTTTCCAGAGCCTTCAAATCCAACATAATCTATAACAGAAACAGTTAAGCTGACACTGGCATAGCCAATGCCCACAAATCTTACATTTTCGCCCCTGTCCTCACAGCATGGATGGAACTTTAGGCTGTTTTAAGCACCACTGGTAATTAAATACTATCGCTGCTTGGGGCAGCCTGTAACAAACAGCTGGACAACAGATGCTTTACGAATGATCACAGATCTTGTGCTGTAAAAGCTAAAAACTCCATCCAGTCTATAGGAAGAATTTTGGTCATTAACAGAAATCTTCTGCAAAGAAGAAAATCCTCTGGAGAGTGAATGGATTTCAAATCTCAGTCCTGCCTAATATTTTATGCCCTGCACCTAACTTCCATGTTCTTTCTCACAAGTGGCAGGGTATTATGAGCAATATTTAAAAATGCATGAGAGGGACACCGAGTGGGAAAGGAGCTTCTGTAATGTTTACAGCAGTAGCTCAAAAATATCCAAACTTCCAATTCTAAGACACATACTATAACCATTAGGCCATGGTGCCAAGTAAGGTAATAGAAAGACGGGGCTGAAAGTCCTAAGACACTGCTAATAGTTTACAGTTAATTCTTGGGCATGCCATGAGTGCAATTCAGCCAGAATGCAGTGCTAATGGCCAAATATTAACAGCAAGATTAGTCTCAATATAACACTCTTTAGGGAGTATTTTCTTTTCTAAGTGATCTTAGCCCCAACTGTTGGGGTTTTTATTAAACCACTCATCTACCTCAGTGTGAGAGTGGCATCAGCACAATAAGGATAAAAACAACTAATGCAACCACCTGGTATCTGAGAAATAGATAGCTCTGATATCTTCCACTAGTAAATTCCTTTCTGTGTGGCCAAGAACACGTACGTTCAGCCTGCTTGTACCAGCATTACTTGTGCCACCTATTTGTGATCACAAGTATTTAAATCACCAAACAGAATGAGTAATAATAAGATTTGGAGAAATGTTCCACCATCTCTTACATTTTGCCTTATCAGAGTCAAATCTGGAGAATGTTGCTGTTAACTCTCCATCTTCAGCTGGCTTTACCCTAAAACAGCCAAGGACATCCCATCATGCAAAAAAATAGGGGGAAGACAGCACTGGGATACATCTCCTGCCCCATGCAAGAACATTCTCCGTAACTCCAGTTCAGACTTGGGACGTTTCCAGTAATTTGCCTGGGACTTCTCACATGCAGCAGCATTCTCTGCCTTAGAAGATTAATTATACTCGGCCAAAGAAACTCTGGAACTTGAAGACAAGACCTTCAGAAGGCTTAGAGAGTGAAGCTGTAGATGAAGAAGGTAAGCTCATGAAATGAAGGTGGAAAAGACTGGAAGGAAATGTTCAGGGAAAAAAGCTTTCGTAACATGGGGCCTGGAACTGAGCATTAGGAAAACAAGTGGCACGGAAAGGTCCCATGGAAACACCTGATCTTATTGTAGTTCTCCTGCACAGCTTCAACAATGTGTAACTAAGGTCAGAAAACACAGCTTACCTCGCTCACACGTTCTACCCCAGTAGCCAGTGCCAGTGCAGTCACAGATGAAGCGGTTCCAGCCGTCCTTGCAGACTGCATTATTCTTGCAGGGGTAGCTGTCGCACTGCTTGGTGCTGAGGCGGGAGCAGGAGGACTTGACTCCTGCAGCATTCTGTGCCTCTGCCAGCTGTCGGATGTTCTTGCTTCTCCCATCAATGAACAAGTCTCGGATACAGCCCACATAGCCATAGTTCAGCATTGCTGTCCAGAGCTCCGTGGGAAGGATGAGACCTGCCCGGTTCTCGGGCAGCCCACCGAGGTACATGTCGCCTTCCAGATCTAGGATCTCACTCTCCCCACTAGCAGTGAATGGAGTGCGTCTGCTGTTCACTGATATAGTACCTAAAGGAGAAGGAGAAGGAGATGTCAATGCTTTCACTCACAAGCCCCAGTCTAGTTAATTTTTTTCTCAATAATTGACTGAGGTTTAAGGTTCAGCACAGGAGGGTAAAGATTCCTCCCTACCCAAATGCACTAACAGAAACAGTGTCTCTTCTGATGAACCACAGGCCATAAGTATTTCCATTCAGTGACTGATCATCATGTTCTGTATCTCAACTTGCATTATAAGGGTACAATAGTTAAATAACAATATATAAAACCTGAGCATTATTCAACAGTATTATTCATCCAGCAAAGCAAAGAACTGCTGAGAACATACAGGAGTTGGTTCAGGTATTAGGACTAGAAGGTAAAAGTATCTTGATTCACACTACATATCTCCCCCAGAAAACACTACGTCAGTTCTTCCACAGGTGCCTCTAGAGGATAGAACTAAATAGGACCTCATAAAATTTGTAGATGACATGAAATTGAGGAGAATGGTTGGTGCATTGGAGGAAGCACAGGGCTACCATTCAAAGAAATCTTTGCAAGGTCAAGAAAAGGATTGATAGAAATATTTGATGTAAATAAGAACACTAAACATAAAGTCCTCTACCTGGAGCAGAACAACCTCTCACACAAGTACAGGCTGGAAACCAGCTGGCTAAGGAGCAAATTTGCAGGAAAGGACCTAGGGATATGACAGACATCGATTTGCATGTGAGTGAGAAGTGTGCATTTGCAGTGACAAGAGACACTGATCACAGGTTGCAGCAAGGAAAACTCCAGCTCCACAGGTGGAGGGTGTCAAACATGGCAACAGAAACCTTGCAGAGGTTGTGGAATCATCACCTGAAGGCATTTAAAACACAAATGGACACAATTCTGAAGAAAGCTCACCTAGATTTCAGCAGAGTTTGGACCAGAAGTCTCCAGAACCCTGTTCCATAATAAATTATCCTATAGTCTCACAAAGTTAAGTACTCTAACTTCCATTTACAAACAGGAAGATTGAAGAAGAGAAACATAAAGGTTATCTCTGAAAAACAGTTATTATTAAAACTGTAGTAGCTTCCACATACTCCAAGCAAGATGTGGGAATACTGCACTGAGGCTATTCCTACATAGTTCAAGAAATTATCCCAGCATATAAAATAGTCAGAGCACACAATACAGAAATATAATCAGAAAACATGAACCAGGTGCAGAGAAGCCAAGAGACTTGTTTGGAGTCAGACAATGCATGCAAAGGTAAACAGGGAACATAATACAGATGGTCTCCTATCACACAGCAGCATATTCTTCAGAAGAGCGATGGGAACACCTGCCCACTAGACACTTAGCTAAAATTCAGCAATTCCTTCTCCCTGTCTATAAATCATTGCATCCAATTGCCTTGTCATTAAGATAGTTTGACCTCAGAGACAACTATCTAAGCTTCAAGATTAATTCCACAATTGCATTTTTATCATGCACCCCTACAGTTAAGGTGAGATCGTTTAGTTAATAAAGTTGGCTCCATTTTATGTCTCTGTGAATGTGCAGTCATGTGCACGTGCTGCTTCTTCAGTTCTAATAGGTGTCTTCTTAGAGAACAGCACACATGACACAAACAAGGTATTCCACATGTGTGCTGTTCAGTAATAACTTAGGAATCATGTCAGAGGTGGCAGAGTGCCAGAAGCAACAGAGGCATTACAAATTAAAGGCTCTAAGAGAACATTGCTTTTTTGATGAATCACTTTGTAAAAACAAACTGCAGCACCACAGACATTTTCCCCTTTATACATTAAGAAAAGAGAAGATGTGACAATACATCCACAGTCATAAAGGCAAGGTGTCATGGAGCCACAAGATCACAGCCTCCCTTTCAGCATCTCCACTGTTACTCTTCAAAAGCAGCATGGGGAGTACATACTACTTAAAAGCCAAAATACTAGAAGGCTGAGCTCCAGACAGTTACTACTACGGAAAAAAAACCAAAACCAAACAAAAATCACCTGCAAAACCCACAGAGGTAAAGAAGCCCTCCAAAAGAGAAGAAATAATGGATACCAAGGAGAACTTTAAAACCTGGAGAAAGAATGTGAGATGATGAAAGAAAATAAAGCTAAACAGAGCCTAAACTTTCTGCTAGTTTATGTACCCTGCAATTATTCCTCTAAGGAGATGGTACTTGTTCAGATGTACAGCACTTTTAAGAGCAAGCTGCTGAGATGGAGAAATTCTAAATTGAATTCTGAATTGAGCAGTTACACGAGCTGACAGCTTTTTTGTGTGTTTCAGGAGTTTGGGAGTTTGGTTTGTTTTTCACAAATCTCATGTTTGCAATTCTGTTTAAGTAGATCAAATCCCATCTTGAAAAATTAGAAACATCTAAGCATCCTCTTGCCAGTCTTTTAGGTACTTTGTGCAGGGCTACAGAACAAACAGACCAAAAGATCACTGACAGCAGAATTAGTATACAAAGCAGTGCACTTATGCAATCATAAACCACACCTTCCAGTAATTTTTCAGCATGAGTGGGTTTTGTAGCCAATGACCATCTGAAAACATTGCTTTGTGTAAGGTGCTCAGTGTTCCTCAGCTAGAAACTGTGACAGGTTTTACCCACACTTTGTAGAAGCTTCCCCCAAGGACATAAAGGGTACAGGACGTTAGGTGTCTGTGTCCACACTGTCAGCTTGACAGCTTTTGCTGTTTGGGCAGTCAGCAAAGAACACAGCACACTCAAAGTATACACAAAGCCTAAGGGTACATCTAGAGGTGACAGAGCACAACTTGAGCACAACTGCCATGCTTCTCCAGCATTTGTGCTCCCACATGGGTACATTTCAGGAGTGAATATTTGGATTTTTAGGCTACTTTACTAAAGTTTTGGACTACACAGAAATGAGAAGAAGGGGAGAGATGACGCCTAATAAAGGCCTGGCTGTCTTAGTCATTAGAATCATAACACCTAGGTCACTAGCTCATTAAACCCAAATGGCTGCTTTGTAGCCTACGTTAAGGAAGTTCATTATTTCAGTTTAGTTTCTAGATGATGGTCATCCATATCTTAAAACAAATGACATAAATACCCATGAGGTATCCATTGTCTGCACATGGGAGAAAAGCTTTGAACTAAACCAGAAGAGATCCTGAACTTCCTTATTATACCTACCAAAAGCACCCCTGGAGAATAGAATAGAATAGAATAGAATAGAATAGAATAGAATAGAATAGAATAGAATAGAATAGAATAGAATAGAATAGAATAGGACCAGACCAGGCCAGGCCAGGCCAGACCAGACCAGACCAGACCAGACCAGGTTGGAAGAGAAATTCAAGTTCATCACGTCCAACCCATCATCCAACACCATCTAATCAACTAAACCATGCAACCAAGCACCCCCTCAAGTCTCCTCCAAACACCTCCAATGATGGCAACTCCACCACCTCCCCAGGCAGCCCATTCCAACAGGCAATCACTCTCCCTATGAAGAATTCCTTCCTAACACCCAGTCTAAACCTCCCTGGCGCAGCATGAGACTGTGTCTTGTTCTGGTGCTGTTCTGGTAATAGTGGTTGACACTGGCTTAACATATGGTGCGAAAAAAGCAATGCCAGTATCCTGATTTTCTGGGGAGACAAGACACAAGGGCCATTAATCAAGCACTCATCAGCAACAGAAAGTGTAATTTAAAAATAAAAGAGAGAGAGAAAACAAGAATGTAAAAATTTGTTTATTGTTGAGCAATGTGCTTTTAATTAAGATTCTGTTGTCTTTAATCAGTGTTTAGAACATCAAAAACCTCCCAAGAGACAAACAAGTTAGTCTTACAGCCTTACCCTCCAAATATCAGTGACACCTGCCGCACCCTCCTAGTCCCAATGAACACCTGTCACTCTTCCTAGGTTTTTCACAGACTTTCTTACCAAAGAGTTTAGTGTCACTTACATTTCCTTTCCTTCTGCAGTTGCCTCTCCAGGGACTAGACAGTCTCCAAATGAGCAAGCAAAACTGAAAGCAGCACTGAATGCAACTAATTGAGTTTACCCTTGGAAGTTAATTAAATTTTAGCAATTCTAAAGAAATCAAAGTTCCATTTATTTTTATTTTTTTATTTATAGCTTCCTTTATGAAATGTTCCTACCGATGTCTTTTGGAGATAGCAATATATAGCCACATATATTAAGTCCTAGTAGAGCACCATGCTAAATACAAAGAAACTCCTCACATCATCAAAGCAAAGAACTAGCTTCAGGCAAAGACCTGTTCAAACAGCTAGGCTTTGCATGGTATCTGAAAGTCAGCTCTTTTGGATACACAAGGGAAGCAAATTCTAGCACTGCATTATCTCTACTGATGGCATTCAGCAACTGGAAATATAAAATGAGAGCACCAAACAAATCCCAAATCTACTTGCAAATGTAAGCAAAATTCCTTCTGAAGGGATCTGTGGCCAGGCTTTCAGATCCCAACGGTCCAGGAAAAATTCAAGTACAATTGTTTGCATATTCTTAAGATGAAATTAGAGTATTTGCTAATTTTGCTTCCTCACACAGTTTCAGAGTATATCATACACATGCTAGCTTTATATCTAGCACTAGAAACAAACAAAATACTTCTTCATGATCTCATGGTAGGTATACTATTAGAAAGAAACTAAACCACATTTTTTAAAAGAAGCTAATGAAAGGAACATCCACTCAGCTTTTAAGAACTTAAGAAGAATTTAACATCCAGGAGAGAGGAAGGAAGTCTAATTGAAAAATGCAAGATACTAAAGGAAACAAAATAGGATGAAAAAGTTGATTTGTCAACATCATTTTGTCACTGCTTACGCCCATTGCTTTTATTTTCATCACAACTAGATCACAAACCCCCTGCTCTTTAAAGGCAGAAGACCCAGGAGAATATGGTAATATTAGGTTACAGCAACAAGTTTTCCTTTATTTTCTACTATGTTTCTTTCAAACAGAAACCCAAAGTAGATCAGCGAGAATTTCTCAAACCAAGAACAAAGTAACAGCAGTTCTGAAGGACCTCAAACTCTACCATGGCCTACAAAGAACTCATCACTATAATTCTGTATGCAATTATAAAGGTAGGTTCAGAGTATCTGAAGTCTGCAAATAAAATATTAATAGCATACTTCTGTGATGCACTACCCAAAGCTCACGCTAAACATTTAATGAAAACCTAGGCATTCACTTCTTTGCTTTGGTGGATAAACATCACTGGAATAACACAAAGTTGTTTTTAAGAAAGTGCCTCATATCTAGCAGGTTTTGAAGGTTCTGAGAATTACTACACAGCTCTAGGTCTGAATCTAAAAGATGAATCTACTTAAGAAAAAGTCATCACTGACCTGATCTTCCATCTCGTTGGATATCCACATGATACCACTCTCCATCATTGGCTTTTTTCTGTGTGGCCTTCACTTTAATGGTCCCAGAGCCCATGTCCAGCAGTAAGTAGAGGTTCCCATCCAGAAGCTCAACTGCAAAGAAATCTACCTTTGTATTTTTCTGGCTCCTAGCATCTTTCCTCTCCTGAGGCTTGCCATGGGTGAAAAGGATAAGTCCATTGGGTTCAGTGGTTCGGAAATCGAATGAGATGGAACCCATCCTCTTGGTATTCCATTTAGGCAGACTAATATAGGCCTCAGGTGTCTCAAAGCTGATGGGATCCAGTGTAGCCACATTCTCACACACAAATTTCACTTCCCCATAGATCTTCATCTTAGTGTCACCAATCCGTGCCAAGCGAGACAGCTCCAGACGAATGTCGTTATTCTTATAAACAACCTGTCAGACACAAGGTGAAATATCATACATCAACCCTGCATACAGTGCAAATACCCCAATTGCTTTCAGCCCTGTGAGATAAACTTCTCCCAAAAGGTAGAGGAGAGCAGAAAAAATATGATGCAAGAGTCTGACATGATGAGAGGGAGAGAGCACAGCTAGGAATATGTATAAAAGTGACAGCAATGGGATCTTTGGAGCGACTATACATACTGGAGACATTTACAGAATACAGAATTAACCAGGTTGGAAAAGACCTTTGAGATCATTGAGTCACCCAACACCTTCTAATCAACTAAATCATGGCACTAAGTGCCTCATCCAGTCTCTTTTTAAACACTTCCAGTGATGGTGACTCCACCACCTCCCTGGGCAGCACATTCCAATGGCAAATCACTCTTTCTGTGAAGAACTTCTGCCTAGCATCCAGCCTAAACCTCCCCTGGCACAGCTTGAGACTGTGTCCTCTCATTCTGTCACAGGTTGTCTGGGAGAAGAGATTGACCCCCACCTGGCTACAACCTCCCTTCAGGTAGTTGTAGATGGCAATAAGGCCTCCCCTGAGCTTCCTCTTCTCCAGGCTAAGCAACCCCAGCTCCCTCAGCCTCTTCTCATAGGGCTTGTGATCCAAACCCCTCACCAACTTTGTTGCCCTTCTCTGTACACCTTCCAGCAGGTCGACAACTTTCCTAAACTGAGGGGCCCAGGACTGGACACAGGACTCAAGGTGTGGCCTAACCAGTGCTGAGTACAGGGGCAGAATGACCTCCCTGCTCCTGCTGGCCACACTGTTCCTGATGCAGGCTGGGATGCCATTTGCCATCTTGGCCACCTGGGCACCTGCTGGCTCATGTTCAGACAAGCAGGCAGAAGAGAACATTTAACTGAAGGAGACTGAGAACAATTAACTCTACCACAGGCCCATTCTGCTGTAAAAGCTTTTGTACATAAAATACAGTATGTTATCTAGTATCATGGTGTTATATTTGCATATATTCCATACAAAATACAAAACAAAGTGTAACCTCCATGTCCATCTCTGCTGGCCACAGCAGGGAACTGCACCACCACTGTCATTTCTCTATTACTCCCATAAGCCCACTTAACTGCTAGCAGAGAAATGCACAAAAATTTAAACATGTTGCTGTTAACTGTTGGTGATTGCCCTGTGCCTCCTGAAGAGCTACAAGAGAAAATAAATGAAGATTTAAAATCTCTCTGACCAAGAAGTCTTAGATCACTACAGGCAAACATTTGCTACGGAGATACCTGCTTACCCTCATTTCAAGAAACCTATGCTTGACAGTGATAACAAATAAAAGCCTGTATATAAAGCAGTATCTGGATCCTTCGTCTCTCAGGAATAAGTACTGGAACTCTGGACTCTGTGTTGCTCCATGGATGGAATATAGCTAAGAGAAGGGTCCAAAATTGGCAAGCACTCTTGAGCATGCCTGGCTCGCTCAGGAGAGTACACCACCTACGCTTCCCTTTTTCACAGGTACTGGATCAACTCCTTACAAAGAGGCCTCCTCTCTGCTCCATACCATTCTCACAATTGTAGAAACTGTATTTCCTCTCAGTCCCCTTCCTCTCAAGCCCGAGATGGCACATACAGCAAGCCAAACCACTTTTGCAACCAGCACAATTTTGATTGAACTTGATTTCTGCAATAGCAGTGAAGACTGATTTCTTCTAAGGAGTCACTGTATTAAAATATTATGTCCATTATGTGTAGCACATACACATACACTTGATTTCTGCTTTTAAAAGGCTAGCAGGATGAGTTGTCAACAATTTGCTATGGAAAGAGGAGGGAAAGGATATATGCATTGTTAATTCTACAAACAGGACGGTGAAGTCAGAGAAATGAGTGTGCAGTAAATATTAAAAGGTAAATGAGAAAGAATGAGGGAAAACATTCTAAAGTAGGTGACCTCAGGATGGAAAATAGTACAACATATTTGTACAGTACAACATATTTGTGGCAAGTGGAAGATTTCTAGCCTTCACTAAGCATTAAAGAGAACTTCCCCAATGCAGCCAGTGTTGCACTAAATTTTTCTGTTGTGAAGGCAAAGTACTAGATTGGGTGAAAGGGTAAGACCCATTTGGAGTCAGTGAACATATCTGCAGTTCCTCCCAGCAGAGGAAGTATTGACCCACAATAGCTTGTACTGGTCCAACTGCCAATAAAGTGCTCTGCCCTCCCCTCACACAGACTTCAAAAACCTCAAGTCCATCAATATCTGTAACCAGAATCAAATATATTTTCAACTTGTGAGACTGTAGTAGTTGAATTCTATGGATTAACCATGCCAAATGGTCTCGCTTGACAGACACATATCTTCTTCCAGTGATTCATGACAGCTGTGCTTTACAGCCTTCCCCTTTTGCCACATGATGAGGTGCACCTCAACCAGACACCTGTTCTGAGCACCGCACAAAGTCCTGTCTCTGCATCTCAAGGAATCACAGAAGCTGAAGGTAGGGAGGAAAAGAAATATAACAGAGAATGGAGCATGATACTTTATGAGGACAGCCTGAAGTGTCCAGTTCTGGGACACTCAGTTTAGGAAAGATGTTGAGTTGCTGGAATGTGTCCAGAGAAAGGCAACAAAGCTGGTGAGGGGTTTGGAGCACAAGCCCTATGAGGAAAGGCTGAGGGAGCTGGGGTTACTTAGCCTGGAGAAGAGGAGGCTTGGGGGAGGCCTTATTGCCATCTACAACTACCTGAAGGGAGGTTGGAGCCAGGTGGGGGTTGGTCTCTTCTCCCAGGCAACCAGCACCAGAACGAGAGGACACAGTCTCAAGCTGCACCAGGGGAGGTTTAGGCTGGATGTTGGGAAGAACTTCTTCACAGAAAGAGTGATTGGCCATTGGAATGGGCTGCCCAGGGTGGAGTCACTATCACTGGAGGTGTTTAAGAAGCTAGACTATAAGAGGCTTTTTAAGACTAGAAGAGGCACTTGGTGCCATGGTTTAGTTGATTAGATGGTGTTAGGTGATAGGTTGGACTCGATGATCTCAAAGGCCTTTTCCAACCTCGTTAATTCCATTCTGTTCTATTTGGAGAGGATTGAGAAAAAAAATAAATAAATTATTGAAGTTCACAGAAGATGGAAAAGTGGAACTGCTTTTTGTCACATCCAGCAATAACAGAACTAGAGGCACTCAGTGGAACTTGTAGGATATCCATTTAAAATGGATTTCTAGAAATACTTATTTACATAGAGGGTAGTGAACTTCTAGAACCTGGGGCCAAAGAGGAGGTCATGAAAGAGGAGTGTGACAGTGGGCTCAAAAAGAAAGATAAATAGTCAATAAATACACAAACTGATATTAAAAGGAAAAGGAAGGGATGGACCATCTAATAATCCTAATCCCACAGCAGCTGATGCTGAGGGAGTGTAAAGGAAATGCACTACAGATAGTTGCCACATCCAGGTGCTCTCTCTAAACAGTGTTTACAACTGTCACTATTGAAGTAGAATAGAGGGTAAATGACTGTGGGTGACTGTTCTTCAGGCCCACTACAGCTTTTCTCACATTTTTAGTGAATCTATGTGTATGGATTCATCTAAGACTCCATGTGCACACTCTACTCCTTGTCCCGCTGCAGGGGTAGCCTGGGAAAGAGCTTAAATGGAAATGGGTTACTGTCGACAGAGCACTTCTGCCAGCAGACACATACAAGATTCCCTGACTGTTAAAACTCCAGTGCAATGCCACATTTTTGGTTTCACCCCAATATAGAGTTGCATTGGTGTGCAAGAGTATGCCAGGCCTGAAAGAACTGTGATTTTAATTCTCCTAACATAGGAGAATTGCCTTTCTGGGATACTACTAACAGTTGCTCAAACCAGCATCCCTCTAAATTGTATCTTGACCCAGCCTTTCCTCACATGAGTGTGGTACAACACTCTACATGTGATTGATGGCTGGTGCTGGGTTGTATCTAGCTATACATATAGCTGTGACTCAATGGTCTACTTTAAGCAGCCTCTCTGTACATTGCTGGTAGAAGGTATATGATCACATACATATAAACAGCTTCTAACTCTCAGCCAAGCCACATACATGTTACATCTCCTCCTTTCACAAATTCAGCATCTGAGCAACAATTCCCATCTCTTCTGGGAAAAAGCAGAGGGTTGACCTCTGTGTTTATTTGGGGTTTGCTGCAGATTGCTTTGTATTTCATTAGCCATACCAGTACTGCAGCTGAAGAATCCTTGAGACAGAAGACTCTCAAAGGATCTAGAGAAAATTACATGGAGTTACTTGCAGCCCTAAAATTTACTAACAATGGAGGATCTGAGAGCAATTTTGAAAGAAAGGAAAAGAAAGCAAACATAAAAGAGGACGTGGGGAAGACAGAAGGAGAGAAGGGTGTTAAACAGATGAAGAGAGTTCTGAATTCAGCCTTTTCAAATAAACAAATCTACTCCAATCTGAATCTCTATTATCCAAGTGTTTGTTGTTCTACAGTTGGTTTCTCTAAAAACACCCAAATCCACAACCCAGCTGGAGGAATTTAAAAAATACCTGTGTTTAATGAAAAAATACAAGTATTTCTCTAGCTGGCTTGAGGTACCATTGACAGGCACAATTAGACCTCAAGATTCAGAGATTGCATCAGGTAGGAAGGGCCCCTCAAATGTTATTTAGTCCAATGTCCCTGCAGTGAGCCGGGACACCTCCAACTAAATCAGGCTGCCCAGGGCCACATCAAGTCTGATCTTGAATGTGTCCAGGGACAGGGCGTCATCAAGTCTGATGTTGAATGTGTCCAGGGACTGGGCCTCAATGACATCCCTGGGCAACCTGTTCCAGTATTTTCTCACTCTCATTATAAAGAACTTCTTGAAGTATATTCAGGTGCACCAGAACTTTAAGCACTATAAACAGGTGAATCCTGAGCAAGAATAGAGACAACACCACCCCTGACTTGGATAATGAAATACTAAGGCAGCTTCTGATATCCGCAGTTCAATTGTAAAACCAAGGGTTCGAGAAGAGGGAGTATAATTAAATGATTGAAATGCATGTCCCACAGCAAAGAACATTCAAATTAACTCTGTTTAATAGGTAGAGGTTAAAGGGTGATTTGATTACAATCTATGAGTGCCTGTGCAGAAAATAGAATTTGACAATAGAGAGCTCTTCAATCCATGTGACAAAGGAATAATGGGATCCGGGGGCTAGAAATTGAAGTTGGAGAAATCCACAGTTTAAAATATTATGACTTATTTTTACATCAGGGTAATTTGCTGTTAAAATAATTTACTACAGGTTATGGTATGTTCTCTGCTACTGGCAAACTTTAAATGAAAATAGTATCTTGTTTTCTCTAAAAGACATACTGAGACAGGAATTAATTATATAGCAAATCAGTCTAGATAATCATAATGGCTCTTTCTGGCCTCATAACCTAAGCATTTTTATGTTTTAATGAAAACAGCAGACTCTGCAGTGCAGTTTTCCAGGGCAGATGAAACTCATCTTTCCCAAATGTTAAAAATGCCTGGTAAAGGAGAAGATGGTTGTGTCAGTCCTGGTCTGCCTTAACACCAGTGCTTTCAGTGAGGCTTTTTAATGTTTGTGATCCTCTCCTGCAACCTACCATTACAAAGGAAGGCAAGAAAAATATCTGGGACAAACAAAATTGGTTCTATAGGTCTAAACATTCAAGCTTCCAAAACTAGTTTCTTACTTAACCTGCTGCAGCCCAAAGAAGAAACATTTTCTGGTTTCACTGAGGAAGTTCTCTGCCAGCAGCAGAATCTATCATATGTGTAACACCTACCTCAGTCTCATTTTAACAGCCATCCCTGAACTAACTTGAGGGCTTTTCAGGATATTCCAAAACACTGACTGAAATCCACACCTCTAACTCCAAATGAGGCCATGACTGTCCTCTCACTAGGGCACAGCCTTCTAGTGCCTACTCTGGGACACAGCTTCCATAACAATGTAGAAGGAAAGAATGCAATGAAAGCAGTGCTCATGAATTTGCCCTTTCATATCACATGGCTTTCTGAACAATGCCAATCTTGCTTGAGTTCATTCTGTGTCTGATACATGTATCAGAGAAGGTGGAGGCCTAAGGGAGTCAAGGTGATGATTCCTGGTACAAACATACACAGCTACTTTACAGTTATTCCAGAACAGAAGGTAAAAAAGAGCAAAGGGGCAAAAATTATTACCAAAACCTATACAGAGAGCATCTGAAAACCTTTTCCAGGAGCACTGCTTCTAAATAGACTCTAACAGAGGAATATTTTTGACTGTTCAAACCCTTTGTTCAATGAATTGGACCAGCATAGGCAGTCACAATGGGAACAGTCCAGATAGAAAATCTCTGATAATCAGGAGTAGAATTTCTTGACATCTGAGATATTTTGAGGGATTAAAAAGATATACAGTAAATGGGGTTTCCTTTAAATCTGCTGAGACAGAAGAGTTTGTTTTAAACCAAACTAAAACAAACTGGCAATCTAGTTTTCAGGTTTCTTAAAAATGGCAGCTTTGCAATTCTAAAACATTCAAGGAATTTCTCTAGCTACACTTCTAAGAAGCTTCACTTGTGGGTTAATGAGAGCGCTAATCAGATGGCTTTTCACAATGATGAAAAGCTTATCTCTGCAATCAAGTGAACATGCAGATAGAGAGGGAACAACAAAAGAGAGGAAAATTTATGTGCTAGATTTGGTCACTGGCCAATATAATCCTCTCCAAGCTGCTGCTATTAAGTAGGAAACGTGGGGGCTGGTGCAGGCTGAACAAGGAACAGCCACTGATAACCTGCTGAACTAGAAAATAACCATCATGAGGGGCAATAACTTGAGGGCTAAGTTTGGGTGGCTAGGAAGAGAACATCTGAAGTTCAGCCAAATTTTTCACTTATTGCATCCTGTGTATCATCAGTTGCTTTTTTCTCTCACAGGCTCCTACCCTTCAACAACTGCCTGTATCTTTTCTCAGGAGGGCAAACAGCAAGATATTCAGCCTAGATCCTTACTCAGATTTCCTTAGAAGCACCTGCACTGAACCAGGCAAGTTGCTACAGCTTAATAAATTAGTTTATCAGCTAGATAGCCAGAACTGTTTGTTTCTATCCTGCCCCAATCAGCAAGTACAAACACACTAGCTAACATGGTTTCCCTTTTATGTCTGGTATAGGCTATGTATGCAGGATCCAAGGCTTCAGTGCTGGGTAACTAAAGCTGCTATAATTATTTAAAGAACTGTATGTGGACTGTGCATACCTGGCCTAAACATATGTGATGGTTCACTGGCATAGCAACTGTATTCAGGGAACAACTAAACACACTCATGATTCACCACATTGAAGAAGTTCCTTTACCTGTCATGACAAACAATAAATTAAACATTGCTGAGAAATAACAGACTAAAGTAATGCAATCTTGCCTTTCACCTGAGTTGTGTTTGACAAAGAACATGTGTTTATCCAGTTAAAAAACAGGAATACAGTGTGTAGAATGCTCAAACAATACGGCAGAACTATTTCAAGCTCCTTTATATTTTTTCCACCTTATAAATCAATTATAGGTTCTGAATGACTTCAGGTTTTGTGGAAAAGTTCATAAGAGAAGAAGAGGCTGATCTGGTTTCAGAAGACTTACAGGAAGATACAGAGAAACTCTCCCTGAAGTAGGACATAAGGAGAAAGACAAAACAATCAAGACAGGGTAAAATCTCTTTAACTGCTCTAATGAGCACATTTCCTTAACAGACAGTGAGGAGAGAGCAGCCAGGACTTTGCTGTGGTCACAAATATCCCTTAAGACAACGATTAAGCTGCTGCTTCTCATGAAGGACAAAGTGTGTTCACAGTTACTATAGAGTTAACACCAACCCAAATCATTCACAGGGTATCCCAGAGCAGATCAAGATCCATCTTGCTGTCTTTCAACTTCAAATATACCAAGATAAATAGCAAACATTTCTATCTATGCCTTTTTGGAACAAGGTGGCAGACAACAGAGAATACTGAGAGAACTGGCAGAAGTGCTCACCAAGCCACTTTCCTTCATTTACCATGTATGTCATTCTTTTTGTCCTGAGACAGTGGAAGCAGAAAGGACTAAATAACCCCTCATGGTCCATTTCAGTTTTATTTTACATGATTCTGTGTTGAGGGTGGGCCAGTACAATTGAAAACTGAAACTACCATGTAGCTAAAGACTTTGGTAGTGTTTAATGCACAGAACAGAGGAATAAATCTTACATTAACACAATTCTGATATCCCATAAATTTGAAAAACTTAATTTTACAGATTAACTTCCTGGCCAAATGAAGATTTGACAGGGCTTTTTTAGTGTTAAAAAAGAAGAAGAAAAAATATTATCCTCACAGAAGATTATTTATGAACATGCAGTAGTTGACTTCAGTTATATTCAGCTCTGTATTGAGCTTACATAGACATTCACCAGTTACAGAATGCTCTGCTCCTCCCCAAAGCATCCTGAAATCTCAGATTTGTCTAGCTAGCACAAGCTAAATCTGTCTAGCTTGGTTCAGTGATGAGTATGTAAGGAAATGATTACTGTCAAGTGTCTTAAGTATTTCATCTGAAAGGCAGAGAGGAATTATTTTAGGATGGCCCCATTGATCATTTAAAGCTTGAACCTTATTACACAAGACACTGAAGACTGTATCAGACAATGACTTAGCAAATCACACTTCACTTAGCCATTTCATTGTATTTCAAATCCATCAAAGTTTGTGCAAGTACCAAAGACCTGCCCACATGAGCATCTCTTCAGGATCTCTTTGCTCACCTCTGTTCAAATTAGAAGGCATGGAACAAATTCCAAACCCTCCACAGGTAGGATGCCCCAAACATTTATCTGGACTGGTCCTTATGTTGTGCAAAACAAGGGAGGTAACAAACTAAATGTTTGCTTGAATGCATGCTGGATGGGGCAGGGAAAATAACTCCCTGTCTACAAGATGCATCAAGAGAAACGTACTGTCATCCTGTAACCCCACCTTGATTCCAGAAAACTAACCAGAAGCTCTTTTAGATCTTTCTCCTACATGTATCTAAAAACTTTCTCAGCTATTGCCTCCAGTTCTACAGTTTCCAGAACTAAGAAAACAGAAGAGAAGGGAGGGTTGGAGGGGGGGTGGAGGGGGGGTGGTAAATGAAAAATAAAAATCTACTTCCTGTTTTGGACTGAGTTACCACAATGCCACAAAGTCTAGTGCATTTACACATTTAAAAATCACGAGGTTGCACCAGTCACAGCTTTAGTACACAGTGCAACATCATCTGAAACCAATAAAAGAAGGCTGTGAATGGGACAGCTTCCCCTCATCTGCTCATATGGTCTTACCTGGCCTCCAGAGAAACCCTTACTGACAAGACTGTTTGCTAGTCCCTATCAGCTTTACAGGTTCTTGAGGAATAGTATTGAAGCAATGGAAAGAGCTCAGTGGTGCTGCCATAAGCCCACCACGGCTGCTGGTAAAATTTCACCTTCATTCCTTGCATTGATATGGAAGCTGTGTGAACGGAGTCTAAGTACAGTTGCTTCTGGGGGTTGAGGGAAGCAGGAAGCAGTCAGCACAGCCAGAACATTTTCCAGTGGAAGCACTGAAATGAGCAGCAGAATTGGGAGACAGAAGAGCATTCAGCACCAGATTGCACTTCCTTCTCAAAGTAGGTGGAGTGCTGCAATCAGGAGTGGTGAGAGCGCTTCAGTAAGGAGAGAGGTCAGGGCTGGAGACAGCACTGAGTACCAGAAAAAGAGGCAGCTGATTACACTGGGCCTGAATCTGCAAAATGTAGAGAGCTTGCAGTACTGTTTTGCCTCTGGAGTGGGCCTATCACTACGGTTCTTTGCCCTTCTTGAAAAAAAAAAAAAAGGAGAGAGAGAAAGAAAGACAGAAAACAACCAAGAGGAAGGGCTGGGGGGTGAAAGCTACCTTTCCCCAAAGAGAGCTGGAAAAAAAAATACATCTCTCCATTGTAGAAGTGTTAGAAACACTTGCCACAAGAAATTCCTACAGAATATATGAAGTTACTCTCTGAATAATTTTAGTGTCTCGACCTTAAGCCATTGTATTACCCCTCTCCCTCCTTAAGGGCCACCATCCCTAATTTACAGTAAGAGCAGATAAAGCAGAGGAAACTGACTAGTCTTGGGCAATTCACACAGCAAGTCAAGAGATGGTCAGAAAGGATGTCTCCCTAGTTACTATCCTGTGCCTAAGGAGTAGCTGGAGGAAATGTTTTGGTGGCATTGATCAGTTTAAATAACCTACTAGCCTCTCAGTTTTGAAATTCAGTAATGTAAATACGAAACAGCAATAAAATTTTCCCTCAGTTTGTTTACTTTTTCCACAAGGCCATTTTAATGCACCCAGGCACAGGATTCCCCATCTCTTCTGTGTTAAGCTTGGTTTTACATATAGGAAACTGATCTCGCATCTAAAGAAAGCTTATTTGGTACAAGCCTAACATACAACACTGTCTCACATTTTCTGTTTTGCTCACTACTATCCTATTGCTCAAGAAAGATCTATAGCAGATCTTAAGCAGAGCTATGGAGCTTACATTACTAACAGGCAGAAAACAAAATCTGACTCAGCCATTGTTTGGCCAAAATTCTCCATTCATATATTTTAATCTTTTCTGGTTTACTGGGCTGCCTATCCATTTTTGCTGTTCAAGTCTGAACAACCTTCCCATACCATTACTGAGCACTATGGCCCTGCTGCGGCGGCAGCAGCAGCAGTCTCAGAACATGGTGAGCTTCCATTTCTGAAGTTACTCTCTTTGAAGGAGGGGGGCTGAGAAAAGGATTCCACTCTTTTATTACCCAGCCCATGCTGAACAGAATGATAGAAATTATTGTTTCATCTGCATAGCACTCTTAAAGAACCAAATGTTTCTCCTTTATGGCATTTTCATTCTCCTTGCATAGAACAAACACTGTCAAAACAGTCACAACACACATAGAAATCAGTCAGCCATTCTTTTTCTAATACACCCAGAAAGCTTTACTGTGTCTTCTATTGGTCACTGAAGGGAAGAAAAAAAAAGAGAGAGAGTGAAAAGTACAAGGGAATAGCTGACATAATGACAAAACTTTAAGAAAAAGCTGAAAGCAAGGATAAATATGTATTCCTCAGTGCAGGAGTGGTTACTGATGTCTGGTTGTGTAATCAGCTTACATGCTACTTGTTTGCAATATATGCCTCCATGTATTTGCATGTACATAAACATATCCATACACTGTGCATACCTGCATGAGAAGGCACATCTGTTTACATACTCACATGCAGATCTGCACGTGGATCTCTGCACTAGTACCTAATTAGGGCATCTGTATGGGTTTAAAAAGACCTGTACACATGCTACTGTATGTACGCAAATGTGTACACATCTCTCCACCTGTGATTCTTATGCAATGCACATGTATTTCCAGGACAATAAGCTTAAGTGTGTTGAAACACTCTACACAAGGATGGAGTGACCTTTTCCTAAAGAAAAGACTGATGGAGGTGAAGTTACACCAGAATCCTTGTGACTGCAAGCCACAGCCTTTGCAGCTCTGCAATCTCTACTATATCTAGAAGTGAGATTTTAGTACAGAAGATATATCTAACTTTGCTGTACATTACATTAGACTGTATGCTGAATGGGACATAGCAGGAGCTAAGCATGCTCCTTCATGCATTTCTTTTTCTGTCACCTTGGCATGGTCAAACCTGAATAGAGCAAAGAAAAGGGAGAAAGAAAATAAAATTAAAACAGAGAGGTTTCTAAATGGACTGTTTCTAGTGTAAGCTATCCTAGGTTGAGTATGTCCTTGCCTGCAGTCCTGTTTCAAGCCCAAATAATTCAATGTCAGCTATGATTGTTCTAATATATTAAAGAGGCAAACAAGTAAAAAACTAAAAAGCCAAAAAACAAAGCAAACAAAAAGACCAAGCAAACAAAAAATCCACCAGCACAGAAAACCCAGCATACAAACACAAAGATGCAGATGAAGAGTACATTGCTAGAGAATGAATGTTCAGCACACACTGTGTCCCAGCATCACTGTGTCTTGCCATTCCCAGGCAGAGATTGTTCTGCTTGGCACTCAGAAGGGGTGGATTAGCGATAACAACTGTGGCACACTGAAAGGCCTACTCTTTTCTATACTCTACTACCTCTTTTCTTCTCCTTCCTTCCCCTAGATCACCAAAATTTGAAAGGGCTTCATTTTTCAACTACCCCAGGCTTCCTCAGTTTGCTTTGGAAGCAATATAAATAGTAACCAAAACAGGCAAATCATTTCCATAACTCCTCAGTCACTTTGTCAGGAGGTTCTGTAAAGTTTCTTCTTCAAGGTTGTCCTTGAAAGTGCAGGTATCTCATACTGTTCTAGCACCCACAAGCCTGATAACCTCTCACTCCAAACACACTATTTGCATGCAGGGGTATTAACAGCTCTTCCAAAAGGAAAGATGGGTTGCAGACATCTGTCTAAGATCCTTTTAAGCCCCTCACAAAGCCACAGAGAAACCAGGAGTTTCTGCAATGTGCTACTAACTAGTTTTGTCCTATCTAGGCTAATAGGCCTCTTAAAGGCAGATCATCAGTTTCTTGCCACATTCTTCATAGCTTGTGTAGAAGTATTACACTCCAGAAAGTTAAACACTTCATTTAGCTTGAAGCAAGATAATAAACTCCATTGTGTTAATTGTACCCTGCCAACTTTGCCTGCATGTAAGGAATAGAAGAGGCATAGTCGTTGCCTTCTAAACACGTTTCATTTTCCCAGGCTGTATATAATATCTGTGCCAGTAATAAAGATTACTGCTACATTAGTATTACTATTACCATGATTATTATTACCATGATTACTATTGATTATTACATATTGGAGACACTGGTGTGGTCAGGGAATCAAGGAGGCAGGCAAATGGCAATCAAAGGGCTTTCTCTGACGCAGAAAATTGTAAGGACATCCTGTACCACTTTCCAAAAACTTAGGACTGGAAGTTCATTCCAAAGTCTGAGGATTTCTTTTAGGGCAGTAAGAGGAAATATGCACACAGGCCTATTTTCCTTACAAGTTTGCTTCTGATTTTATGGAAGAAGTGTTATTCATAAAGCTTGCCAGGTGCCACAGAGAGACAGACTGAGGTAGCACACTGGGCAAAGTTTCAGTTCTAGCATGGCTAAAGTACAACCACTGTGTGACTTCCACATAATAGAAAGCAGTTTCGACACCTAAGGTGGATTCTGGAAAAGGACTTACAACTTAGGCATGCATAATACATAATCAGACACAGTCTCATTTCAGTACAGCCCAGTGCTAGATTTAGGATCAAAGACTGTAAGTAACTCTCACACAAAGGAAACCATATCTAAGCCTTGAAAATAGTGAGTATGGAAGGAAGAGCGTGTGTGTCTTGGTGCATAACCAATTGAACATGAAATGCTTTTGTAAAGCAGTTGCTAAGAGGGCTAATGTGATTCTTCAGTGTCTAAATGGGAAACTATCAAGAAAGCACAGAGAAAAGACTCTGACTACATACATAGTATTAGTGAAACCATTTAATAATACTGTGGCCTGTTATCTTGCCTATGTTTTTCAAAGAGCACAGAAAAGTACTACAGTGATTTCAAGTCTCAGTCTTGTATTATGCTAGGGGAGCTAACCAATGGATTCCATCTAATTCACCCAAAGGTAGGTTACAAGCTGATCCAAATCTGCATGCTACAGGAATTTGCATGGGGAGAAGTTCTCTGACAGAGGAGGTCCACTTTGCTTTAGGAGACAAAAGCATAAGCATATACGGTGGCTAGCTAAATCACAACTGCTCAGTCTGGAAGTAATGTGTGGTGTTTCCTACTGATCTGATTAACCAATGAAGTCCTTAAATCACAACAGGGGGCAGTAGTCATTAAAAAAAAAGCAAAGATTATATCTTGATACAGAAGCCCATCAAAACCCCAAGACAGAAAAGGTTTGTTTAAAATGTTCATCCTACAAACTTTATGAAGCATGAAACAAAACATTTTTTGCCTCTGTCATACATAAATACATAAAGAACATAACAGCTTAGATCACAAGAGGATGACAAAGTATTTTGCAATCCATGGGAACAAAAGAGGATGTTGATCAGCTACCAGGAATAAATATGCTTTATTTTTCATTTCACAAACCTGGGTCACTTGCTCTAAAGCCTTAATAGAGCTTAATGAGAACATTTCTGATCTGCAAAGGTTTATTTTTAATCTTGGAATAACAGAAAGATAAGAAAAGAATAAAAGAATTATAATGTTGTGTGAATGTTTTTAAAAGGCAAACAGGACAAGATGTTTAACTGCAGAAAACAGCAGCCCTGGAGGAAAGAGCACATCAGCTTCTATCTGAAGTGCTTAATAAAAACATTAAAGGATAAGAATACAATACTTAATGTCATTAGACCTTCCTGTGTAAAAGCAGTTTCTGTCAAATAAACCTGGTATCATTTGAATGACAATTGTAAAGGCACAGATGAAACATTTGACTGAACAGTCCTGCTTAAATTAACAGCTTATAAGGACATAATATTAAATAGAGTCTCAAAAAGTAGGTGAGAGTGGTGTATCAGTGCATTTCTAATGCACTGTAAGAATATATAACTGATGTAAAAGTGTTAAATATTTTATCAATTACCTAGAAGTAAATGAAAAAAAACATTGAAGCTAATACTTGAAGTTAACAGCAAGTGTGTCAGAGCACTAAACTTCAATGACAGCCCAGTTATACAGAGCAATTCATACAGCCTGGAAGTCCAGGGCCTTTCAATCCCAGCAAGTTTTAAAACAACTGAATATTAAGACATATAAGCTCATGAACATGGAAAACTGACCATGAACTACAGAACCAGGAAGGGGAAATAAGTATTATTATGCTTGATGTATATCTCACAGACAAGCATCATGGGAGGCAACAATGAACACTTGCAGCCCAGAAGACATATCGCATCCTGGCTGGCATCAAAAGAAGCATTTACCGACAGGTTGAGAGAGGTGATTCCACCCCTCTGCTCTGGTGAGATCTCACCTGGAGTACTGTGGCCAGCTCTGGGATCCCCAGCATAAGAGAGACTTGGACCTGCTGGAATGGGTCCAGAAGAGGACCATAACAACGATCAGAGAGCTAAAGGACCTCTCTTATGAAGACAGGCTGGAAGAACTGGGGCTGTTCAGCCTAGAGAAGGGACGGCTCCAGGGTGACCTCGTAGCTACATTCAAATACCTGAAAATATACTCTGTAGCGAGAGGATGAGGGGCAATGGTTTTAAACTGAGCCAAGGCTAGGTTTATGTTGGACATAAGGAAGAAGTTCTTTACAATGAGAGTGATAAAACACTAGAACAGGTTGCCCAGGCATGAGGTTGTCCCTGGAGACATTGAACATCAAAGTTGATGTAGCCCCTGGGCAGCCTGATCCATCTGGAGGTGTCCCTGCTCACTGCAGGGGAGTTGGACAAGATGTCCTTTGAGGGTCCCTTCCAACTCAATGCAATCTGTGAAAACAACTTTGAAAACAATTTTGGAAACACTGAGGAGAAAGCGTGAGTTAACAGTAAACCCCTCTGGCCAAAAAAGAAGGCCAGTTCAGTCTCAGGATATATGACTAGAATAAGCACTACCTAGCACTGGTATGCTATGCACTTAAATCCTAGGTGCAATCCAAATGCCTACATTTTCTTAAAGAAACAATTCAAACATTTCAATGAATACATCAACCAGCTTAAAGATGATTTCAGAACTAGAATAACAGCCTTACATTAAAAGACAAGGAACTCCCATCTGTTTAGTTTTTCAAAAGACAGATAAAGGGACTTGATTATAGTGAATAAGGAAAAACATTGGGTTTCTGAAGCATCTTTGTCCCAGCAGAAAACTGCATCACAAGAATCAACATTAAGGAGCTATTGTCATACAAATTCTAAATGGTTTTAGGGAAGTATTGCTACACAGCTGCTCTGTTAGATTTGTCGAGGTATCCAGGGAGGAGGTTTTCATACCTTGGACACATTTCCTCCACAACATTCTTCTCTCTAAACTGAAGACATATGGATTTGATGGGTTCAGCGGATAGTGAATTAGCTAGACAGTCACCTTCAGAGGGTAGTGGTCAATATCTCAGCATCCAGGTGGACATCAGTGAGTAGTGGTGTCCCACAGGGATATGTATTGCGACCAATACTCTTTAGTATCTTTATCAATAGCTGGATCAAGTGCACCCTCAGAAAGTTTGAAGGCAACACCAAGCTGAGTGGTGTGGTTGACACCAGAGAGACCTGGACAAGCTCAAGAAGTGGGCCTATGTGAACCTCCTGACGTTCAACAAGGCAAAGTACAAGTTCCTTCACCTGCGTTGCAACAGAGTTATTGGCCATTGGAATGTGCTGCCCAGGGAGGTGGTGGAGTCACCGTCCCTGAAGATGTTCAAAAAAGGATTGGATGTGGCACTTGAAGCCATGGTTTACTTGTCATGAGGTGTTGGGTGACAGGCTGGACTTGATGATCTCTGAGGTTTTTTCCAAGCCTGTTGATTCTATGATTCTATAAATCCCCTGCATCAAGAGAGGCTGAGGGAGCCCTGTAGAGAAAACCTTGGTGAACCGGGAAGCAAAGCTAGAATTAAGTTTTTAAAAACTAGCTGTGGTTTCCACACAGACCCAAAACTCCTTATGAAGGGACAGAAGAAGTGATTTAGAAAACACACTCAATGCTAAAGCTGTCATTTGAATTATTAATAGTTAACAGACAGACTTTATGGGATGCTCATGAGATGAAAGTTATTTACCCAACAAGTTACATGCATAATTAATTTCTCCTGTGATACATGATTTGTGAAGTTCTAACAAAATGTGTAACAGAGGCTGTAAACAGGCAAACTAGCCTGAAGCCAGAAGACCTAAGCATATGGTGATTAAGAGAACATACTAGAAATACATAGTAAGAAAAAAAGATGAGAGAGAGGAAGTGACAATGCTGCATTTCTACATTATGTTCCTAGTGTGCAGCCATGAATAGTAAGAAGCAAGCTCAGGCAAGAAGTGAGAAGCAGGCATACCAAGCTTGGGTAAAGGAGAATGGAGGCATTCAGTGTTCTCGTTATCTCAGATGAAGACAATTTCAGGTCAAGCCAGCCCTGGAATATAAACTAGGGAAATGAAGGGAAATGCTCAGCCGACAGCTTGCCTGGATAGCTGAACACTGAGGCTGCAGAAGAAGAACCCATTCCTAAATACAAGAATAGCACCTATTTCCTTGAGCTTTGCATTAGAACCAATTTTAATATTGCAATTGATAATTTAGTCATTAGCTGGGAAGGAAAAATAAACTGGACATCCTCAGTAACAGCTTCTACTTGAGTGAGATGACAAACACAAACCGTCTCATTCTTTAAGAGCGTCAAGTCAGAGGGATCATGGTTTGTTCAACTCTTGAGAAAGCTTTCCCCCTGTGCTACAGGTGGTTTGCTTGACAGTTCTTTATATCTTTGAGATGAGTCATGTGACAGCCCCTCCTTTGGGTAGCAACTCCCTTTGGGAGGCTACAACCAACATTCTATTTAGGCAGTGGCCAGAAAGGATTATAGGGGTTGCTACAACGCAGCTGTGGTCATATCATCAGTATCAGGAAGACAGATTTTACCCTGGCACTGGCCTTTCCAAGAAAAACTGCCGTTTTGAAGACAGACATATAACAAGGAACAAAGTGTGAACAAATCCTCTTAATTGCCTGATTTTTCTGGGAAGGTATCCTAGCATCGCCAAAGTGGAAGTGAGACGGAAACCCCTAATAGAGGTCTGACAGAGTACTGGCACATTAATGAACCAGAATAGCCACTTTTTCTCCCACCTACTCAGGTAACAGCCAGATTGGGTGAAAAGTCTCCAAGTACCAAGTCTTTCAGGATCTGCCACGGTTTCAAGTCAGCAGTTAAAAATGCAAGTGAGACTATTTGCTTCCCTATTTTGCTGCCAATCCAAGAATCTTCCCAGAGGTATAAGAGTGAAAGACTGGGAAAACGTTTGTCATCAGAGCTTCATCTTAATCCCAGTGCTCTGTCCAATCCAGCTGCAAACCTGGAAGAATTGTGCTGCTCTTCCAGTATATCACAGCAATGTTTCAGCCACCTCAAACATTCTGAATTCCACTTGATATCATACTAACTTAGGAACAGTTAGGAATATGTAATCCTAGAATGTGTCTACGGTGTAAACTAAGAATTGTCCAAACAATAAGAAAATGTAACTGTGCGTTTGGGAAAGAAGTTAAGAAGAGCAAACCGGTTTAGACTGACTTTGCTGTCAGTCTGTCCCATCAGCTGTGTTCAGACAGCCTAGAGAGCATGTGCAAAGAAGTTCAGCTAAAGGTCATAGGGAGGAAGAGGATGGACACCCCAAACGACCATCAGGGCATGCACCCTGCACAGTATATAATGAGCATGTGTGCAGGAAATTTACATATGTAATGAATTCCATGGGCTACTGTGAATATGCTAATCAATTCTTAGAAAAATTATGATTATGTGTGAGATGTGAGCAGATATTCTCACCACCCTTAAGTGGAGTGATCCCTGTGTGTCTGGTGCTGAAATAAAGAAATGCTGCTTCTTAACACCTCACTGGCCTTAGAGAGCTTTCTTGCCATATTCGGTAACACACTGACAGACCTTTCCTCTAACAAAGTTCAGAGAGCATCAACATACTTATCTCCATGTCTGTTCAGAGCTTGAAACCTGCTGGAGCATTTCACAATCAAAACCAAACACTGGAAAACAAACACTGGAAAGCAGATGAGAAGCAGCATCAGAAGGGGTTGGGCCTGATCAGCCTTCTAAAAATCACTGGCTTCATTCCCTCTTGCTGCTACTGCCTGATGATGGCAAGAGCATGCAAAAGCAGATTTTCTGCCTACCTCCAGCCCCAATCAAGGGAACATCTTGCTTCTGGCTGGCATCTCACATCATTCAGCTGTAGTAAAAGAGGGAAATCTCAAGGACAACCAATCCAGCCAGGATGTTCTGCCAAGGTTGCTGTTCCAATTTTCACAGCTAGAAAGAGGGAGAGAATATACTCCTCCCCCCCCCCTTACATTATCCTAAAGCCTGCAGGTGCCAGCAACGCAAATAAACGTGGAGCAATTAACAGAATTAACACAGCTTTAAATAGCTTGGCTCACCAGATGTGGACTCCTAGCAGAGTTCTATAAAATGTAAAGTTATTACAGATAAAACCATTCATCATCTGTTCACAGACTTGTTCTAGATGCAAACCCCATTCTGCTTAAAATGGCTAATAATCAGAAAGGCACAGATTTAACAGGAATTATGCCATGCTAAAGCCCCATTTCTAAATGTCATTTTTCATTTCTGCCATCATTCTGAGACCTATATTCCCTCTGCTTGGTAACACTGATACACTAAAAAGCTTTGCTAACATGACTCACAGTTACCTCTTGGGGTGCTAGAACTGAGACATCACCTTTCAGTCACTTCCACTCTGGCCAAAGGAGCTTGGTGAGTCACACACTACACATCACTGCTTTCTTGGATGCAGTTGCTACTGTACAGTTGTGTGTCACCAGCCGCACGCAGCTCACAGATAAATGATGCTCTCCCTGAAGAGTTAAGTGCTCAAGTGCCAAGATTTGTGCTTAGGAAGTAGCAGCATTTGAGTTTTCTCCATTCTGGTGATGTGAAGACACAGTACGCACTACAGCAATCCTCCTAATGTTCCCCTAAGGCCTGTTAAAATAAATCCATTCATCTCATTGTGCTGTTGGGTCTGTCTAGATAGCTACAAGAAGCAGGGGCAAGAGGATGCCCCTAACCCATCTTTGAGCTTTGATATTACCATTTCTAACATCTCCACTTATGGAACTGTAGCTTAAGGAGTATAAAACCCTGTGATAAGAAATTCAGAGCTTAAATTCACAGAATCACAGAATCACCAAGGTTGGAAGAGACCTCAAAGATCATCAAGTCCAAACTGTCACGACAGACCAAAAATTGCATCTTTCTATATAACTGTATTACTCCCATTGAACTGCTTAAGACTACAGATGTATTCAGTGCTAATTTTGACCTAAACTAATTCTGCCTGTGCAGTTTGAAGCACAGGTACTCAGTGAAACAAGAATAGATCAAAGCCAGACAGCAGCAATGAGAAAGAATTTGAACAGAAAATCAGAGACAATACAAAATCTGGTTGTATATTGAGCCCACTGCCTTTTCCATGTAGTTCAACTAACAAAGGCTGCCCATTAGTTGCTTGCCTCCTCCTGTCCTACTCACAGATGACAGCTAGCTGGCTTACTGCTACAGAGGAGTCATGAACCGGGGAGGATTCATCCAGCCCACCCACTCAACATTCAAACCTCATCATCCTTTCACGCCTCCCTTTTTGGCAGCTGCAGCAGCCTGACTTTTTGCAGCTCAGTCTTTCCCCAGAACTCGCAATATTCACGCACACATACGCACTTCACAGCCATAGTCTAGCCCCCAGGGCCACAAGATTTATAATAGTGACTGCTGCTCCCAAAGACAGGGCTCTGTCTTTAATGTTGGGGGGGGGGGGGAATTTCAGCCCACCACAGTGGGAAATAAGCTACTTCAGCCAAAAAAAAAAATCCTCTAATTAAAGCTCTAAAAACTTAGATCCAGCACTTGCACGCCATGACTAAATGATTACAACACACCTGAAAGCACAGCTAGAGAGTAATATTTGCTGCTATATTTGAAGGTTGCGATACAATTAAAAGACTAACAGAAGAAAATCTAATTACCAAGAAGGCTGAAGACCAGTTTAACAGTCCCAAAGTCAGACTGAAATGGGGTTAAGTTAGAAGAAGTTCTGTCTCCCGCCCAGTGTATGCACAAACCAGTAAAAGTAGCAAGTATTTTCAAAAGCTTAACTTGTTCTATTAAAAGAAAGTGTGTTGGGGGACACAGTTACACAGGGAGCAGAGCCCTTTGAATTCTTGTGCTTGGAGCAGGTACTCAAATACAGATTGCTTTTCTCATCACTATTACACCTATGTCAGGAGTGAAAGAACTTATCACAGCACTGGAGAATACGTTAAGCTCTGCATGCTCCATGTTAGTAACTCTTTGCCTAGCAAGCTTTCAAACCCTGCCAGCCAAAAAAAGTTAAGTACATTCTCTCTTCAGCTTTCTCAGTGACAAGCAACCAGCAATCCACTCAGCTCCTAGACTGAAAGTACCTATGCTATACACATACATAAAGAACATAGTTTAGCAACTTCTTTCTCTCCTATAACTTTATTAATATTAGCATATGGCAGGTTCTAGGTCTCCAAACCTATTCATATGTATTTCTGTCTGACAATAGAAGATTAATCCTTAGCAATGCTGTTTACTGTGACTGCTTATGCTGCATTAAAGGATTATCACGATTTCCCTGAGTGCTCACCCAAACCAGGAGTTTACCAAGTAGAGTGAACTACAAAGCCAAATAGAGGACAAGAAACTCACTTTCCTTGCAAGCTGAGAATATCAGTCTTTGAGCAGCCTTAGGTTGGGACTACATTTGGCTAACAGCATTAGGAAAAGACAGGCAGAAATCTTTGCCACAGTAACCTCTGTGAGTATCACTACTGCTTTGCTGATGACCTTGGACTCGGCTATACCTGCCCATGAACACCCTACATCCTGCATTTATTTGCTCACTCTTGAATTGAGATGGATTATATCATATGTGTACAAGGATTGTTGTTTTAGCAGTTCCATTCTTTTGGGCATGAGTTACCAATTAACTTTATTATGTGCCCAAAGCACAGGCTATATTGCTCCAATCCTCAACACATGTTCTGAATTTGCTTATATAAACATAGTTCTACACCCATAAACACTCTCATTTTCTGAACAACAGCACATGGCACATCCCTTGCAGGTAGAGAAGCTCAGCAGGAGTCAGGTTCATTATGCAGGAAAGAAAAGCCCATTCCTGAAGATACTGTTGCAAAGGAAGTACAGATGGCAGTGGAGGCAGGACTGAGGGTCACATTCAGACAGCTCAGTCAGGATTCCTCAGAGTGCCTCTTTACTGCTGCTATGCATCTGCCTGCTTGGCTACATTGCCCAGGGGTGACTAGGTGGTTTCCTCCCTATGTACCTGTTCCAGTGGCAGCTGGAGGGAGTTAGACTGGGTTACACCACACTTTGCTCTAGTTCTGTGGATTCTCTTTATCTTCTGAATGTGGTGGTAGTACCTAGGTCAATCAACCCTGCAAAAAGTTGCCTCATAGACCACAGCAAGTTTCAGTATCTATGTTTGTGCATCAATACTTGCTTTAAAATGTATGCTCCATTTACATATATACTAAAGTAATCAGACTTCAGCCATTTATTACTTTTGTGAACTTTCTAAGAGTGCAGAAACTTTGGAATTTCAACGCTACTGAGCTGTTGATACATGAATTTTCCTTTAAATTAATCCCCCAAGAAAATGTGTGTGCTGGGGCTGACCTAGAACACCTGTGAGCTGCCATATGCCTACTGATGACAGTTCCAGTGAATAAGATACACTGTCGTAATAACCAGAACCTGTATTTGTTAGCTAGAACCTGTATTTGTTCAATCTGTGGGCAGTTATGGAACAAAAACAAGCAAATCAACAAACTCCAAACATTTCATACTTCTAGCCTCACTATGACTGCAGGATTCTAGAGCCCTTGCTACTTGAATTTCATTCACAGATGATAAAATAATATCCCATTCACCTCCTGTACCAAAGTCAGCTGAAACCTCAAGTCTTGTCTTTCAATCTCCCATCTTAGAATCACAGAATCAATAAGGTTGGAAATGACTTCAAAGATCATCAAGTCCAACCTGTCACCCAACACCTCATGACTACTAAACCACGTCTTCAAGTGCCACATCCAATCCTTTTTTGAACACCTCCAGGGACGGTGACTCCACCACCTCCCTGGGCAGCACATTCCAATGACCAACAACTCTTTCTGTGAAGAACTTTCTCCTCACCTCGAGCCTAACATCCCCTGGCACAGTTTGAGACTGTGTCCTCTTTTTCTGGTGCTGGCTGCCTGGAAGAGACCAACACCCTCCTGGCTACAACCTCCCTTCAGGTAGTTGTAGACAGCAATAAGGTCTCCCCTGAGCCTCCTCTTCTCCAGGCTAAGCAACCCCAGCTCCCTCAGCCTCTCCTCATAGGGCTTGTGCTCGAGGCCTCTCCCCAGCCTTGTTGCCCTTCTCTGGACACGTTCAAGTTTCTCAATGTCCTTCTTAAACTGAGGAGCCCAGAACTGGACACAGTACTCAAGGTGTGGCCTAACCAGTGCTGAGTACAGGGGCAGAATGTCTTCCCTGCTCCTGCTGGCCACACTATTTCTGATGCAGGCCAAGATGCCATTGGCCTTTTAGTAATGGAAAAGTAATTCTAGCACCTCACTTTCATACTCAAATTCCTTCACTAAAGACTAATGTAACAGGGAAATTTCAAATTGTTTTCCTGTTTAACAGGAATAATTTCTTTGGATATATGGACAGGTCATGAGTAAATTATTCTTCCACTTTTCTTTGTGGTCAGAAATATTTTATGAAAGAGATTACTCAGTAATTGATGTTAGCTTATGTTATTTTGCAAGAAACCTTCATCCAATATCCTTATGACAGTAAAACCTGCTAAGGATACAAATAAGCCAAGCTGACAAAGTTTTTTTCTGTGGCATGCCTGAGGCAAGGCAATAATGCTAGCAAAACCCTTTCTTCTGTTGGGTAGGCAAGGGCTAAGCTACGTAAGGAAAAGAGGCTTTGAATAACTGCCTAGCTATAGCAAAGCTGCAGCATTGGCAGCACACTAATACAGCTGACAAGTCTACTGATTTTAGTTCCTGTGGGCCAGGCCAGTAATACTAAAAGTGAAATATTAACCCCTGCAATGTGCACAGTCCAGTAGAAGTGTAAGTTTTAACTGGATCCATAACTAGAAGATCATTTCCCATTTTGGTCAAACATGAAAGGAGCCTCCTAGGACACACAATTACACTTAAGATGCTATTCCTAGTGTCTTCAACCAAAATACAACAGAAACAGAACAAAGCAGAGAAATGCTCCTCAGACCTTGCTGACTCACAAATGAGCTGCCACACTCAGAACCTATTTGAACTGTTCTGTGTCTCAACTTCAGCTACTTCAGTTGCTTAGGAGTACGATCAGTTCTGAATTTTTCTTTAATTTCCTCACCTGAGAGCTGATTTTAAGAGAAAGAAGCAGGTATTTCAAACCATCAGCAAGAGTTCAGCTGGCAAGGTAAGACACACTTTTGGCATAACCTATATATACTGAATGCAAACCTTTGAAATTTGCTTTTCACACTTATCCCCTTGCCAGCTTGACAGGAATGTGTAAAGAAATCAAGGACAAAACATGAAGAGATTGGCAAATATTACTGGTAAAGAAAATTCCCCAGAGAAACAAGGTTGCAGGAATTCCAGCAACATCTAATGTTCTCTAGTTAAAAACATCAGTCAATTAGGACTCTTTGGCTATACTGAAGACATAAGCCCTCCCTCCCAAGAGGAAGAGGAACAATAAGAAAGAGGTAGGCAGGATGTCCCTCTTTTATTTATTGCTCTAATAGTGGCAGGCTGTCTTTTAGTGTCTGACCAAGTGATATCACATCTGCGCCTCAGATATAGCATTTGAGGAAAGATAATAATGAAATTTACTCCCTTTGACACTGTCTTTTAGATGATAGTTTGAAAGAAGCCAGTATCTCTGAGGAGGCTTTGAAAAAAGCCACCTAGTTAACTCTTCAGATGAAGGGTCCTATAAGATAATTTTATCCATCATTGTGAATTACTTTTAGTATATGCATTTCCTAACTATTGGGCCACAGTGCAGCAAACTCTGTACTTTGTGAGATCATTGTCATTCCCAAGAATCCCAGTATGGGAAAAAACGAAACCAAAACACATTAGACGCTACACAAATGTACTCCAACCCGAAAATACTTATTTGTCATGTCAAACCGACTGGGACATTCTGACCTAAGTTCCTTCTGGGAGCACTCACTGTGGGGTATTCTACATTCTCAGTATTTCTTTCTATGAAGAAAGACTGAGAGAACTGAGGCTGTTCAGTCTGGAGAAGAGAAGGCTTAGAGGGGAATTTATTAATGTCTATAAATATCTGAGGGTTGGGTGTCAAGAGGAAGTGGACAGGCTCTTTAGCTCTGGGCAACCTGATCTAGTTGAGCATGCCCCTGCTTACTGTAGAGGCTGCTGGACCAGATGACCCAGACCATTCTATGATTTTATGATTGGTTCTATGATTTGTTTCAGTTGCACCCAGTAACAGGACAATGAATAATGAATATAAGCCAAACACAGGAAGTTCCACCTCAACACGAAGAGAAACTTTACTGTGAGGGTGACAGAGCATAGAACAGGCTGCTCAGAGAGGCTGTGAAGTCTCCTTCTCTGGAAACTTCCAAAGGCAACCTGGACATGTTCCTGTGTGGCCTACCCTAGGTGATCCTGCTCTGGCAGGGTGGTTGGACCCGATGATCTCTAGAGGTCCTTTTCAACCCCTAACATTCTATGATTCTATGATACTAAGTGGGGAAAGTTAAGAGAATTCACTCAAAAGAGTATTAAACAGAAACAAGCTCAGAGACTACAGGGACTGCCAGGTAATTTTACTCCTCTACACCTAAACTCCTTCAGATGAATTAAATGTAAAATGTTGACATTTGGTTACTGTACCACAGGATGCCTTCCTTTCCCAATGCTACAATAGCATGAGAAAAGCTCACCTCTGACCTTTCCTCTCTCACAAACTCAGACACTGCACAGAAATCTGCATCTCCTCTCATCTCTCCCTAACTCACAGTATGGGTATAGACTTTTTGTTTTGGAAGGACTGCCTTGCCTTTGGTTCACAGAACAAACATTCCTCTTTTCTCCCGTCCTTGCTAAATGATTCCTTAAAAAACCACTAGCAAAATCAACTGAATCATGTGCCTTTTCCAGAGAGGCTGATATTCATCACTCTTACTACTATTTGAACCATGAACCACAGAAGACTGACTTGACATATGCCTGTTGTGACATAAGTGATAATACAGATTTTCTCCTACATCAGTGTGTAGGGTAGATTTCACTCCAGCAGTTACTCCTGAGAAAAGAGGCTAGCATGATCCAATCTTTTATGCTTACAGGATGGTGTGTGCATGTAAATACGTAGGCAAACAAAACAGGGGAGGTACCCTTTCTGGCAGCACAGCAGAGGTCTGGCAGCACAACACCGATTCTTTTTCAGTGCTGTCAAAAAGCCCAGATGTGGACAGGAGAGGTGCTTCACCTTCCAGATGCTCAATTCAGAGTCTCTTGTTCACCTTTGCTCCATGTCATGTCCCATAGTCATGCTAGAAAGCAGAAGGTATTCTTCTCTGTGTACCACAAAATCTTTCAGGATTCACATTGACATGTTGGCAGCCAGCACACAGCTTGAGAAATTGTCTACTGCCCAATCATATATCCCTTCTGACTCTGAGCTAACTATCCATGCAAACTATCCCAGGAACTAAGCTTACAGGCATTACTTGATGAGAAAACACTGTCATCTTACCATCATCATCTAAGGGTCTATGCAGGATTCTCTCAGCACCTTGCCTTGTATCACTACCTTGTTTCCAAGAGACACAGTTCCCACCTCTAAATTACATCTTTGTAGAATTTTTTCTTTTATTTCTCATTACCTTCAGAATGCTAGCCAGTGTCTCCTCTGCTGTGCCTCTCATGCCATGGTGTTATGTTTCTACAACAAGGGGACTGAAAAACAGGATGCAGCCTTTGTACAGATGCACAGGCAACATGCAGACATGCTTGACTCCCATCGCACAGAGCTTGGGCTGTGGCAGGAAGTGGATCCACCACAGCAGCAGCAGTGCAACTGGAAATTTAAGAGTGAAGGCCAACCAAAAATTTTACAGGTCTCTGGATCTGGAAATTTAGTAATCAGGGTCAGCATCATCAGGGCTATTTGAGATGCTCTAGCAGAGATTAGTTATGGAAGACCAAAATTAAGAACAAGATGTATTTTAAGCATCATATTTAGCCTTTGCCATGCTTTGTCTGCTCTGATGCAGTACCTCTAGCCCCTCCTTTTCTTTTTCAAATATTAAATTCACCAAGTAGGAACCAAAGTGGTCCAAATATAATAGAGCAGCTGGAGCAGCAGTGTCAGACCAACATGTGTGAACAATCAGTATCATTCATGCGGTGACTTCCTCCACAGCACATCAGTGAAATTCCCCATTCTGCTGATTCCTGAACTCTCCTCTTATGCATGCCTGGGGTCTTACATCACTGCTGTAGAAGGAGATCTCACACAAAAGCTTTCAGACTATCTGGTCTCTTGGTTAGGGACAGTGTCTTTGACTGGAACTTCCTGTCTACCCTCTTCACTGTTTTTCTCAGCCTCCATGTTTATAGGCCTTCTTCTATCTGCACCTTCAGACTCTTTCCCAGTGTAACCAGAAAAGCTCATGCCCAAACAGCATCCACGGCATCACTTGACATACAAATAGGTCTTAAAAAGATCTGTTTTGCAGATGGCATCTGAGATGTACATACAGCCACCGGGACCATTCATGAACCATTCGGAAATCTGGCTCCTAGTAGTTAAATTGTAGACAGAAATGATCTAAGCTTTCACAGCTTTCTCCTATCATGGCCAGATGGTGCCTGACCTTTGCAATAATTTCTGCCATATTCTGCCCATACACAAACCTCACTGCTTCCTTCAAGCTGTTAGTATCAATCAACATTTTTCATAACTGAGATTTTAATAAAGCATTGACAGAAAACCAAAGATTTCATAAATTCTCTAATGCACATCCATTCTCTAGGGACCACCATAGGCTCTTCTAAAGCACTTCTATCTGTACCATCTAAGTACCCCAAGTAAAGAGAATAGTAAATCTGAATGGCTGACTCCCCAAGAGAGTCTGAAAAATATTCTAATTCTCTCCCTTCTCTAGTGACTGGAGTCTGAAATCTAGCTTTCTCTCTTTATCTACACAGCTAAACTTCCCACCCAGCCATTCTCCATCCCTGCTATTCAAACCTCCTCATTGAGACTCTCCAGCACTTGCAGAACATAGCTGTTTCTCCTCCTGTCCTGCCTCCTCCTGGCCATATGGAGGTGTCTAAAAACTATTAAGGTATCCTTTTCCCTTTCTACCCTCAGACAGTGCTTCTCCCTATTTATCCATTCACTGACTCTCAGAGCACTGAGATCCTTCTATACCTCCTCCTACCCCATCTCCATGACTTCTTTCCTCCACAATAGGAAATATCCCATCTTATCTCCTGAGTTCTTTTAGAGCAATTTATCTTAAGATTGATGGTCCAGAAAGCCTCATATATTACGCAAATACAATGCAATGTCCATGTTTGATGTCTGTGTACTGCCCTGTTTGCATATTCTGCCTTTTACAAATTTCATGGAAAACATTATTTCTGTTTTCCACTCTTTCCTCCCCCTTCACAATGTCATGTATACCACAGCACTGCTGAATGGCTATGCAGAAATGTCAAACAAAGTGTGCGACCAGATATTGGGACATCTTTAATTCTGTTGAAAAGGAAAAGCCAACCTGAACTACCCATTCACCATTTGGGTTTATGGTTCAGGTATACCACTGCTAGCAGTCAGAACCTGTACCCACAAGGAAAAGAGGCAGGAGGATCTGTTCTGTGGGGAAAGGAGGAAACATTAGTTCAGACAATTCAAAGAAAATACGGCTACGTTCACCACAGCTTATTTAAATACTGCAGTAGATGAGCCCTGAGAGGGCTTACTTCCTTGCCAGGAATACACTCATGCACTCCAGTTCCTCCTAGTCAAAGGTTAGACTTTGACTACATGAAATGCCTAACCTGCCAGAACTGCCCCTCCTCCTACCACCAACCCCAGCTGAGCGGAGAAAGCCTTCCCAGCTGCAAAGGGGCAGAGGGTCATTAGGCACTCTGCCCTGTTGCTCTTCAGCACCTGCATGTAATCTGAGAGGAAAGGGGAAGGCAGTGCTCCACTTAACAAGCACTCTTAGCTCTCATGTGAGCAGTTTGGTGGTTGTAATGTGAGGCTGACACAGTCCAGATGAAATAAGAGAGATTACAGGAGGAAAGCAGAAAGTTTCAACCCAAAGCTTGCATCAATCCCTTTGACATCCTAGGAAAGTGAGACAGCACTAGGCTAAGTCTTCAATAAATGGAGAGAAGTAGCAACAGACCATTCTGCTTTAACACCTTCAAGAGGTCAGTACAGAGGGCTTAGCATTCCCAGCAGCAGTGAAATCAGTAGGGGTCTGCTAAGACTCTGGAAAAGGGTGATTACATAGCTAGGACTTTGGTAGGAAAAAAGAGCATTGTTCTACCAGAAAGTATCAACTCAGAGAAACAATATTTGCTCTTTGTCTATTTTTCTTAGCTTAGAACGTTTTTCTTAAGAGCTCAAGCTCCTCCAGTACTCACTGATGAGAGACTAAGTATCCTTCTTGACCACAGAGCGAAGAAAAACAACAAACCAAAACATAACCTACAGGGATTGATTTACGAAATATGCTGCCGTGGTATGCAGAGAGGCAGGTAAGGGTCCCTGTAGCCAAGTTAGGAACCAAAAACATTACAGGTACACGAATACCACACTAAACTGGTTCTACCTTTCCAAGGATCAAAGCTGGCTACCATAGGGTGTCAAGTCTCACCCCCACAGCCAGCTCAGGTTTCTTTCACACCATACTGCATTGCATTGCACAGATATACCCTGGCTTTTCAGAAATAAACAAAGAAAAAGCTCAAAAGAGCCATCCTCTAATTCCATGCGGATCTCAGGTTGATCCTGCTCCCTTTGCCCTCCGCTTTTTCATCCCTATCAAGGGAAAGAAGAGGAATCTGATGGTGGAGGAATTGCACAAGGCAAACTTCACTGATCAACTTACCCAAAGCTTCATTTAATGACAGCCCTGCCTGCTTTGATGCCTGAGAATAACTCACTAAACACGCAGTGGGAACTCTTTGCGACCTATACAGAGTATCGATTCTGGTCATCCCCTGCTCTGTGCAGGTGTTGAGGCAGCACTTCTGGATTTTGTCAGTATTCTGCAAGGTGCCTAGGGCTGCTCTTTCTCCATTAGATGTAGATCACTGTCATCTCCACTTGGCAAAACCCAGCCTGAGTAAAAGCGCAAGTCAGCTTCCTTACACTTCCCAGTGATACCTGCAGTAACCCATCCTGCAGCCTAGGAGGTCTGGTTGAAAAGCAGAATGGAAATGCAAAGTGCTAATCAGTAGCATGGCCGTCCTTTTGAAATACTACATTTCTTCATTCACCCTACTTCCAGATGCCTCCCCTGAAAACCCTGCACTACACTTATGTTTGGTTTATAGATTATGCTAGATTTAGAATCATAGAATCGTAGAATCATAGAATCAGTCAGGGTTGAAAGGGACCACAAGGATCATCTAGCTCCAACCCCCCTGCCATGGGCAGGGACCACTCACACTAAATCAGGCTGGCCAGAGCCAGTCCTAAGAGGCCAGGCAAGGTACATTTTGGGCACATTTGCACAGCAGCTGAAAGCACTACTGGACCACCACTAAAAACAGGTTCCTATGAAGCTCAAACCCAGCCAGCACCAGCCTGTCTTTAAGTCAAGACAGCTGCTCATACACATCTCCTGTTGCAGCCTAGTCAAGTGAAGATTTCAAAGCATATTTTGATTATCTGTTTTTCTTCTTCTTCCTCTCATTCTTAAGTAGCTGCTTGGGTTTTTCTTCTCATAGAGCATTATGAGCCTGGGACAGCTATAAGTGCAAGCTAATATAATACAAATGATTATATAAATAACAAAGCTGCTGAAGATTTTCTTGTCACTGCTTTCTCTGCTCCATTGGCTTGACTTAAAGCACACATAAAAATGGCCTCTGCTAAGTGTTATGTTCATAGCATCCATAAATAAAATTAAGATCCTGATTTAAAGAGACACTAAGAAGCTGTATATCCTCTTGATTTCAATCAAACTGGGATGCTCAATGCCTATGAAAATCAGGTCCAAGGCTCTACAGATGAAAACAGAATGATCTGATTCCTGTATGACAGTTTGTATTCAGCAGAGCAGTTTAATTTTCCCTGTTAAATGCTCATATGCTCTTTTTCCAGCACACGTGCATCTCCCTAATTAATCCAGAGGTCAGACAGGAGAGCAACTGCAGACTCTGAGAGCCATTGCTCCCATCAAAGGCCTGGCACATAACACACAACCTCTGACACCACAAATTGAGCATCAGTAGGATGGCAACTTGTCAGGCAGTTGCAGCTACAGAATATCTAGCTCAGCACTGCTGTTTCCATGACTCCTGTATACAAACTCACTCCAGCTTCCCTCTGATATTAAATGTTCATACAAATAGGATATTATGGGCTGCAAATCAAACTGGACCCACCCAGCCACACTATGTCAAAGACAGTATTACTACAAAATCACAATGTTAGGGAGAAAACTCTCTGCATCAAGTTTCAGATATGGGTCTGAGGCTTCATGGTTTTTAGTTTGTTGGGTTGTGGGGTTTTGTTTTATTTGGTTTGGTTTTGATTTTGGTTTCTTGTTGTTTGGGTTTTCTTTACCAGTGAACACTGTTCTGGTTCCTGCTGCTAGCCAGGCAGTTCAGTCTCAAAGTTGCAGATTAACTATGTGACAAAGGCAGCCTGCCAGCACAAACCAGCATGATTTTGGAAGTCAGCTAGCTATTCCTGACCAATGCAGCAACTCTGCTGCAGGGATTTATCAACACAGTGCTCTTCAAGTCCACCGAGACTGAGAGAAATGGGGCTATTTGGTCTTGAGAAGAGAAGGCTGAGAGGGGATTTTACCAACATCAATAAATATCTGAGGGCTGTGTGTCAAGATGAAGGCGTCAGTCTCTTTTTGGTGGTGCCCAGTAACAGGACAAGGAGCAATGGGTACAAGCTAGAACACCGGGGGTTCCACCTCACACAAGGAGACACTTCTTTATGGTAAGGGTGACATTGCACTGGAACAGGCTGCCCAGAGAGGCTTTGGAGTCTCCTCTGGAGATTTGCAAAAGCCGCTTTGGTGTACTCCTGTGCAGCGTGCCCTAGGTGATTCTGCTTTGGCAGAGGGGTTGGACTCAATGATCTCTGGAGGTGATTTCCAGCCCCTAACATTCTGTGATTTTGTGATATGGCACACTATTGCCACATCTCCACTGTATCTTCATACTGCAGCCTCCTCACATAATTCACACACATATTTTATGTTACCTTCAACTTTCACTTTTCTGTTTTATTCTAACTCTGTATCTTCCCAAAAAACTGGTGACTATATTCACAGGACTTACAAATATTATCTTTAAAAAGTCTCTGATTATGATTTTGTCATCCAAAAAAATGCTGCTTAGTAGTCAAAGGTCATTTATCTGGTTTTTTTAATCACTATTGCCTCAGTGTCCAGACAACTGCAATGCTCTCTTCTGAATTGTTAACAGCTTACAGAAGATGTCTGCCACTACCAAGGGTATTTTATCTGAGCACTAGAAGTCTGATAAGTTCATGAGTTTTACTGCTGATGTATTTTGTCCGGCAGAATCACACATTTATCTTTAGAGATTATGCAGTATCAGCATAAAATTTAGCATCAGGAAAAGACATGGAGTGTGTCATGAACAGTAGGAAAGAGCAATGACTTTGAAAACCCAAAGCACAGAAGAACAAAGAAATAATTTGAAATAGTTACCTCTTTGAGGCAGCCCATGAAGTTGTTGCTTACTGGAGAGCCAGGTAAATCAGCAGTACTGGGGCTCCCTCCCACATAAAAGAAGTCATCTGAGCCCAGCATGGTGTAGTCCTCCTGTGTGTAGCCCGTGGTGGTCAGGATGCCATCCACAGAGATTGTCACCTGTTCAAGGGACACAACAAAGAAAATCCCAGGCAATGACCTTACAACCCTGAACAGAACAAGTTACCTCTCCTACATTTTTATGTCAGTTTTATTAAGGATTTTGTTGAGATTTGGTATGCCTTTTTTTTTTTTTTTTTTTTTTTTTTTAAGTTCAGCCAACCTCCATTTTCTGGTCTGCTTCACCCACAATGGAAATGCCCCAGCATCTCCTTCTTCCCTTTCTGGTGTATCAGCACCGTCAGGCTGACACAGCAGTCTACCCATTGAGATGCTTTCCATCCATTCAGGCCAGAAAATGGAACTGTCCTCAAAATAGATTTCTCATATTAGCTGATTTTATGATTAATTAGTATTTATTTTAATGATTACAGTTAGTTATGGTTGTTAGTAAAAAAAAAAAAAAAAAAGAAAAGAATTAAGAAAAGAAAAGAAAAAACCCAAAACACTAATGAAGACGAGGTTGGTATTTTGTATTTTTATGTTTCTTTTGCTCACAGCACACCGATGATCGTGCATTCAGGGAGGGGGTGGGAGGGAGCTCACTTTCCATACATTATGGATGTGCATGCCATGTACCTAGAGAGACACACACCCACCACCAAAAAAAAAAAGAAATTAAAAAAATCAAAATAAAAATTCTATGTTACAAACTAATTCATAACCAAAATAGGAACTAAATGAAAATAAAACAAATAAAACTAAATCAACCACACACGCGACAAGTGTGAGAGAAGCAGAGATGAGAAAGAAAGGAAACACAAAGCGTGCACACATTGCACTTGTCATGCCAATATATCTAAAGCTCAGAAAGAGGACAGGAAAAAAGAAGAGAAAGAGAGAAGGAGAAGGAGAGAGAAAACTATTTCACATTTGCATGCAATCAAAAATAAAAATACCAAACAAACATCAAAATAATAATATAAAAAAAAATCAAAACCAAACAGAAATGTCCCCAAGACCTCTAACCCAAAACACATGGAGAATGATGAGGGATGGAAGGACAAGGAGGGAGAGGAGCAAGTGAATCTTGGGTATTTTGCTTAGATATTGTTAGTAGCTAAAGGGGAAGATGGAGGAATGTAGATTGAAGCCAGGAGGAGACGAGCGAGTCACCAGACGTGGACATGCCATGCAGAGTGTGTACTGAAACAAACAACTGGCTGAGCTCCTGTCCGCCACGGCAGGTAGAGGCCAGAGAGAGAAAGAGAGAGAGAGTGAGAGAGAGAGCAAGAGGGAGGAGAAGAAGGAGAGAAAGAGGAGGGAGGGAAGTGGGGAAAAATAGGAGGAAGAGGACAACTTCGGCCAGTTTGCCTGTAATAGCCGTTGCCACAACAAAAGGATGAGAGAAAAAGAGAGCCTTCACCACCACGGACTAGAGGCCCTGCAATGGTTCTGATCTAGAAACCTTCAGAGTGAAAAAAAAAAAACCAAAAAAACAAAAAGGGAGGAAAAAGCAAAATGAAAACCGAAACAAAAAAGACAGCTAGCTTAAAAGCAAGGGACAAAATCCCCAATAATTTATCACTAGAATGGAAAAGAGAAACTAAAGTGGGAAGTAAGGAAAGCAATGAAAGAAAATGCCCAAACCCCATTTCCAGAAGAGCTGTGTTAGTTGGTTTTGTTGCTCATTTTCCATTGAAAAAGAGGAAAAGCAAAAAAAAAAAAGGAAAAAAAAAAGAAAAAGGAAGAAAAGGAAAAAGGAAGAAAAAGGAAAAAGAAAGAAAAAGGAAAAAGAAAAAAAAGGAAAAAGAAAGAAAAATTAAAAAGGAGGGAGGGGAAACAAAAGTGTTTTCAATGAAATGAAAACAAAATTAAAGGAAGAGGTAGGTATAAAAGGGGGGTGGGGTGGGAGGGGAAGAGGGGGTTGGGGGAAGGAAAAGGCAGGTAACACACGGCAAACCCAAAAAAAGAGACAATAAGAATGATATCTACCAGACAATGTAGTTTGTTTACCATAGCGTGTCCAATGCCTGAGTGCTTTGCGGAAAAGGGGGAAGAAAGGAAATTAAAAAATCGTGAACAGAACGATTGTTAATTAAAATAACTAAAAGCAAAGATGAGTCGTTAGGGTGTTAGTACATTAGTTGGTTAGTAAAAATGACACATTGCATGAATGGTCTAGTGTTAGTCTTTCAAAAAAAGGTGTGGGGCACCTGAGACACACGACGTGAGAAAGAGGACAATATGACCAGGACTCTATGGGGAACCATGCCATCTAGTCTGTAAAGAGGAAGGGTGCCACCTACTCTTCCCACCCTGGTATTAGTCATTAACTTCAATCCTCCTATATATTACCCAAGACTGCAACAAAGTTAAAATAATGCAATACTTACTCTTCAAATGCCCATCAAAGTGTTCCCTTGAATAAGAATATTACCCTTAGAGACGTACGCGCGCACAATAGACAGTTCACCCCTTCAGCACAAATCCAACCAAGACTCCCTTCTTCCACCCACTACCACCCACCTACATTCCTGCTCCTTTTCCAAGCCTCACTACCCTCAAGTGTTGCAGAGTATCACAAGCAGGCCAATATTTCCTTTGACTTGAGGATACAGACGAAGATGAGTCCAAGACTTTGAGTGTTCCTTCCAAGTTTCCCAATCTGCAGGTTTCTTTAACAGCAGGTGAGTTTGTGAGTTTCAGGAGAAGCACACAAAAATGCTTGTGCTTGGCTGTAGGCTGTAGCTCACTTGTATCAACTGAGTCTATCAGAACTGAACCTCTCCTACTGTAAGAAGAAATGTGTTGAGTAACTGTGTAAGTAGAATTGCATCACTTTGTGTCAAGGCTGAAGACAGAAGATGGACAAGATTTGTGTCTCTCCTGTTATACTGCATCCATGTTACCAAGGAGCTAGGAGAATTCACCACTTAGATGGGTTTAGCAGGACTTTGCAGATGTTTTATTAATTCCTCCCAAGGCATGCAGATGACAGCTGTTTGAACCTACATATTATTTCTTGTTTCTTTTTTTAGCAGCTGGAGAACTCAAGACCTTTATAGCAGATTTTGCACGGTGAGTAGATTCAGTATTAATATCAAAGTGGAGCTCATGGAGGCTCCGAGTCCTTGTTCCAGGTTAAATGAAGTTGGAAAGAACTATCCTAAATCACACAGGCAAGGCCTACACTGTTTCATGTAAAAATGTTCTTACAAATTTCAGAGACTTGTACACTGACTAAGGAAATGAGTTTTGTGAAACCTTTGTGGCAATGAACATATAGTCCTAAGCCTGTTTTATTTGTCTATGGTGATGAAATAATATTAAAAAATCCTGTCTTTGTCAAGGAAGTCTCACTCACTGTGTTAGTAAATACACTTTTACAAGCCAGGGAACTGGAGTGTGGGATGAAGGGAAGAGCATGCTAAAAATGAGGCAGATCTGCAGCTCTGAAGACAGACATGGAAAGTCTGACTTTCAGTCTCCTCTTCTCTTCCCATCACAGCACACCACCCCTAAACACTCTGAAAGCCCTGCTAAAACACAGCCACGACCAAATTCCTAGCAAAGGTTTCTCACAAGGCAGAAAGGGCTTCATTTTAATTATAATAATAAGATAAATAAACAAGGAGATTTGCTTTGACATTAATAATCGCTAGTCAAGGGAATCCGTGGGTTCACTTGGTTTGTCTCTACGGAGATTAACTGCTGTGATACTCATTTGATCTTAAAAAAACCCAGCCCTTAGTACTCACTTAGATTAGATACAAAACATCCAACAATTCAAAAATATGCTGGGCAAAAGTCCAACTATTTAACGTTCTGCCCTAATTCATGAAGCAAAAAAAATATGTAAATCCTCCTCCTTCTCCTATCCCCCAAAAAAAGAGCAGAAGAAAAGCCTACATGGCATCCTGAAGCTACTGATAACCCATTTACCTTGAACTGGCTTAGGTTTTGAGCTTCATCTTGAAATTCTTAATTATTATTTTAAGTTCCTTTTAAAGAAAAATATATTTATTTCCAGTGCAGTATTTCCAACCAATTACAAGAAAGCTACTGATTTCCTTAAAAAGCTTCAAAATTCAGGAGCAATCCTTTTTTGTTGAGGTTTTGGTTTGGTTTAGAGGTGTTGGGGTTGTTTGAGGAAACGTGAGGATAGCTGGAAACAAGACTCCCAAATCACCTATGTTATACTACAACTTTAAGTCACTAAAGATGAAGAGTAGAAAATTTCTGACATACAAAACTATTTATGATATACAAACTCATATTGGATACAATAAAAGAAAAATGTATAATTATAAATATTCTTTATTACATCTTTTCCACATATGAGGATGTCAAAGGACATCACAGGTTCACAGACTGTCTGAAAAACTGGTTAAGTATTTTACAGGTACACACAGACAAAACCAGGAGACAGAATCTGCTGGAAGCTGCTGTCAGACTGGAGAAAAACTGCTTCGTTCTGTGCTTTATTTAGAATGGTGTGTTCATATTTTGTTTCTTGTTAAATGAAGCATTTAGAAGGTGAAGATACAGTGACCACTCTTAGAGTGTCCTGAAAAATGCCCACAGCAAGTATTCATTAATTATCACTTGTTCAAGTTTTCAATCTCTTCCAAAGTCTTTGTCCTGAAGATTGAAGAGTTTTAAGACTTATTTGATATTACTAGGTAGGAAGAAAAGTCAGGATGCAAAAGGCCTGACAGGAAGGACACAGAATTCAAGGTTTCTCTTTATGGAAAATTGCAGTTAAACTTAACAACGTTCAGAACTACCAGGATCGCTTTTCCTCAAGGCCTCATCGATTATCACTTCTGGGCAGTTTTAGGTTCTGGGTAAATGTCTCAATTTTGAGACTGAATTTGGTGAGAAGTTAAAATACAAGTATCCAGGGAAAAGATGACTCACAAAAAAAAATCCATCCTTCTTGCTATTTATTGGTTGAACTGTATTCTGTCATGCCTGTATATAGTATTGGATGCCAAATCACCTCTGTTACTTGTTTTTAATTCAGACTGGCCTGCCTTTGGAATGAGCCATTCTGCTGAAACATTCTCTCTCTTGCCTAGTCAAGTTGGAGCCTTTAAGAACTCAGAATTGCATTAAAATAGATCAGGAGGACTAAAATTTTGTGGTGCTGCTCAACTGGCAAAGGACTCACCTGCTTTCTAATAACTGTCAAAACACTGTCCTGGTGTAATTAAAGATGAAGAGGCACAGACAAATTTCTGTTTAACCACAAACCAAGAAAAAAAATCACAATCTGAAAGATTAGGAAAGTGAAAACTTCCCACACATAGTTTTGTCTGCAACCCTTCCTCACTTCCCGCCTCTTCAAGATTCAAACCAATCCTGACATGAAGCAAGGATGTGTTTTACTTCAAGCACATTTTCCCATTGAAAATAGATTTCCAACAAAAGTTAAAAAAAAAAAGAAAGAAAAAAAAAGTATGCTTAATTAAACTGACCAGTAAGTTATGCTGAGATATTTAGAGACCAGCCATTCTGAAAGCATCTAAAACTAAAGAGTACATAAAATAAAGCCATATATTCTGACCCTTCCAGCCTGACAAGCCTCAACTAGTTGATGCATCTCCCCCTACTGGACTGACACAAATGTTTGAGGGAAGTAGGATCATTAAGACCCATCCACTGCCTAAGAAATTAGATTTGCATCTGCATATAAAAGTAGTGGAAATAGACTCATCTTGCCATAAATGAGAAACCTCATGAAAGGCTGATGGCCTCTTATCAAAGACCCAGACACCATGAGCACATAGAAATACAGGGATTCACGTGGGAATAACAAGTATCTCCAGCCCCAAACCCAAATATGTAAAATAATTATATGAAATCCCCATAACAGATAAATTATCCACTGACATCCACTAGTGTAGACTGTTTCTGTTCCCTGACACTGGTTATTCTATATTCACAGATACAATTTATCTTACCTACTGTAAAATGTTACCACAAAAGCTTTTTTTGTCAGCAAATGGCATTGTGTAAGCTTAAATAAAACTCTTGAAGGTTGTGTTAATATCCTCACTAAAGAGCAAATAAACAGGTTGTATTGTTTTCAAACACTGATTTCAAAATTGTAGTCTACAAGCTATTTCTGCTGCCTCTACTAATCAGCAAGACAACAAACAGCTCCTATTCACGAGGTAAAATTCACATATCATGCAGGGGATGTGCCTTAGTGACTTGATACATTTGCCAGATTTCAGAGCAAGGTTATTTAATTTAACAATATCTGTTTATATCTGAATTTATATTTTATGAGGAAGTCTTTAGGATTTTTAGACTAACCTACTACCAAATACATCACCTGATAGAGTTCTCTGCTCAGAAAAGCAGCAAGCAGATATGCAAAATTACAGTGGCAAAATCAGAAAAACTTTCCCAAAGTGGAATTGTAGGGTGCTGGATTGATCTGGGTTTGCTTGACTTTTATGATTCTTCCGTTTTTCCAGTCCTGACAGCCAACAGATGAGTCTCATAGGTAGAGACACCAGGGGGAAAAAAAGTAGAATCTCATTATAGAAAGAAGGGGAGGGAAACCAAAAGAAGCAAAGAAGAACAGAGAATCAAGAAGACTCAGAAACACTCCAGCCAATTAATTCCAAAGCTTTAAAGTTAAGAAGATTACACACATACCCACCAGCCTGCATACCTGCACAGTCACATGCACACATAAGGAAGAGTAAATGAAAAACAAAAGACTTGAAGAATTAGAATTATGACATCATGGCAATGGTTAAACCAATTAACGAAACTGAAAGAATAAGAGGAGAGGTGTAGAGTCTTGGCTGTTGTTGGAAAAAGTTTCTGTTTTCACAGTAATTAAATGCAACATGAAAATTACAGATAAGATTGAATCATAAGTGAGGAAATAATAAAATATATTTTAAGAAAAAAAGGAGAACAGAAAAAGATAAAAGGAAAAGAGAGATGAAAGTAATGTCAGAAGTTTTTATTAAATCAAACTGGGGAAAATAAAAGAAAATTAATAAAGTGGAAATGAAGATATTGCACTAGGGATAAGTTCTCATCAACTAATGTTTTTTTCCACTGTCTTTTAGATACCAAGATCCAGCAAAGATGGAGAAACTCTTGCAATTCCACTGAGCATCCCCACTTGTCTATTACTCTCTCCCACCTGCTTTCCCAGTTCAAGAGAACCAAAATTTCCCCAGCGTTTTCTCCCTTTGACCATTACCTGCCGCAGGTTGCGTGTCACCTTAACGTCATGCCATGCGTTGTCATTAAACTTGCCATTGACTGGCTCCACGATGGCCTCGAAGGCCCCAGACCCCAGGTTGATGACCAGCGAGACGGCGCCATCTTTCAGGGCCAGGTTGACATAATCAGCTGACTTGCCGGTGTGCAGAATGAGGCCGTTGCGTTGCCAAGTCTTGAAGGAGAGAGTGATCTCGTCGCTGCTGCTCTGGATGGGGTTTTGCGACAGGTCATAGCAAAGGTATTCAGAACCACGGAAGGTGGCCATGTTCTCATCTCGCGCTGGAAAAGAAGGAAAATAAAGGCCTGTTCAGCAGTCAGCCAAGAAGAGATTTAAGACTGTCATGAAATTTCTAAGCAATCCCACAGCACTCTTAATGCTCTATACAACTATATATCATCACGTGCTAATGACTGTACAGCTCCTCTTGTGAGACGGCTATCAAGAGAATTAACAGCAAGGTCTTTGGTACCAAAGAACTCCAGCACTCCATTTTCAGTTTTACTGCAGCACTGTGACCATAGGGACTGTTCAAAAGTATGCAGCAGAGTCTAGGAAAAGTATATTTAATGACACTGCTACAAGACACTTCCCATCTTTCCTTTTTGGAGAATGATGGAAAACTCTGCTACTCATAACATGGCCATCACATACACGCTGTTCCGAAGAACCAAACATTTCCCAAGGATCAGTATTTAGATTCATCAGTAATATTGTCTGACTTTATCTTAACCTATCTGCCAGGTAATTTAAAGACAGGTATCAGAATATAATCGTGACAGAGCTCCCTCTTTCTCTCAGCTGAATGAGAGATCAAGCAGAGAAGACAGCCACAAAAAGCATCCCTTAGTTTCCTTTTCTGAAGAGCATGAGACATAAAACATTCTGTCCACAGACATAAGTAATGATGTTGCTGGTAAACACTTCCCAGAACTTCACCTGTTTGATCACCTTATCCAGAAAATCTGTACTAGACAAGCATCTTTTTCATACAGCAAAAATAAACATTGGGAAATTATTCACAGCACATGACAGGAAATATTTTGTCATTAGGAAAAAAATATCTTAGGTACAGTAAGGAAAATGACTGAACTAGTTTCTTAGCTACCAGAGGCAGCATTTCAATAGTGTAAAAATCCTTTGTGTGGGCTGGAAGTCTGCTTCCCAGTATCTGGTCTTCCACAGTCATTCAGAGCCAGCTCTGCTGCTGTGCTGTGCTCACATGACTTTAGCCCAGTGGATACCCCAATTTTGCCCAGTATAAGAAACACAGGAAGGTGATGGTAAAGCTTACAGGAGGGCTGCCTGATACCCATTCCTACCAGTGCAATCTGGGAGGAAATGGTACTTATAATGGAATCTATACAAACCCCCCTCTCCATTTGTTGCACCTTTCTTACTCCCAGCTGTGAAAGCAAGTCTTAGCATGAGTAACTAACTACATGGTACAAGCAGTCAAGATATCACTGCTTACAATTCACTGCATAAGGCAAGTGTTGATGCTATTGACATTAATAGCACTTTCTGCTTCATTTTGTCTCATTTAGTAACACTAATACAGATTAGTTAGAATTTATTAATACAAGACTGAAGGGAAAACACTCCTCACAGCCATTCTTAAACAACTACATGGTAAAATCTGCACCCTCATAGCATGAAACAGCAGTGACAAAACAGCACAGTGTTGCAACATGAACATATATCATCCCCAAGTGGCAGAGACTTGCAGTCTTGGTTGAGGTTATCACAGAATGAACTTGTAAAAAAATCTAGGCACGTCAAAAGCAGCAGTATTGTGTGTTTGTACTCACGTAAGCATATCTATACACCCCTGTGAGCAAATAGTAAGAAAAATTTCTTCATGCAACGGTACAGATTGGGAATCAAGCAGCTCAGAAGCAGCTCTACAGACGACCCGAGTGCTCCAGTGGACCAGTTGAGCACAAGGCAGCAGTGTCTGCCTGCTCAGCAAAAGCCAGCCATATCCAGGACTGTACTACCAAGAACGCAGCCAGCAGGCTGAGGAAAGCGATTCTTCCTCTAATGAACACTGGAGAGATCACATCAGGAGTAATCTGTCCAGTATTGCACACTCCTGAATAAAAATGGCTTCAACACACTGGGGTGAGTCCAGCAAAGCCACCACAGCACTCAAGGTGCCAGAGTACATGATGTGGATGGAGAGACTGAGAGACCTGGGTTTCTTCTGCCTCAGGGAGAGACAACATAAGGGAGATCTTATTGCTCTCTGCAACAGCTTCACAGGAGAGCATGGAGAAGATGAGGCCAAATGCTTCTCAGAAGTCTGAAGAAGAATGATAAGAGGCAACAGCAGAGCAAGAATACAAGAAATTTTCACTCTATACAAAAAATGCTTCATCTTGAGGATGGTCTGTGGGAAGAGGGTACTATTACAATGGTCAAACACTAGGAATGGCCTAGAGAGCCTGTGAAATCTCCATCTTTAGAAATATTAAAACTTGGTTATGCACAGTCCTGTGCTGCCTGCTGTAGCTGGACCTCCTCTGAGCTGTTGGTTAGACTACGTGGGCCTCTGGAGGTCCCTTCCACATTACTTGCTTCTGTGATTCTATTCTGAACACATTTAACTACCACCAAGGAGTGCATGTGCTTGTGTTAGTGTTCAACCGGCCTAAGCACAGAGGGCTGATACTGATTGCAGTTCTGGAAGTCAGAGCCGAGCACTTAGCAACCCTCCTCACAATGATAATTCCCCTGCCTAGCCACTCCTGATTCATCAGAAGGGAACGTGTTACAATCAAGTTGGACACATGCTCTATGTACCTGCAGGTAATTCCCATCAAACAGCCAGCATCTGAGGGCAGGAGTCAAACACAATCATTATGACTGAGCCTTTTTCCCCCAGCTGCAGATGTGTGAAGAAGTGAATACACATTTGATGTCTTTGGGAAGGGAGGCGTGGGGGGTTGATTGTTCACTCAGTACAAGGCATATTAACAGGGCTCATTTTCACTTTCTCATTCACTTAGATGAAATCTCACTGGTCTACTGAGTACAAAGAAGAAGGTAAAGAGTAGATTAGAAGTCTAAATGGCAATTTAAGGCAACCACTGCAGACTCATCAAAACAGAGCAGAGAAAATTCAGAGGGATATTACTCTTACCTGTACCACTGGTTTTAATATAAGGTGCTATCAACCTGTCTCTGTGTGCAACTATGTGCCTGTTTTTCCCAGTCATCTACTGATGACCCTTGTCACAGATGGGATTGCAGACCTGAACCATCTTTGTAGCCTTCCTGTTCTCTGGAGAATGTCACCTATTTCTGTTTCACGTGCTGTTATGGACTTTTTTCCTTCCCCCTGCAGCTGCTCTGCATAGATATTCAAATTTGCAAATCACACACTAAAGCATCTCTGGCCTTCTCTGGCCGATCCAAAGTCACACCTCTCCACTGCATGTCTTATAAACACAATTCCCAAGATCAACTTACGCTCTAAAATTGTGTTCTCCAAAACACCAATTCCTAAATGGATAACCAGTGGTCATGTGGATGCCTGGTCTCCCAGCTTCATGAAAGGCTTCAGCACGCAGATGAGGATCTAATTCCTCAAGACTCTGACTATGTCCTCAAGCTACCAAACAGTCAGGCCACAGCAAAGGCTATTTACCAAGCACAGCCCTTCCATGCTGTCCTACCTGTTAGGACACTGACATATGAGATGGCTATGACCATAAACACATGAGAATCACACGACACAATAGAAGGGAAAAAGAGATACAAGTTCTCTTCACAAATGTATGAAGAGAAAAATCCCTAAGTAAGCTGCAGGCCTCCCAGTATTTCCATACAATTTTAGGTACAGTCTAGTGACACCTGGAAGAGAGAGAGTGGTGAACTGCTGGTTGTTCGCTCATGGCCCTTGTGTAGTACTTTTCTGTAGGCTCTACAAATTGCAGTGGTATTTGTGTCTTCTATATTCTTTAAACATGAGTGGTGTATCAAGGAACTTCTGCATAGCAGCACAGCAAACCTAGAATAGCTAAACTTAAAATCCAAATCAAAGTCAGCAGCAATCCTTGGTTTATATCACATGAAGCAACAGATCAAACTCTAGTTTTATGGGGGTGTGAAACTCTCTGTATATATTAAGTGGTATTAACTTGAATTCATTACCTCATTTTTCAAGTGTGACCATGCAACTCTATAAAATAATATTTACTTAAAACAGTATTTAGAGTATTTGCAAACTTCTGGTTTATGCATGATTTGCAAGCTTTAATTTTTAACTGTCAATACCAGACAAATTCACAAAAATCAGAATCTGAGAGCAGGGTACCACATGTAAGCAACTAAATCTTCTAATATTAACCTAAACCCATTATTTATTTTCTAACACATTCACATAACTAAACAAAGCCCATGCAAGACAAGTGATGCAAATGAAAAGCAATTGCTCACTGACAATTGACTGATATCCAGCCAGTCCCTAGGCAATGGACCCTGGCCAACTTTCTCCCTAGTTTATATGTTAAGCATGACTACATTTAATACAGAATCTCTCTTTGGTCAGCTGGGGGCAGCTGTTTTGGCTGTGTCCCCTCCCAGCTTTTTGTGCACCCTCAGTCTGCTCACTGGTGGGAAGGTATTAGGAGCAGAAAAGGCCTTGACTTAGTGTAAGCTCTGCTCAGCAATAACTCAAGCATCCCTGAATTAGCAAGACTGTTTCCAGCACGAATCCAAAACATAGCCCCACACCACCCACTATGAAAAAAAAAAAAAGATATTTCTACCCCAGCCAAAACCAGCTGTAGTAAACTACAGCTACACAGAAGGCCTGAGTGCAAGGAGGTAAAAGAAGGCAGAAGTCTCACTGTTAGCATTAGTGCTGCTGCTTGAATGATGGACCATCCTCACCTGAGGACATGCTAATGGACACGATTATGAACATACTGCAATCAGGCATCAGCAATGCTTTCAACAGCAGAAACATTTAACACAAGGAAACTATCTAATTTAGTTCTGATAGGATGACTGGCTAACATCATGATGCTAGCAAGCATAACTGAACTGTGTTTCTGGGCAAACATTTTGCAGTTGTTTTCCTGTACTGTTGAAATTCACAGGTACTCCTCCTTTCTATACTAATCCTTACATCATGAAAAATAAACCTAACATTTTAAAATTCCATCTGAGCTGCAGGAAATCTTTTTACTTGAGTCATAACAGAGTCTGAAAAGAATAAACTCTACATATGAACTATGTGTACTAAGGGGGAAAGAGACCGAGAATCTATTCTAGGTGATGAGGTGTGGGAGATCAAGACCTCACTTTCCAAAGGATGCAGCAGAACCTCTGTCTGGGGAAATTCTCAGGAGCTGTACTAGGGGGTAATTCTGCTCTGAGCAGGGTTGTCCTGAGAGTCACCTATAATGGCTATGATCCTCAACTACCTTACAGAACAATGCATGGTTTATGTTCCAAGACACCATCTCGTGTATCTGATGTTCCCTCAGAGGTTAGAGTAGGAGAAACTGTACATCAAATGTCACAGAAAGTAAGTCAGCCAGCACCTCTGAAGGACAAAAAAGGCTAATTATTTCCATCACCCTCCTGAAGAGTTGTCCAATGAAACCCTAATGAAAGCCTTCAGAAGTGGTCAAAGCAGCTCACCCGGATTCACGTTCTCAAAACAAAGCTGCATAATTTTCTAACAATCAGGCTGTTAAAGATGGTGACACTCCAATAATAGCTAAACAGCAGATTACTGCATCTCCCGTTAAGTTGTCTAAATCCTTTGGTTGCATTCCTCTTTTATAGCCTTTGGGCAGGAAAAATAATACATCCAAATAGTTCTGGTTTTTCTAGTCTGATCATTTTTCACACCACTCAACTGACTCAATGACACCATTAATTAAACCCTCTCATAAGGTCCCATGCTCTCTCTCACACATACAGAGTTTTGTCCTCTTAATAGTCAAAACCAAATATTTGTTTGAAAAGTCTTACAGATGTTATTTAATTATTCAGATGCCTATGAAATAGTGTGCAAGCTGTTCTTCAATGCATGAAGCATCTTCCAAATATCACCAACAGTGACACTGTTATGTGGAAGCTTTGAGAGTCATATACACAAGCTGTAAAGTAGGAAAGTTTAAGTCACCTTTACATCACAATGAGATGGCTGAATCCATTGCATTGCTAAAAACCTTAGAAAAATAATGTTACTTCCAACTTCCATGAAATTATGGGAATAAATTGGCAGAAGTAAAAACATGTTTGCTGTTGGAAAATCACAGAAAGGTTATAATGGAGAAGATTAAGTGCTGAGCTGGAGTCTCACAGTACTTTCATAGCACTTTCCCAAATGCTTACTAGCTTTAAACCATTCCAGGTAACGTTACTGTCATTTATTGTTTCCTCAGGCCTCTCGTTCTCTCTTATTGTGTTTACCTACTTTGTAACTTGGAAGCAGAGAAGAACCAGAGTAACAACATCAGAAATAGCATAGGTAAGAATCAACGTAGGACATCTCTCATCATGTATAAGAGATGCAAAGACCAATGTTAGCCCAGGAGCCCCAAACAACATGCACTCAGGAGTCAGTGCTTAATTCAAATTTTGCCTAGTGTAGCAGCTCTGATATTACTCAAAAAGCTCTTTTATCTCACCAGTAAGAGCAAAAGCAGCATTATGTTACACCAGAGAACGCCAAGTACCTGGCATGAATCACGCCCTCTCCTCTGTTATCTGCAGCTTTACACGCTACCCTTTGAGTGCAAAGGAAAATGCTTGTTAAAAGGTCCTCAAATTTAAGCCCCGAAGAGATCAAGGACACTTGGCAATACAATGACTGTTAGCCCTATTGTCAAACTTGACTTATCTATTATTTCCCTGAGCTCCAAAGCTCTTACTAAACACAGGAGGAAGATACTTTCTCTAAAGATACCACACAAACGCTCTGGAGCTGCAGGTTTCACCTCTGCTTGCTGCCTGTGTCCTTGGATGATGCTCTTTGGACTAGCTCATACACACAGAAGGCTCTGATCCCATAGGCTGCAAACCATGCCTAGGAGATCCAGAACCAGCCCTGCAAAGTGACTTAGGTCTCCTGAAGAATTTAGGCTGCTGCACATCAAAGAGTGAGAGCAAAGGGAGTGGACAAGCATGTGTGTGCTTGTGAGGAATGTCCCCTAGGTGCCTGATCCTCAAACAGCTGCCATGTACTGTCTAATGGAAAACATATAAAGCAGTTTCCATGCACCATATTCACCTATCAGTGACAGAGCTAACAGTCTGTTAGAAGCATGACTGCTTTCTTTCTGGAACATGCACTTCTTATAGATGCAGTTGAAGTTCATACCATCTACACAAATGAAAATTCACACAAATGAAAAGGTATTTTGCTTCTCAGCCCTGGAAAACTCTTGATTTTCTCAACAAGGTATTACTGTCCTCTCAGCTCTTCTGAGAGGAATTAAAAAAATAAAAATATAAAAAAATCAGATGTATGACAGAAAATTTCCACAGAGATTATTTAAACCTAGATTCATCAATACTATGAGCCACAAATTCCCTACTGATTCTCCAAACCACCTTTTCTTTATTTTTCTGAAGGGAAACAAAAAAATTCTGAGGACCCTGAACCCATGTGAATGAACCATTTACTACAGACCTCACTCAGCAGCACCATTTGCTCCAATACCACACAAAACAGCTGAAAGATGCACTCATAATATCTTTTCACTACAATGCTTTGATGAGAACTATATTAGTATGACAATGGTGAAAATTAATAAATAAGAGGTCTGTGGTGACAGGTTGGACTCGGTGATCTTTGAGGTCTCTTCCAACCTTTGTGATACTGTGATGTCTTAAAGAAGTACAGCACAATGGTAGCATATATATATTTTTTAAAACTGCTTACCAGAATTGATCCAAATGACAAACTACAGGTATGGAAGCCAGAACCTGATCATTCTATCCTCGACTTTCCCACTGATTTACTGTGCAACCTGAGGCACTTAATTAACCTCAGCTGTCTCCATCTGTTCTACATAGATAACACAAACACAGTTCCTTGAGACCTATGGGAAAAGAACAACCTATGAGTTTAATAAAACTTCTCTGGAAGACAAGACATGTTCCACATCTATGAAGAGAAAACACACAGTAGTCCAGTGTGTATGGAGTGCATATCCTTCTGTCCACCTGTTTTTCATAGTTTGCTGAGTACAAATAAGTGTGCTGCTATCAGTGTGTGATGCTGCATTCCCTGCCATTTGCAAGGAAACAATAAACTCTGAGTACCAGCCTGACTGTGGCACTATGTACTTCGAGGTGTGCTTCATATTTATGGTCTGATCAGCAGTCATGAGGTCTGTGGTGACAGGTGGGACTTGATGATCTTCGAGGTCTCTTCCAACCTTGGTGATTCTGTGTGTGATTCTGTGGCTGGATATAGAGACCCAAAGAATTTAAAAATCCCATGACAATATTTGCTTAACGCAGAATTAAATTCAACAATTTCATTTTACACTTCCTTAAAAATACATTTCTCAAAACAATAGCACTCCATTTTAAAATAAAAGCATGAAACACATTTGTTTTTCAATGAATGCTGCTGAATAAATCAATGTTAAAAGTAATTTGCCAGAAACAATCTGATATATTCAGATAAATTTACAATTTGTTTTGGTTGAACAAAGTATACTTTTTCCTTTCTATTTCTCTGAACAATTCTGCTGCTCTCCCTCCCAGCCCCAGAAGGTGCAAGAAAAGCAAGGTGCTGCTACTAATTTTGTCTGGGCCCCTCAATTTAAGGACATTGAGACTCTTGAACGTGTCCAGAGAAGGGCAATGAGGCTGGGGAGAGGCCTCGAGCACAAACCCTACGAGGAGAGGCTGAAGGAGCTGGGATTGTTTAGCCTGGAGATGCTCAGGGGAGACCTGAAGGGTGGTTGTAGCCAGGAGTGGGTTGGTCTCTTCTCCCAGGCAACCAGCACCAGAACAAGAGGACACAGTCTCAAGCTGCACCAGGGGAAGTTTAGGCTCGAGATGAGGAGAAAGTGCTTCACAGAGAGAGTTGTTAGCTGTTGGAATGGGCTGCCCAGGGAGGTGGTGGAGTCACCATCCCTGGAGGTGTTCACGGAGAGATTGGACATGGCACTTGGTGCCATGGTTTAGTAGTCATGAGGACTCGGGTGACAGGTTGGACTTGGTGATCTTTGAGGTCTTTTCCAACCTTATTGATTCTATGACTCAAGATACCATTGATGCTGGTCTGGGCACAAGGACTCCTCTAGATTCCCCATTGCTGAGCATGGGGGAGGACAATTCCCATTGGTGCTGTATTTACTTTTCCATACGTTTTTATGTTGTTCCACATTTCTTCTAGTTTACATAACTTCCTCATGCATCATTCTAAAACATAAGGATGCTGGTTTCTAAACCTCTCATCCAGCAAAAATATTTCCTTATAGGCTGAACATTCAGAAAAATGCAAACTGACCAGACAGAGATTGCAGCACCAAGAATACAAAACTCAAGAACATATTCACCAGTCCTCCTCTCACAGACCTATCTCTGTAATGGGTTGTTACCCAGCCCTCTGCCCTTCCTGTAGAACACAGGACAGTGCAGCAAGGTAAGAGAATGTGAGTATACAGCTAAGCTCTTCATTCACCAGCTTTTTATCTTACATACTCCACTGAACAAAAGTGCCATTGTTTTATATAAATACAACTGAAGCAATCTGCTTGCCAACAAGGAACTTCATATTCACCACCTGCAACTTATTATTCTTTAGCAGCAATCCGTATCCCAGATGCAATCCCCAAGTTTCACACTAGCTTTACTCTTCTAGTCCATTTAAAACAAACAAACAACAGAAAACAAACACCAAATACAAATTCTGATGCTAAGTATTTAGACCTGTTTGATGTTAGGTATAGATTCAAGAACACTAACACTCAGCTAATAAAGCAGGATGCACTTGTGGAATTTTTGTTGTTTAAAATACAGAAGACAAGGTCTTCTCCAAACTTTCTGACCTTAGCAAAAAGCCATAGCATTAGGGAGAACAATGTTAGGTAGCTATCACAGTCTTCCCTATATATGTGTTAGAATTGGTGCTGCTGCTTGGGAAAAAACGTAGGAACTGTTGGCGTCTTCCACAACTGCAAGAATGAACAAAGAAGATTTACATCAACATTGAGAAAAAGAAAGCTGAAAAGTGCATTCAGAACAAAAGCACATCTAAGGAGCCCAGGGGAAGGAGAAACTCCTGCTTTCACTGAAGGACACTCTTTTAGCAAACTGCTGTAGGCTCTCAACAAAAGGACAGCAGCAGAGAGGTAGTAGTGTCTGTGCACTTGTGTTAGCAGCAGCCTTCCAGCAGGCGTCAGGCTTGCTGTGGAGCAGGGAGCCCTTTGGGCATCCTTCCAGCATTGAAGTGAGAGCAGAAAAATAGTTAACACTAATCACTGTAATAACACAATAATGATCCACAAAATTATACTTTTCAATAGCAGTGAGCGGTATTGAAAGCCATGCCCATGGGAAAGGGGAGGTGCATGGAAGGCGAAAAGCAAAAGTGAGGTGGGAGAGAGATGCAAAGTGGGCAAAGCAGTGTGTGAGACTGATGATACACAGAGACTGTGGTTATGTCAGCTCCTCACAGCTTTAGTATTATTGGAGAGTGTGTATGTGTGGAACCCCAATACTGCCACAGTATCAAAATATACCCCCAAATGCCACTACTGTCCTTCATTGATGCTCGTGGTGAGATTTCATTGAAACCATTTATTGAAGTAGCAGTACCCAAACTCAATTTAAGGCACAACAAACCTTCTCAAAACAAAGCCACAAGCAAGGGACTCTTACAAGCTGGCAGACCAGCTTCGGTCAGTAATTATTTAAGGGTGGAAATGTGTCCATTTGTATGCAATGAGGAACAGGCTAGCCTTCTGCTATGTGGATACAGCAGTTGAGTTCATGTGTTTTATCAGGGCAGCAGAGATGCATATGTAGATACAGGCAGTACAGATACAGGCACATCATATTTCTGTGGAACATCAGATAAAGCACATCTGAATAAACACAGTGTGTACACAAAAAGAGATATGCCCTTTGTTACATCATGAAAGGAAGCAGGCATTCATGTGAAGAGATTTACATAGAGCAAGAAACACACAAAACAGGGTTGGAGTGGCTGTGCACACATATGTGTAAAACGTGGGAGAATTACATCCTTGTACACTTCACTGTATACATATGAGGGCAGGAATGAAAGGCATCTCCCCCAGTAACTTCAGGGCAACCACATGCGTGGGTTACACACATGGATGTACACAAAGAAAATGGATAATTATCTTGAGCAGGTGTAAATAGAGGAGTGAATGCACACAGTCTTAGAGAGTAAGCGTAGATGTCCAAAGCCCATGAAGGTGTAAGCATGCTGGAAGCACAGCAAGCTCTGGCATTGCACACAGGAGTGAGAGGGAGGCCATGCCAGCGTTTCTGGCGCATGCTCCAACTTCATCCTGGGCTTTTTTCCCTTCGTGTTTTAGGGTTTTTTCTGCGGCAGAGCAGACTCCATGTCTACAGGGAAGGTGCTTAATGAGACAAATCCAATCTCTCGTATGCCTTATCAGTTGTGGACAGGCCTGCTTCTGACAGCTGACCTTTCCCACTGCACGCTGCTGAAAAATCCATACACCACAAACAATTAACACAATGGTGAAAACATAAAGCTGATGGAAGGGAAGACTCTAGACTGTTACAGACAATAGGGAGAGAGTGATACACATAAAAATGACAGAGAGCAGCCATACAAGGAGGTTTGATTCCACCTTATTTTGCTACGCACACATTTTATTACCTCTTTTGCAGTATGACTGTAGCAAAGCTGTGTGCAAAAACAAGGCCCATGTAACACAAGAAAGGAAGGAAAGCCAAGAGGACTCTATTGGTATATAATTTCATTAAGCCCACACACAAGTAAATACATATCTGTATAAATATATGCAAAGCTGATAGAAAGAGCATAGTTCCTCACAAAACAAGGAAAAACATATTAAAAGCAAGGGAGAAAAAGCACACAGTGCAGAAGAGGGGAAGACAAACATCACCCTGCTGTCATATACCTCTGCTGCTGTGGAACTAGTTCCTAACAGTATACAGATAAATACATTCATTATAAGAAGTAAACTGAGTATATATGAGTTAGGAACCTCAAATATAATACACCCTATCAAATGGTCTCTGATGATGATGACAAGGAGGCTTGTCTCAAGGACAGTAGGACTCCAGTTCCAAGTAAACAGAAGACTGTTTCTGTTGGAAGGCATCAACACCTGTACAAAGTGTATGGGCTCATCAGTTGTCCAAAAGATTGGCTACTCAGGAAAGGCTCAGAGAAAATCTGCATGTTCTCAGCAATGCTGACGTTGCTGAGTGAGACTTGGGCAAACCACACACACTGCATTTTCTGAAGTTTCTCTTCACTGATATGATTTCCCATAATACATGCATGACACCAACATGCCTGAAGATCAAGACCAACATACCTCAAACAATAAGAGCAAAACCTAGGCACACAGAATTCACATGCTAACTTGAAAGAGCAGACATCAATTTTTGCACAGTAGACACCCTCCATACGCAAAAGACAGAGTTGCCTACTATTATCAAATGTTTAGGTCGTTCACTGTCACTGCATTTCAGTAACAGAGACTCTAAAAGGGAGATGCTTTTGCATTTTACAAACTCCCTAACTGTACAGTAGCATAGGGGTTAGATGATGCTCACAAAACAAAAGTTTGCCAGAAGTGCCACAAAAGTCATTTGGACACAGCATCCAATTCATCTATGCACTTGCGGAAAACTAAACTTGTTATTAAGGATTTTACATGCCATCCAGACACGCCTGAGAAACAGTTGTGGGTTGAGAAGCACAGGAAGTAATTTGAGGTCAGAGAGGGAAACTCAGCAGCGCAACAGATATTTCACTTTAGCATCTCTGACTAAAACAGATGCTGAGGAACAGAAAAGGTACTTGGGCAAAAGTATTCTGGCTATCCACTGGTAGCATACAAGAGCTCTTCAAACCCCAGCAAACCAAGAAATTTTTGGAAGTAAAAATCAATGTGGAGGGGTTTTTTTATTCCATTGAAAAAGTTATATCATGATTGTAACTATTCCTTGGCTATCGTGAGGAGGAAGTGGCTGGATGTGAGGAGGAAATTCTTCACCATGAGAGTGGTGAAGCCCTGGAATGGGTTGTCTAAGGAAGTGGTTGAGGCCCCGTCCCTGGAGGTGTTTAAGACCAGGCTGGATGAGGCTCTGGCCAACCTGATCTAGTGTGGGGTGTCCCTGCCCATGGCAGGGAGGTTAGAACTAGATGATACCTGTGGTCCCTTCCAACCCTGACTGACACTATGATATACATATTATATCAATCTATTTCAATGCAATAAAAATGGGTGCTTAGTATATACCATAAATCTCTTAAAAGAGTTATCAGCTTGTGTGTTTTCATAGATTTCTGAAATTGTCTATGCTATTTGGAATAATAGATCAGAGCTATGCTATCAGTTCATTCAAAATTAGTAACTTCATACTATCAATGAAGTCACTTTCATATCTTGATGTGACAGCACCAAGAATGAGCCCAACTGTTTTCATTAGTTCAAATTACTGGGTAGCACAATCTTAATAAAGCCCTGTATAAGTTATCAACATTGGATATCAATTAAAACCCATTAAAACCCCCAACCAAATCTGTGCTTCTCTTCAGTATTTCAATTCAAACTCTGAACCCCTTGGCCCTGATAAAAATTAGGAGTAATTTTTTTGGTAAGCAGTGAAGGTACACTGCTGGATGTAAGACAGCGATCATGCTGGTATCTGTGTTCATGTTATTTTCCCTAAGCCTGTTGCTATAAGGTCAGAACTGATGTAATTCTTATTCTTACAAGCAAAACCCAGCTGCTGTAAAAAATGACTTTTCAAATCTCCCTGCAGGAAATGTGGCACAGCCCTTGTGTTACAACTACTATTGAAAAAATCTGTGTTTCTCTTCGAGTTCAGAAAGTGCTGCTGTTCTTTTCCAGGAGCAGAGTTTGCCCTGGAGGGTCTTGATTTCTGTGGGTTTAGGGTTTTTTTAAATACCAAAGACCCCCCTATTCTAATCTAAACACCAGGGGCATTTGTATCATTTATAAATATTTTATAACCCTTGTTTTACCACAGTGTTGTCCCTTTTCAGGCTGTTCCTCAGACTTTAACAGCTCCACTACCACACCATCACTGGGGTCTTACCCTTTTGGAACAGAAAGTTGGTCAGAAGTTTTGGGAAGGAGAAATGTCAGTTTTGATCAAGATCCACAGAGCAAACCCTCATGTATCCTTGCACACAGCCAGGGTGAGGAACCACTGAAGCCCTTTCTTTGTGGAAAGGAAAGGATCCCCACTTTGAAAATACGAGACAATTCTGAAAAGTGTCTTTGCCAAAGCAATCTCCAGGTCCTCCAAGATTAGTGGTCTCTTGACAACTCCCTGGTCAAATGTGCTCAGTTCCAATAAACAGAAATGGTTTGGTTTTTTTCCCTGTAATTGCTCTGTCTGCAACTACTTTGTGGTGTCACAGACAAGCTGGGGTCCTTTTGCACACTACCTCTAGCAACAGAATTTTGGCAGACGAAGTCCTACTAGTACCTTCATAATCCCTTACGGAGCTGCTGCAGGAGGACTGTTGGCAGAATTTGGCCTTGACATGGTAATTTTCAAAGGTATTCTGTTAATTTATATGTCAGTGAAAGGTATAACTTATTTTCTCTAAATTGTGTTGCTTTGCAGAGCTAAGAAAAATAATGGGTGGGGGGAAAGGGAGGGAATTATATATAATTATGCTTATTTATATAACTGATCATTATATACCTATATATGCAGTTTTATCCTTATCTTCAGGAACCTGGACTCAAAAAATAAAGAAGCTCAGTAAATTGTTTGGGGTTTGTTAAATTTTACACAGTTGTTTTCTTGCTTGTAATTATACTTCAACCCCACAACAAAAGGAAACTGCATAACTTAACTACCCTGGGAGGACAATAAAGCAAGAGAACTCCCTGCAAGTAGTACATACCAACACTGAAATCTTTTGCACGGTTATCTGATGGCCTACACTGTTAAACTCTCACACCTGCAGCCCACAGAGGATCATAGTTGTTTCTGCTGCTGTCTAAATACATTTCTGGACTGTCACTTTCCTGCTTCTTTGTACTTTAAACTTCCACAATCTGCTTGGCTTGACACTACCATGATGCATAAAGTGTAAGACAAAGTTTGTGCCCCACTCAACTTCAATGTCTTCTGGCTTTTACTATGAATGCTCATGAAAAAAGAAAAGCTTTCAAGCTGCAGAGATGTCAGCAGACAAATATTGGCACTGACCTTAAGATTTCATAGCATCTGGTAGAAGAAGCTTGTTGGCCCCTATGATTCTGTTTCACAATAGGGGTGAATTAGGAACTCGTTTTCAAAATCTTACAAGAACTGTAGCAACTCCATAAAGTACCTTTGGTTATGAGTAATTCTAGTGTGGTTTAGAAGCATGTGCTAAAATTGCTCCATTTGGCAGAACTGGGGCTGTCAAGCCCCAAAAGACAAAAATGATCCTTGATGGGAATTGTGATCATCAACCAGCTACAAACTCTGATAGTCATGCAAGTGTCAGTCAGAATAGGCTGCAGATCAGGACAGGGACAGCACGGCTAGTCCTACCTATCCATCAAGGTGTTGCACCCCTGCAGGCATATGAGTCTCCAGATTCCATCTGTGTTTGCTTTAACCACTTCTGTAATAGAAAGAATTTGCTACAACCAGTCAAAGTCTTCACTCCAGAGCAGACTGTATCTTGTGTGTATACCTCTGCACCAATATTGCATAACCACTTTCTTAGCTGCAGGGGAGTTTGCAGGGGGAGTTTACAGGGGCAGAAAGAAATTACAGCAATGGGAGAATTAGAGTTTGTACATAAAGCAGTGAACCTGACAGAGGCTGGACACTCATTCTTCTGGGCAGCAGGCAAGCATGTAGAATACATCACATCAGCTACTTCATGGTAGCTTCCCATGTGTATTGCCTTACCTCTCAGTAAATGCAAGGCAACTCATGCCCCAGTGTGAGCAGGCGAGGTTAGCTTGCTTTCCCTTAGAATTACAAGTGTACACATGTGGTTATTTTGGAATAGGTAAATTAATAGTCTAGCTTGCCTCAGAGTGAGATGTTATTACAACAACAGCCTGACTTGGCTATCTCCCTTCCAGCATCACCCACTTGGTGGTTATTTTAAATTCTTCCAGCATGTAGCTTTTCCCCTGTAGTGTTCTGGGACTATTCCCAAGATCCCTGGGTAGTGCTAAAGAAGAATGCACCATTTCCTGGGTTGAACTTCAAATGTCAACAGCTCCAGCCCTCTTTCATCCTCCTGGTTGCATCTTCTGTGAACTGCTAACATCATAAACATGATCCATAACCTGTAACATCCGAGTTTATCAGTTATTTCTCTAGTGCTGCATCTGTCTACGCTGTTAAGACTTCCACTGGGATCAGTGTATCCCCTCTGATAAAGGAATGTTTGTTTGCCAGCTGCTTCATATTGATGTGTTTACCATGAACACCAGCACAAAGGGAGGGGGAATAACAGATTAGGGACCAGTTCAAGTAGGTTCTTTTTGTAACGCTCATAATATGCATGCAGTTACAAACCAGCTTCATGGCTTTATTTCAAGGTGGGGAAGCACATCAGGAAGAACTTTTTTTCCTTACCATCTGGCATCATACTGTAACAATCAGCTTTAGAGGCAGATACATGTGAAATAACTCATACTTGATGTTACTGTTTGATTCTAAAGAAGTCAAAATGCCCTTATAAAGTGGCAAACAGAAGCTCAGATTATAAAATCAACAGATGACCACCAAAAATATGTATGTTCAATAAACATTAGACCATCATCCTCAATGCAGATTGTGCCAACCAATTTGCTAGATCTTTACAATCTCCTAGAGCTCTGTAACTTTGCCTTCTGCTCACTAGCATTCCTGTAGCCCACTCAGTGCAATAGGTTGCCTGCTTTGAAACAGCCACATGGCTGTGTGGGAGCAGATCACTAGTTACTAATGATCTATACGTGACAAACCTGTATCACAAAACAATCGATGCAACCCACTCGTTGATTTTCTTAACAGAAGCTAGCAAATGAATGAACTTTCACAGAATCACAGGATGTCAGGGGTCAGGAGGGACCTCCAGAGATCATTGAGTCCAACCTCCCTGCCAAAGCAGGATCACCTAGGGCAGATTGCACAGGAACGCATCCAACTATGGATGCTAAATTCCTCTCCAGAGCAACCCTCTGAACCAGGCAAGGCTCTGATGTACACCCGTTAGCCATCTGTATGGCATTTCAATCAAAGATGACTCTCCTAGCTTCAGACTCATCTCCCACATCTAAGTGTTTTCTATTTAGGCTGTTAATGATGGATAGCAAGCATGAAAAACAAAAGGTGAAAGGGCCAGAAGAACAGGGCAGTGATGGAAGATATTTTAAAAGCCCAAAGTGAGGCTGCCTTACATAAAGCCAGAGGATGAACTTCCTGTAGCAGACAGAGCCTTTGTTGTTTCATATGTAATATGCACCTTCACGTGTGCAAGCACATGCACAGCTGGAACCTCCTCTCTCTGGTGGAGCACACAGTGGCTCCAGGGCAGCTCTCATTAAATTGATATTACTGTCACACTGCATGTGGGCAGCATGCTCAGCAGAGCAAAGCATCCACAGACATGCAAGGACCCTAGTTACACAGAGGTCCATCATTACAAATGCATGCAAAGGCTGGGCTTACCCTGCAGATGTGACACGTCTGTACATACAAGTGCACAGATGATGACACACATGCGTGCTGGTTGCATCAGTGCTTCTGTACAAGCAGTAGCTGTATATTTACATGGGTTGGGCAAAGTTCCTCTCTCTCTCTTTCCTTCATTGAATGGGAAAAGGCTGTCAGCAATTTCCTTCTGTCAACAGCTGGGAAATGCTTTTCTGCAGTTAGCTGCAATTTGTTTCAATTATGTGTATTAATCATAGCCTGCTCCTGATGGTATTCTTCACAGAAGAAAAAAAAAAATCAGAGCTTTTCTTTTTAACAAGCAGTTTCCTCTCTCACGATTGCACTTAATGACTGCAAGTTTGTTGGGAGAGGGGGGAGAAGGAAAAAAAAAAAAAAAAGGAAAAGAAAAACCCAGATGCTTCCATGTTTGCTTATTTCATTAATAAGCACCATGGCTGAAGAAGCTGGCAGGGCAGGCAGCTGAAATGGGGGTCAGTGCACTGGCATTTCAGTTGGGGAGAGATAGCTCTGACCAGTTTATACCAAAAAATCTCCCAGCTTGAGAGAGGTGGATGGAATTACATCAATTAAGGAGTTTTGGATTCGACTTGCTTCCTTTGAAACGTAATGCAGATAATCTATTAAGCTTCTTGGAAATCCCCAGTGTTTTAATACCTTACCACTGGGATCAATTTTAAAGATGCTGGGAAAAATAGCAAAAGACTGGGAAACCTATTGCCAGCCAAGAGCTACTTCCAAAGTCTACAGGAACATAACCAAAGTATCAGTGGGTATGAATGGTATTTTCCCCATAAACTGTACAACAAGCTGTGATGTCCCAAAGTTGCCCATTTCATGTCTGAGTTCTAGCAGCATTTTTAAGAAACATGCTCTATATTTGCAGTGAAGCAGTAAATTAAAAGTAAATCAGGTATACAGAGCATATCCTGACGTTCTGGAAATGTTCTGTAGAATCATAGAATGGTTTGGGTTGGAAGGGACCTCTGAAGGTCATCCAGTCCAACCCCCCTGCAGTGAGCTGTAGTTGAATAAGCTCTTCTGCAGACAGATGATGGCATACAAGGACATAAGCCGATAGCACCATTGCTTCTTGCTCATTACCTGCTTTCCTGTAGTGTTTATCTTACATGCTATTGTATAAGGATCCTCCCACACTCATTTGTAATTAACCCCAGCATTGACTGGTTAGCTCAGAGAACTTAGGAGTCATTGTACACATTTTGCTTAGAAGTGTAAACTTTCTGCCTGTTGCTAAGATCCAAGCAACAGACACTTATTCCACAGCCCTGGAATTTTAGATCAGAAGTTAGTCATCTACCAACAATGTAGATGATTTGCAAGAGGAGATCAATATATTTTATCAAAGGCTGGGTTAGAGGAACTCTGTGCTAGAATAAGAGTATTTGTACTGCTTAAAACCATATTGCATTTAGTCCTTGCAAAATTTGCTTTCTAAGAATCTGCTGAGCTAGACCTGGTGACTCCATCATGCTTACAGAACAGAAGAATGATCCTACTGTTGGTCTATATGGTACAACGTGTATAAATACATCACTTTGACAGTTTAGGTCTACTCTTACCTTAAGATTTGATAGCACAGATATATCAGTTGGGTGCACATAAAACCATCCAACATCTCCTGTAATCAGTTAATCAACAATGACAAAATTTTGAGTGTAAATGTCATCATACTGGCAGAAAATACAACTTTGCTAGTATGATTTCTTCTGATAAGGGATGAGGCACACTACTAGAAGGATTTATAAAGGACATACATATTCAAATGAGCTCTTTTCATGCCTAGTCAAAAAAGCCATCTAGGCACAAGCAAGACCTCAAACAGGTTTTCTAGGCCACCAACGTCAGGCAAGGATGAAGTGATATGACACTGGACAAAGCTATGTTAAGTGCAGCTGCCAGAGCTCTGTCACATCGTGTGATTAGGAAAGCACACTGCACAGATGGTGCACATTTTGTGGGAGAAGATGATGCTATAGCTCCCCTACTCTACCCAGCAAATGCATGTCCGGACACTGACAAGCAGCAAAGTCACTCAGATGCAGCTACACCCACATGACTGTAAGTCTGTGAGGGTTTCAGGTTTCCTTGCATGAAAACATATGTGGAGGAAACAAGCTGTACTTAAAAAGAGCCTCCATAAACTGCATCCACATTTACAGCCCCTAGCTGATGTCAGAGAAGCCTTTAATTCAAAGCAATGAGTTTCACAGGCCTTCACTCATTCCAGATAAGAAGTAGGTACCTGAAAGATAATAGTTTAATTCAAACCTGTTATCTGCAGATGGACAGATCTTCTAAGGCCTGAGAGAGGACCAGTGCTCCTGGTTCCATAGCATTCCAGATTTGCACAAACAGGACACTTAGAAAAACTAATCTCACAGTAATCACAAAGATGTGAAAGAGTGACAGCATTTAGAACTAACTGAGAAACCAACATGATTCATGACCCGGTACAAACTACCCAACCTTTGGGCACTCTAAAGCTGTGGAGCTGTAAACTCTGCACCACGAGAAGCAGGAGAACATTACATGCTTTCCTCAAAGTTCCCATTTGATTATGTTGTATTTGTTAAATTAAAACACAGCTCACACAAATATGTTGGCTAAAAGCTTATTAAGCAAAATTCATCTTTACTAGACTCTTATTGACACGTGCACAGACAGAAGAGAGAAGTTTCAACTAGAAATAAAATGTTAAACCTTAAAGGAGCAAAAGAAGCTTGGAGCTTCACAGAGCTGTCAGGCATCAGACACAGCATGCTCCAACACCAGGAACAAGAAATCCATTGTAATGAAAGAAAGAACATGACAGAAGAGGTAAAAGAGAAAAGAAATGGGGAAAGAAGAAAAACAAGGAAGAAGGAAAAGAAAGAAATAGCAGAAAGCAAAAGAAGGGGTGAGTTCAGAAACAGACAGGAAAAGGAAAGGTGAAGGAGGAAAAGAAGAAATGACAGAAAGTGATAGACAGAAAGGGAGAAAAATCTCTGCTGGTACAGTAACAAATAAATCCCTGCAGCATGACAGGCGTCTGCTGAAGCATTTCATTTCCCCGCAGCATAATGGTGTGTTATTGCCCATTATCTGTTCTGTCAGTGCCAGAGTCGATATTAAATGAGGGGCAGCTGCATTTAGCTGCCATTTTTCAGCTGTCTCCCTGTTACCATGGAGACCTGCTTGTTTTTTGATCAACCTGGCTGTGAGCAGAGGGGGGTGTACATGAGGGGGAAGGCAGCAAGCGCTGCAGAGCAGTGGGAGCGAAGGACCGAGAGAAAACACTGGAGGAACCCAGGCAAGGGGAGGCCAGGTCCCTTGCACCCGTGAAAGCACCACAAAGAGCCATTTCAAATACTCTGTTAATATGCAGAGGGGCTGACAGCCAAGTGTATGTGCAGTATGTGAAGACTTTCACAGGTTCTAACAACTGCCTCTGCATCCCTCTGCCCTACTCCTTTCCCTACGGTCTCTGCCCCACTCTAGTACTTCTGCAGCAGCATCTCTAAGACTGTTGGAAGCACTGTTGAACTAAGCCTCTCAGACCACATAAACCATTCTATGTTGGGAAGCATTAATATGCCTAAAATACTAGTCAGGAACCTAAGGAACAATGAAATGGTGTTTGTTCCTCTCTCCCATCAAGATTTATGCAGCAAGGTGCTGGCACACACAGGTGCTGAGGCCTGGAAAACATTATTTACCATTTTCCTGCCTTAAATGTAAGGATAAAGACAAGAGTAAGGGGTACAAGCTGCTACTGGGGAGATTCAGACTGGATGCCAGAAAAAGTTTTTTCACTATTCGAACTATTAGACATTGGAATAAACTCCCAAAGGAGGTGGTGGATTCCCCTATATTAGACAGTTTCAAGGCCCAGCTTGACAGGATGCTGGGCCAGCTTATTTAGAAAATAGAATAGAATAGAATTAACCAGGTTGGAAAAGACCTTCGAGATCATCGAGTCCAACCTATCATCCAACACTATCTAATCAACTAAACCATGGCACTGAGCACCCCATCCAGTTTCTTCCTAAACACCTCCAGTGATGCTGACTCCACCACCTCCCTGGGCAGCCCATTCCAATGGCAAATCATTCCTATGAAGAACTTCTTCCTAACATCCAGCCTAAACCTCCCCTGGCACAGCTTAAGACTGTGTCCTCTTGTTCCAGTGCTGATTGCCTGGGGGAAGAGACCAGCCCCCACCTGGCTACAACCTCCACTCAGGTAGCTGTAGACAGCAGTAAGGTCTCCTCTGAGCCTCCTCTTCTCCAGGCTAAACTATATTCTTACCCTGAAAGGTTGGTCTAGATGATCCTGGAGGTCCCTTCCAACTTATGAATCTATGATATTCCTTACAGGGAAGTGAGGGAGAGACACCTACACAGCAAAGTGGAATCAAATAAAAGATATCCCAATGCCTTTTCTTGACTAGTCTTAACACGAGGCTTCCTTAGGAGAAAGACACATTAGGCTCTCCCTTCACCATTTACTTAATGGTGGCAGTTCCAGACTTTGCACCTACCAGATTCCTTGACTTCTAACACCATTGCTTTAGATCCACCAGCAGCATACTTGCAGTGGCATCCAGCAGCACCCAAATCACACTAGTATGAGGAAAGCTGCCTGCTTGAAGTGCTGACTGTACACTGCATCGATGCAGTATTGAAGGAGTACTTTCTATCCCTACGTTTACAGTAAGATATTTATGTCTCCTTGAGGGTTTTGTTTCTCTTAATAGAGCATAAAGGGTTGTAAAAACACTGGAGAGATGAACATTGTGAAAGTCAAACCGATAGACTATATCTATGAAATGGAACCTGGGTGCACTTCCAGACTTTAAAACATGGTAGTTTGCAATTTTAAAATATTAGAATAGTCTCTGACATGCTTCTTCTCATTTTAACTTACACTACTCCAAATAATTCCTGAGCCCATCTCAGGAGTTGACTATGCCTGTGACCTTTCCGAGCATACAGTTTGCATACAACCAACCTGCTTTGCACATTTATGAGCACAGACGGAGCACGCTGCAACGGCCAGCCTCAGTGCCAGGAAATATTCTCATGGTTCTTATCCATGCTCAGGTGATTAGTAGAGCCAACCAGGTGGTCCAGCCTGGATACAGCCAGGACAGTACTTCAAACAATGATAAAGGTCTTGATGACATACCTTAACTCTGTCCACCCTAACTTTGTCAAAGAGATGATTTGCAGAGTTCTGTTTATCACACAGATTGATACAGGCACAGAGCAATGGAGCCACAGCTTCTCTGTAAGCCTCTCAATTCTCAACCTGTAGGTCTGCTGATATCTATTTTCCTAAACAGATAAGTAAGAAAACAAGAATAATCCCACTCAAGTTGACAAGTATAACAGGATACCTAAGAAGGAAAATCACACCCTTGGGACACATACCAAGAACGCTTCAAGGTTCTCAAAATTCCCTAACATTAGATTGGAATATTTTGACATTACACTCTCAGTTTGCAGGTAGCCTCACCTTCACACCAGCTTTCACAATACCAAAAAGAACTGTTTGGTGTGTAATGTTTATGATTAAGGACGAAAATGCCCAGAGGACCTTTACTCCCTGAAGGCAAATTTATGACACGGAGACGTCAGACGTTCAGATTTTCAGGAAGCAATTTCCTCTTCAGGTGTTTTTTGCAGTCTGTATCTGCCATGAATTCTACAGTTCTCTAGTTCAGCCATGTTCCTCAAAATATAAATGTTACTGTTCCCTTAAACCTTCATCCTCATCCAGTCCCTTTCCCCTAAATTCCCTGACTGCCATGGAATAAACATTTAAACATTTTTGCTAAGAAGTTGCAAGCTAGAAAGCTGCCCAGGCCGAACATCCATACGTAGTGGCGTGTCCTGTCTCCTTTGCAATTTAATCCCAGTGCCTGTGAAACTATAGTAACATAGTGATAGAAAAGTAACATCGAGCAACACAGCAACACTAAGTATTTTCAAATTTTAAAGCACTAATTTGCTGCTTCCTTTTAGCTTAGAGAGCTCATTTCCCCATTTCTCCTGTCCTTTTCACTCTGCTTTCCAAATGCTTTTCTTCAGTTTTCCAATTTATTTGTTCACACTGTCCAGCATTCACAATGCAAACACTCAACTAGGAAGATGCATTTTTAATAACTGTAAAATGTGCAGTCCCTTCCAATCTACCAGAGACCCACTTCTACAGACAATTCCAGCACCTTCCTATGGAACAGCCTTCTTCATTTAGTCAATTTTCTTTTTAGATGCCATTTAAAAGTCATTGTTTCTCAAGCCCTACCCAGCCCTCCTATGCTTCGTGTTAAGAGACAGTAAAAATGCAGGGTTGAAGCACTTCATTAAATTAATGCTTAAGGCAAGTCCTCACCTTCTAGTAGGAATGTACCTGTGGGAAGAGGGTTGTTTTCAGATAGCTTTGTAAGACTATAGGGAAGATTTGCCTTTGCTCAAATTAGAGAGGGCTGCGTTTTGTCTTTGACTCTGAGGGTAATGTAAACACCTTGTAACTGAAGGAGAGAAGCTTGGTAGAATTTGGTTGGATGTGTTAAAATATTGTTTTGCTATTTTGACCTATTGTATGCCTTAATTACACATATGCCTGTACAAAATGACTAATTGAGATGTGACACATGTGCCTTCTGATAGACTATATAACTTTGCTGTATAACCTAAAAAAGTGACACTTTGCTTCCATCAAGCTGCATCCCGTCTCTCAATTGTGGTATGTACCCATACCTCTATATTTGCTCATCAGAGCCTCTTACTCTGATGTTTTCAGGTGTAAAGCAATTTCATCTCTTTAGGCCTTCTGAAACTTGACAAAACTTCAAAAAGTAGATTCTAAAGAAAACCCTTGAGTGACATTTCATTGGCCCAGTGGCATTGACTCCCACCACGATTGACATCTGCTACCCTTTCATGTCTGTGGTAGCTCTTCAAGCATCTTTTCTTATCTTGCTGAATTGGTGGCTTATTCAAACGTTCTCTGTCATGCTTTAAAAAAAATTCTGCATGACTTGCTTACATGGTAATTCTTTTCTCAGCTTCACTCCACTCTCATGACCTTTTGCTTTTGAATATGCAACTATCTTAAGTGCCACATTGAGTATCAGACCCCATTCAACTTGTAGTATCTTGTTTTTTTCTCCAGGGGATGCCTAAGTTCAGAGTGTCTGATCAAAGTCCAAAGGAATTTTGCAAACAGTAGTGGAAACAAACAGCTGACTTAAGATGGTTGAAAATATGAATGCTAATGAACCTTTTTGCCTTTTGGGTCAATGACATTAGTTTTAGACCCAATGAGTCACAGAATCTGAAGAGAAGAAAGAAATTTGCCATAAAATTAAGCAGGAGATTTTGTTTTACTGGTCAGCAAATGATTATGGTAAGAACATTGATGGAGCAGTCCTTGAGACAAACGGGAAAGCAAGAGGGAAATTATGCGGCAGCATTCGCACAAACATCTTTGTAGTCATTTCAAGGAATTCATAGAACTGGGCTGCCTATGATTAGATTTAGTTTATACAGTACAAATAATTTGCTTCCAGGACCTGCTAAAATGTCTCATTCAAGTTAAGGAATACATTCAGAAAAGCAAGTGAATTTGCAACTAATTCCTTTAACTACATTCCCTACACTCAACAATTCCTTCTGATAAGAAACAAAACAAGGCAACAAAGCTGCAAAAGAAACCTAACTGCTAGATGCCACAGACAAATCATACTTATTCAGCAACAGTTTTAAAACAAAAGTATTGATTTCTAACACCCTAGGGATGCTTTTTGAAAAGCTATCTGGCAAACAAAACTAGCACTTGAGTTTTGGGGAAAGAAGAGGAGTTGTATCTGCCTTTGGATTTTCCCCACTCTCTCCTCCCAAAAATCTACAATAGGCACTATCTACCTTTCTACAGCCTACTGCTTTGAGTCCAAAATGTGAATAAAGGTATGTCATGTTTGGCTCTGTTTCTTTGCACACAGGTAGTAGAGGGAAACAAAGCTGAGGATCAAATCTATGCTCCATATTGTCAGCAAAGCCACTGGCAATTCACTGGCAATGGTGGTTTACTAAAATGTAAGTAAGAATATATTAAAAGGGCAGTCACATCCAAGAGAATCAGTATCCTTGGAAGCTGGTATCTTTAAACCACTCTACCATTTTATTCTCTATTTCCCTCAAGACTCTTAGAAGACTATCCCAGCATTGATCAGGCAGCAGAACCAGACTTAACTACCTATTTAATAAGATTTCTTTTTCCATTTTGCATGGAAGAATATTGAGGTCTGCAGCAGTCAGGTCCCTCACCTCCAGAAAACAAACAAACAAAACAAAACAAACAAAAAAGGGAAAAAACAAACAAACCAAAAACCCCATCAAACAAACAAACAAACAAAAAAACAACACACATCTGAAAGCACTTACAGATGACTCAATTTTTTCAAAGTGATATCTAAATGTTTACTGGAAGAAGTAAGAGAAATGTCTTTGTTTCAACATACATGCCTGTGCAAAAGGATAATATTGCCTAGCTGTGGTGCACCAGAATACTGTTAAAGAAGAAACTCCCTTACTGCCATCCTCCTGTATGCCATTCTTCAATGGCACTTACAAGGCTGCCCCTTGAGCTCTAGCATCAAGAGCTGGTGCTTCTCATGATGGTAATCCTAAACCTGATTCCTGCTACTAAAAGGGGAAATGGTGTGCATCACTCTCCCAACAGCAAGTCTGGGTGGGTGTTTTTTTTTCACATAAAAACAGGATTCAACTCTGAATATGACAATACTCCAAATACCAACAGAAGCTGGGATGGCTCAGTTCATCAGGATACCAGTCCAAAGGGCTGACATTTCGTAAGGTCAGAGCCCACTATCACAGCCAGCTTTCTATTAAAACTTGGCCTCAGTTTCCACTATTCAGGAAGAGATTTTCAAACCCTCTCAGTGTGACACTTCTCAGGTCTGGCTTGTTCAAAGGTGATCAAGTCATTTTACTGCACAGCTGGGAAAGAAGGTTGAGTCCTCCAGATGCAAGCCTTTGGCTCTGAAGCTTCTCTTCTCCTATCCTTTCCTATTTCATCATATCCCAGGAAGGGATTATTACGTTTTGCAGAGTACTAAAACACAGTCATGAGGAGTCATAAGTAACGAAGTGAGCTTCTATGTCACAACAGACTTTATTAGCATAATTCCTAATTGTGACTGTTGAGAAGCCCCATAACAGCATGAATAATTATGTTTAACACAGAGAGTGACAAAGACCAAGATTAGTCATTTCTCCATAACCCCCACCCTCAGACTGCTACAGGATCCTTCTCCTTTCCTCTGATGTTGATGAACAGTACCAGAGAAAGCATTCCACAGGGCGGGGGGGAAATAAATTCCAGCATACTCAGGAATCTTCTGCTTGTGACCTCCTTACCCTAGCTGCTTTGAGTGGGATCTCAGACAAACCTCTGAGTGGCAGCATAAAACAAAGACAAAATTTAGAATCCCACTATAAGGAAAGATGCAACTAAGCAGAGACAGGTAAACCTAAAAGTACTGCAGTGTACTCCAGAACTGTATACTGTGAAAGGAACCCTCATTTGGTTAGAAGTTTGCAATACATTTTGCCTGTGATCACTTAGAACAAAGGAGACAAACACATTTAGTGCCTTTTCACGATCAGTTCCTACTTTGCACCACTGACCTGCAAATCAAGGTCCTGAATGCACTAATATTGAATGGCTGGGAGGCCACCCTCTCCTGCCCAGCTTCCTCTCAGGAGATGGTGGACATGCCCTGGCTGGCAAGGTTCCTACACAACCAGCCTTACAGCTCCCAGTCCCCAGCAAGCTGTCAGCATGACACAGCATAAGAGATTTAGATGCCAACTGATACCATCCACATCAAACTGAGCAAATGCAAAAGGATGCAGCTATTCCAGCTACTGAGTTTCAGAACACCCTTTTAATATGCATAGCCATTTTCATTAGAGTCTTGGGACCGCTGAACCATTTCACCCCTCTCCTGTCCCTTAACTCCTCCAGATCTTAATAGAACATTTGTTTTCAAGCTGACTTGTCAATTAATTTCAACCACTCCCACAACTATTTGCAGATGCTGGTTCAGATCAGGCCCAGAATTGTCACCAAAGCACAAGGGGAAACAATTCCCTCCACACAAACCACATTTTACATTACCAGTAGATTAAAGTGACCAGAGATTCTGGGATTTAATTCAAACTCAGACTCTCAGGTGTGATTCTGGTTTGCTGCAGGTATTTCAACCTCCATTACTGAGAGAAGAGGAAAAGAGTCTTACATGTTTAATATGCATTTGTTTTCATTTTTATAGTTGGTGAAAGAGCTACATTAATAGCACAGCAGGAGCTGAACTGAATCAGAAGACCTCAAAAAGACAATATTCTCGGTATCCATTATTCCAACAAGATGAGACTTCTATCTGCTTATCATGGAAGAGAGAGAGATTAAAATAGATATTTTTTTAAAAATCTATTTATTTACAGTACATAAAGCAAATAAATTTTCAAATTGTAAAAGGCATTGGAGTCCTCAGAGATTCTAATGTATTGGAACAAAAAGTAGGCATGCCCAATTTAAATGCTCAAAGGGAAACTGGGCAAGATATTTGCAATCTGATACACAGCTGCTGAAGACAGAACAAAGTGACACTGAGAACATAGCTCAGAAGGCCTAAGTCATGAATCCAGATCTCAGGCATCTGAGTTTTCACAAGATGTCTATCATGTCTCATCCTTGGTGAGGGGCTTGGAGCACAAGCCCTATGAGGAGAGATTGAGGGAGCTGGGGTTGCTTAGTCTGGAGAGGAGGAGACTCAGGGGTGACCTTATTGCTTTCTACAACTACCTGATGGGGGGTTGTAGTGAGGCAGAGATTGGTCTCTTCTCCCAGGCAACCAGTACCAGAACAAGAGGACACAGTCTCAGGCCGCGTCAGGGGAGGTTTAGGCTGGAGGTTAGGAGGAAGTTTTACACAGAGAGAGTGATTGCTCACTGGAATGGGCTGCCTGAGGAGGTGGTGGGGTCGCCGTCGCTGGGGGTGTTCAGGGCGAGGCTTGACAGGATGCTTGGTTCCATGGTTTAGTTGATTGGGTAGTGTTGGATGATAGGTTGGACATGATGATCTCGAAGGTCTCTTCCAACCTGGTTAATTCTATTCTATTCTATTCTATTCTTAATCTAGCAACAACCTGATGTATGGATGTGGTTAAGTCACTTTACCATCTCTTTCTTAAAGACTGATATTGAGCAGTTTAAAAGTGTTGTGAGGTAAATTGCCCATAGCATTTCAAAGCAGTAATATTTCCACTTAATTTTGGTAAGTATTGAACAAAAACTCTTCAGGAGACCTATTTCTCAGGGTCTAAATACTAGAAGTAAGACCAATTTTCACAACAAAACAAAAAAATCTGAGTCTTTTGGATTCTTCTTTAATCTTGACTCTGCATCACTTCAGTAAATAATCCTTATGTAAGCTAATTACAAAAAATAAGACCTCTTTAAATAATTAATCAAGAAAGCATCAAATAAATATGGAGGGAAGTATTTCCTTGAACTAAACCCAAAAATATCTAAATGTACTACTAATAAAGGGCTTCCACTTTCAGCATGATGAGCCCCAGCTGACCTTATAGACACAAATTTGGGGCAGAGGGTATGTAGGCCTTCGAGACAATGTCTACACCACCTTGCAGCAAACACTCTACAATCTCAGAGGCTCTAGGGTTGGATATTTTAAGCAGAGGTTGTGATTCACATGCTAGATTCCATGGGTGTTCATTTTTATCTTTGCACAACCCTAACTTCTGACTTTATTTTGTATTAGAAATGAGTAGGTCACCACTGTCCTAGAACAGCACTGTGACATTCGGAGAAAGCAAAGGGAGACCACACACAGCTTAAATAGGAGAAAGTGGGACCAGAGGCAAAGCTTGGGTCACACTGTGTTGAAAGGTCAGTGAGCCATGAATACACCACTTACAGAGATGTTTTCAGATGCTGCCATAAAACTCAAAGGAGCAGCTGATCTGCTTAAGTGTCCCATCAAAAACCGCACATACTTATGCTATTTTATCCACAGGACAAGAATGATCTAAGAGCAGCTCCATGTTGCTCTTCTTGATGAATTCTTACGGTGTGGGGCCAAATACACTGCTCAAGAGTGCCCCATGGCTGACCCTTTCATGCTGCTCCTGTAGCTGCAGTGAACATCCCCCCAGCCTTTGCAAGAGATCACTGGTCTGAATGGCAGTCAGGACACTAACAGGTCAGGACCCCTCAATTACTCCTGCATATAGCAGCATGCAGCATGCCAAAGAGTTAGGGAGGAATTCTACCCCAACAGGCCAGCCAGTCTCCAGACAACCTGTTAGCAACAACTATCACATCAGCATTGAGCAAGGCAAATGTTTCAGTAAAAGCTTGGTACTTCCAGGAACTGGTCTGATATCGATCAACTTGTTTCACACAAGTTATAATTTCAGAGGGAAGCTGCTATTTAAATGCCACATGTAGCAGCAAATACAGTACCACTGGGCAGAAGCATGTGTTTAGCCTGGTAAAGGGAAGATTACATTCTTACTGATGTCTTGCAGCTAGACTGTTTTGTTCCCTTATGAGGCAACACTGGGAAAACAAGGGCTAATCCTGTTCTGCAACTCTAACTAAGCAAATAAATATGATGCCCAGTTACAAGTACAGTTTTTCAGAAGATTATGTTGCCAGTTGACTGAGATATCAAGGTATACTTCTCTACCAAGTACCCAGTCAGCGATTCAAGATTATGTTTGACTTACAGGAGAAGATAAACTGTGCATTAACGCTTTACTCTGATGATGCAAGAAACTAAAGGGGAATAAGTATGCCACAAGGGTCTCCTCATTTAAGATTGTTTTATCCAAGATATTCTACTGAGAGTTAATAAAATACATTTTTTTTTAATTAAAAATGAAATATTAAGATCAACTCAAACTGAACTCTAACCAACAATAATGCAAATTGGCCTTTGACAATGGCTCCCTTTCACCTCTGGGTAAAACACAACTCTGCACTGTTGTGGTCCTTTTGTTTCAATAACATCTTCACCAGGAGAAGAGAACCATTTTTTCAGCTTTTAAATTGTTCCTATACAATTATGTTCCCAAGCCTCTAACAGCACTATGAATTCTGCTTTTTTGTGATGCCCTGTCAACAAGCTATACATAAATCAGGACTTATTTGCTAAAAGAGATTCATCAATAACTTAAAATCAACAAACTTTAACAACAATACAATTAATTTGTGAGCAGAAAAAAAAAATGAGTAGCAAAATGTACTGAATAAAGCATCCAGTTCCTCCATTCCCTCTGCTCCAGGTGGTATAGTGTGGCACAAAGCTAATGAAGAGGTTTCCAAAATCAAGTGGGAATGGTTCCCTGCTGGGGTCTGCGAATCAGGCCCTTCTCCTTTAATCTCTGTCCTTCAGACAGATTACAGCTTTTGCCATGGACAAATCATTTCAGTTTTTAATTCAGTCTCTCCTTTTGTAAAATGGGCCTAATAGTAGTCACTTATCTACTTCACTAGGATGCTTCAAGGATTAAAATTGATGCATCCCTGCTGAAGTAATGTGCTATAATTACCTTGTTAATGTGCCCTCTCTTGGACAGAATGAAAATTGCTTAGCTGTGTGTCATGTCCCACATTGCCTGCTGCCTCAGCCTTTGGGCAAGCTCAAGCAGCAGGACAGTGTTCCCAGTGTTCCATCAAGTCGGTTGCTCTTGTGAAGCTAAAGCAAAAAAGCAAATGGCAGTCTTACACCCCAGAGATGCAGTAAGTATGCTCTACTTGACAAAGCAGACTCAAAGCCAGTATTTACATAGAGAAGTGATCCTTTACAGAACAGTTGGAGCCAAGGACTATTTTTACCTACATTTGTGTGACAAAAAAAAAACCCACAAATAAACCAACCTGTTGAAATACTTCTTTTCACCCAGCCCTGATGAAGGCAGTCAAGTAATCATTCCCTCTTTAAAACCCACCTGCAATATGCATGTCCTCGCCTGTGCTCCCACCATATCTCCCCTCCTGTGCTACTCTTCCCAGCTGTGTCCCTTTTTCTTCAGTTCTCTAACTTCTAGAAATGAGAATTACTCTAAGAAATTATGCAACACAAAAGAGGAAGGTCTAACATTTTCTCTATTTCTGATATAAGTAGCCGGAAGAATCTTTATTACACATCAACCCTAGCAACTACAATTCCGCCTCTACTGTTCAGAGATGTGCGTGTCCCCATCCATTCCTACTGGCAGAAACACGTGAGGCTTGCAAACAGGATGCATCCTCGTCCCTGCATCTCTATTTGCACTGCACTGCATTACCTCACTCCCAGCCAATCCAGCCCTCACATGCCTCACCACTCTCCTATTGCCTAGTGCCTGCTCGCCACGGGAGTAGCTGATTGTGATGCTAACAGGGGAGTTCAGGAAATTATATATGGCCAGCAGTTAGCATTTGTGGAAAGAAAAATAAAACCAGCACGAGTTAAAAAGGTGTAGGCAAGAGCTTGACATGAGTATCTTCTGCTTCCAAATTTTAGAGACACAGAGCAACATTCACCCACCAACTGCAGAAAGTTGTTTCCTGACAAATAGGTTTTCCTGATTTCATAGCCCAGTTACAATAATAAGGAATAAGGTGACCCTCTTGTCTCAGAAGCAGCATTTCAGGCAAGTAATTCTGAACGACAGTGCAGACAACGGTGTTTCAGATAGCAGGCCAAGGCATCTCAAGTGGGTAAAAAGCCTTTCTAATCAACCCTTTTCCAGAGATGTCTGAGTATCACCCCATGAGTCTTAGAGGTCCTGCATTTCTTACATATTATCTTAATTAAAGGAGGTTTTGCTCAAAGAACAGTGAATGTATTCCTTTAAGAAATAAAGAAGCTATTACAAATCTTCCTAAAGTATTCAGCACAAACAGTGCAATGATGACTCCACACATTTGCAATGCACACGTTTTGTTTACAGCACTGCAGACATCTAGGACTGGTTTTCCTGTTGTTTTTAAAGGTGGTCAGAAAATGCAAGCAATACTAATGAGATGAAAGATGCAGGACTGTTGCTCCCTTGTCCAGAGAGTCACAGCTGTGCTGGGAGCAACAGAGACTGAAGTTTCTGCTGAAACCAGCTCTGAAATGGCCAGAGGAAAGCTCAGCTGACAGAACAGCCATGACCTCTGTCTATCAGAAAAGCCTTGCTTTAATAATGCCATCATCATATGGCACTGAGCTGCAAACTCACTGCAGCACCCAACTGTTCACATGGTCATCTCAGCCTGCCTCTGCCTCAGCACAAGCTGTCCTGACAGGCCGCCTGTGCTGCAGGAGACAGCAAGATTTCCATGTAGTTGCACGCAGGATTATTTACCACTAAAAGAATTTTGTTCGTAGCCACAAAATTTAGAGCTGGCTTAAAACTCTCAACCAATTCTTTTCACTCATCAAAAAGAGTATGTAACTATGTTGGGTATTTCTATTAATATCTAGTACCTTGTCCAATTTTTACTAAGTTTTTTAGTTAAAGCCTGCTGTATGGTAAATCTGTCTAATTATTCATTAACTGGTATATAGGTATACATATCTGTAACACTTATATAATACCTCTATATACAATTCAGTCCACAAAACATATCTCCATTTTGGAGATCAAGTTTTCATTTCAGAAGACTAGACTAGACTAGACTAGAATAGAATTAACCTGGTTGGAAGAGACCTTTGAGATCATCGTGTCCAACCTATCATCCAACACTATCTAATCAACTAAACCATGGCACCAAGCACCCCATCCAGTCTCCTCCTAAACACCTCCAGTGACGGTGACTCCACCACCTCCCTGGGCAGCCCTTTCCAATGGCCAATCACTCTCTCTATAAAGAATTTCTTCCTAACATCCAGCCTAAACCACAAGCAGTCTGTTTTCTCTCAGATTTGTTACATTTGCATAAATTCTCTTATTTCCAGTCTTTTCAAACTCCTTACAAATGAGAGCATTATAAATACAAATTAATTTACATAGTTTCATGTAAATGGTCAGAGCAGCGCTTAATCAATTAGGGCTCCAGGTTACTCTTTCCATTGATTAAAAAGAGAATTAAACAGGACACTCATCTGTGCTAGTGTTGAAAATTTAATAACAAGGTGGTTTGTGGTTTGAGTTCTTCTGCACTCTGGTTATGATTGAGAATGAACACAGTCACTGGAAATCACCTTTATTGACACTTCTGTAACATGATTGGAGCCTTAAATCAGGCTGAGGCTGAGGCCTGTTCACGCTGCCTTCGGTGAACATTTGCACAGGCTTTTGTCCAAAGCAGCCTAAATGAACAGAGCATTGAGGCAGGGTCACACATGCTCTGGTAAGCTGACTTGGGGAAGGGGTGGCTAACAAACATTGGGAGGTGAATGGTGGGGGAGAAAGGGAAAAAAAAAAAGGGTTTTAGCAGTTGTAAAGGGAACATGAATATGGGGGCCCTCAAAAATTTCCCATTCTTTCAGGAACAAGGTAATCTTTCTCTAAGGCTTGAGAAGCAACCACTATGTCTACACCTACATCAATTAGGATTCATGCTGTATCAAACACAGAAACCAGTGACAACAGTATTACCTTGCTACATCAAGGACCATCCTCATGAATGGCAGACTTTCACTGGCAGACATTGATGCAGCCACTTCCCACTTCAGTCTTCACACACTTTTCCAAAACTCAGTTTTGTGATTTAAACATCATCATGCACTTGGTCATTCAACCTACACCAACGTCCTCAAGCTGCCCATGGTCTCTGATAGCTCCTGCTGCCCAGTTCACCAGGCTTCACTGATGATCCCTCCAGCCTGATTATGTGCTGCTTTGGACACCTGGTGGATAGATCCAGGAGTCCACTCCATCACACCTTAATTCAATACCACCAGTACATCACTGTCTGTGTTGTGACATATGGCTGCTTTCCTGACTGTGTTAGTAAATCTGGTACACTACAACATTCCCTTTGTGCCAAGCATTTAGCAAACACACATGTTGACAGCCAGAGTACTCCCGGAAAGAATATGTGCCTTGAAATGAAGCTGTGCCAAATGCTGCTCTGTGTTATAACATGCAAAGTGCCCTGATACCCAAGTTCAGTGGGGCTAAGAATGACTATCATCCAAAAAGCAGAGCTGGAAAAGTGCCATGGAAAACACAGCCAAATTAACAAATATACATTTTTAAGTACATCTGCTCCAGAGGTAACCTCTGCTCTTTTCTCATATTACATAAGATTTCCATCGACAGATACCTTGGAAACATTTGGCCTGAGGTCAAAGGAATAACAAAGCAGGGGAAATGAGGCAAAGAAAGTCAAGTAATTTGTGTAAGAAAATTGAATTGCTGCCCAAAATCCAAGAGTGCCAGTATCAGTTCTTCACATAGTTCAGAGACTAGTATAGACTCTGTACCTCAGTTATATATAGCTACCCAAATACAGGGTAATACACAAGCTTAAAAAGCCATTGTCCAAGAACAAAACTCTCAGTTAAAAACAGAAGTGGGGAGAACAGAGACAAAATGTTTATGAAATCCAGAAAACAACTGAGTATTTGTACTGCAAAATGCAGTCAGATATTAACATGACACATTATACAGAAACAAAATAATCCCAAATAAATCCAGATCTCAGCAGATCTCTGGAGTCTCTTGGTTCAATGATCTATTTCTGAGAGCAGTTCTTATCTTCTCCTATTGCCTCTTGGAATATTTTCCAAATATTCTCAGAAACCCATATATTAACAAAATTACAACTGCTAAAGATATAATAGTTCAGATTGATGTGTATTTCATGAAGACTACACATGGAGCGTTTCCAAACTTAGGGCAAGTGTGAGGGCAGAAATAACATCCACAGGCCTGAAAAGGACAATTCTCTGACACCGCTTATGAAAAAGGAGCATCTTCCTAACAATCAGCAGCACTGAGACTGTGGCACATGACTATTTGCAGTTTTGCCCCATTAGAATACATAGAATAGAATAAACCAGGTTGGAAGAGACCTTCAAGATCACCGCGTCCAACCCATCAACCAATCAAACACCACCCAAACAACTAGCCCACGGCTCCAAGCACCCCATCAAGTCTCCTCCTGAAAACCTCCAGTGATGGCGACTCCACCACCTCCCCAGGCAGCCCATTCCAATGGGCAATCACTCTTTCTGTATAGAACTTTTTCCTAACATCTAGCCTGAACCTCCCCTGGCGCAGCCTGAGACTGTGTCCTCTTGTTCTGGTACTGGCTGCCTGGGAGAAGAGACCAACATCCGTCTGTCTATTAGAAGCAACAAGGAAACACACGCCTCTGATAAGATTTTCCAGTTTCATAAGATAAGCTATTGATAAATAATACTTATTCTAGAAAATAGGAAGAGGGAAAAGAAGTCTTTGTGTGGGGTTTTTCAGCATGGGCTAAGCATGGCAAGAGCTATGCACAGGGTATGGATAAGGTCTTTGCAGGATAGAAGATATTTCCTCTCCTTACCTAAATTATGCTGTTCTCTCCACACATTTACAGAGAATTGAGTCACACAGCCTGCAACAAGCTAAACGCCGTAACAGACATGTATGTGCACTCTGCTTGCCATTAGCTGAGTGACTGACAGCTACCGTTTCCTGCATTTCAGCACACACAGCTGCTGAGTTTTAATTGGGGCATCTGTTTTGAAAAGCTTACTCAGCTTTTCACCATCATCACCAAGAAACAAGTACTTTAAAAATAATGAGAGAAGGAGAGTTTCAAGGATGGTAGACAGTGTTTATCCAAACCATCTTCATCTACAGTACATAATCGCTTGCTTAACTTTCTCCCTTCAAAAAAGGCTACCACGGTGTTTTTCCTTTTCATCTGTCACCGACAACAAACATCAGAATATGCTGCCCATTCCTAAACCTGTTACGACCACTGAGAGTCTCTTAATTGTAACCACTGGAAGTTTTTGCCAGAACTCTTAATTCGGCATGCATACTCATTAGGAATGCAGAAATCTGTGCTGCCAGAGTTACTGCAGTTTGCCAGAAGCCTGTACCTGATGCGTGTGCCTTCACAGTACAATTACAATTGCATTTCAGATTGAAACATTCATGTGAAACCCACTAGAATTACGCTCTTCTAACAAAAGAAATAAATTGCCTGATGGCTGAATTCACAAAAACCCTCCTGCTGGCGTCATCTTCACTCAGCGTATCTTAGCGTACTGCTTATTTTACCACCTAAATTGCACCCTACCCTTCCCCCTTAAATAAAGGCCATTAAACCTTGCCAGAGAAATGCAGGTTTTAATCATTTGTGCTTTCCCATTCTTTCCTCTATCTATGCAAGCTGATTTCTCCTGGCATTTTGATTGTGAGAGAAAGATCCATAGTTTCAAATTCTCCCCTTGAGCTGAAGGAATACTTAGAGCATGAAGACTCCTCTATAAAATAACACCTTTTAGGGAGCAGTTAAGGAATAAGCAACCTAATCTAACATGACAGATTATGAGGGGTTAGCTAAAAGTGAAGCCATGTTTCCTCTGAAAGTGTCTGCCTTTCAACAGCACTTTCAAATCGGGATACTGTATGTGCTTTAAAATATTCATTAATCCAGTTTCATTTACACTACCCACAGGCTATCGAAGGTCAGTAAAAGTACTCACACATGAAATGAAAGGAATATACAGAGACTCATTCAACATAGCTAGAAAGAAGGCATGTCCCAGAATGTGCCTTCACCACAACGCTATCCTGAGAGGTATCTTGGCCCTGCACAGGAAGGATTAATCAAATAACATCATGTTTTCTATATTAAATATCTTTCACTGCAGTGGAACTTCATTGCACATACATCTATAGGTAGAGGCAAGCTATAAAGAATTAATATGATTACATACAATATGTATCAAGCCTGTAATAAATTATGTACACCAGTCTCATTCTGCATCTGCTGGGATACTATAATGTGATTTAGCAGATAAAACACACAGATTATTTAAAAGCCTTATCAAATTTTGAAGCTACATTAAATTATACATTGAGTCATTGTGTTTGTCAGGGTGTGCATACTCCTAGAGTTTCCACATATGAATCAATCATGTTGTCTGCTAAGCCCCTCTATGTGCACAACCCAGTGCACAAGACTGCAAGGAGTCAAAGTCCCAAACAGCACAAAATAAATGGTGCTTAACACACGCTCTGGGCTTGAACCTAAAAGTCAGATAGATGTACTATGCATATTTTCTAGGAAGAAAGACCTAATTCAGGAGTATATTATATACAAAATCTGCACTGCTTGATTGCAAACTGAAGTAGCAGCTCAGTGTATGTGTGCATGTTCACTGGAGTTCTCACCCACTTCTGCTGCACTCTCTGGTACGTCAGGTGTCTGGACCTCACTAAGCTGTTTGGCTGGCTCTTTACCATGGAAGCAATACAGCAATGATCACTCAAGACAGAACAAGCACTTCAGACAAAAATAATGTAAAAGAGCACTCTCTCCTCCTGCTACCTATTTGTGGTATATCACAGAATCATAGACTTCTAAGAGTTGGAAGGGACCTCCAAAGATCATAAAGTCCAGCCTCCCTGGCAAAGCAGGATCACTTAGGACAGGCCATATAGGAATGCATCCAGGCAGGTTTTGAAGAGCTCTAGAGAAGGAGACTCCACAATCTCTCTGGGCAGCCTGTTCCAGTGTTCTGACTGTCTCACAGTAAAAAAAAAACAAAAGGTTTTTCTCATGTTGATATGGAATTTTCTGTGATTTAGTTTATGTTTACTGCCCCTTGTCGTGGCACTGGGCATCACTGAAAAGAGACTGATCCATCTCATTTTTAAAGGCCAGGTGAAGGCTTCTTACACACAGTTCTGCCCATGCTCTGTGGTCCTGACCTCCATCTCAGCACTATTTTCTCTAGTTCAAGGGCTGTAAGGAAAAGCCTGACAGGTTTCCTAATATGTGCCAGCTGGGACTTGCCAGGCTTTTTTCTTTCTTTCTTTTTCCTTTCTTTTTTTTTTCTTTCTTATAAACAAGAGGTTTTTTCTAGATCTTCTAGGTCTTCCAATAATAAAGCATCTACCTTTCTGTGACACTGTGTCTGTCTGAATAAATTGATATTGACCTAGCCCATTCACAGTGTCAGTACAAAAGAACATGAAAGCTGCCACCCTGAAGAAGCATTAAAAATCCTTCATACAGCGCGAGGGTCCCATGCACCACACACACACATCCCTTCCATAATTGCATTAACTGACAGAACAGTGTTCATCAGATGAAGTTCAGTATCTGGTCACTCAATTTCAGAAGACAACAGCAGAAACAGGAAGGATACTTAGGAGCATAAAGGGGAAAAAATAGGAGTCAGGAGAGATGACTTACATACAGAAAATCCTGGGTTTATCCAAAATAAAGGCAAAGGTAGAGGCATAAGAAACAATGAAGCATTATAGAGCACATATCCATCACACCACATAGTAGAAGCAAGAAAATTAGGATATTTTTACATGATGCATAGTATTAACCTGTGGAACTCACTACCACAGAGTAGTACCAAACCCCAGAGGCAAAGTAAAGAGGTAAAGTAAGACTAGGCATTTAGGCAGGTAAGAGAAACTGCTGCATTCAACAGCATGTACTTATTAAACTGTGCTTATGCATTTCTAGAAAATACACATAAACCCTCTAATATGTGCTGAAGCACCAAGTAAGAAAAGACAGCTCTCAATGGAGATGCAGTGGTTGGAGTGAGAAACTTCATCTTCGGCTCCTTTTTGTGTGTCGATCCGAGAAGCATAACTAATACGCTAATTTTGATAGCACTTTGTCTGAGAAGTGCCACATCTGATGGTCTTCATGCCAGATTGAAAACTGACATTTTTCCTTCAAAAATGTTACCTATGCTGCTGACATTTATTGTATATTCCTCTATATGACAAAAGAGAATGTCAGGTCACAGCAGTGTGCCCGCTTTGGTTCCCTGTTACTTTCAGGCTTGAAAAGAAGGCTCTCCTTGTTAATTACTATGCAAAGTGAGGTCACAGAAAGATAACGGCAAGTAGCACAGAAGTTAATATATTTAGCTTTTTTGCTGCACTGGGAGGGCCTGCTAACTCTGAGGGGCCTGAACTACCACTAACCTTTTCTGAACTTGAGTTCAGCTCTGCCATTTCCCATTCCAGATCTCGCTTTTAGTGCAAGCAACGGGTATCTTCATAGCTTTTACTACATCATTACTTAGAAACAAAAAGCGAACACAAGTTACCTATTCATTTCCTAACTGACTACCTCATACAGGATCATTATCCCACAGAAGTTGTGGACTGGGATCTCCAGAAGCAGTTATCCACTCGTATTGATCAGGAAGGGCTGTTCTTACCACTGCAAGACGTGGTGAGCAGAGCAAATGATACACCATTTCTATTCCTGCCACTAATCACTCAACCTCCCCTTAAAAACATTAACATATGTGTAGAAATGCTCAAACAGTTCCTTCTAAGTATAATGTCCAGCAGAAATCCTGGAGTCATCAATTACAGTTTTCTGTCAGATGACAGAGAGGATCTGTATGAGCTTGATCTATCAGCCAGCAGAGATCAGTGCACTCAAAGGCACTGATTCATCAGCTTCCTCTTTAGTCAAAGGAGAGTGAATTATTTTGTTTGCTTGGTTTGCTTTTGTTTAGAGTTTGTTTCATTTTGGTTTGGTTTTGGTTGGTTGGGGGGTGGTTTGTAGTTGTTGTTTAAGGGTTGTTTTTTTCTTGGTTTTGTTTGTTTTTCCTTTTTTTGTTATTTGTTTTTGTATCCTCTTCAGAATTCTGTCTTCCTAGGTGGATAAAATCTCTATGAGCTTGGCCTGCCAGTCATCTACACCCACACAAACTAGTACCACACTAATCGAGTCCTAAATAACCACATCTCTTCAGATTAATATTCATAAGCATTCTTGAAAAGCAATTTTCCCTTTCACTCAATGGTGAATTATCTTGCAGAATTACTGGATGGAGCTGGAGCACATGTAAAAGCAGTGTATTTAGAGTAGCACCTTAATGATGCACACACAGCCTGTCAGAAAATAGAATTTTTAAGCCTTACAAAACAACTTTTTGGCAAAAATTGTAACAGTGACATATTTGTATTACCATTTGCTACCACAAGAAATCACTGGAAATCAGATCCTTAAAAATTCAATCTTAATGACAGGCTCCTGAAGCATACATTTCCCAGTATATGACAATCTCTCCCTCCAGGCTAGAGAGGTAGTGTAGACTGGAAGTTACTGTCCACAGGGCATCAGGGAGCTGGCGACCTGGCTGCCAGTCAGAGAGCACTAAGACACAAAAGCACCAAAGAGCTGCTGTTCTAGAGGCACTGTCACACCACGTCTGCACTGCAGTAACGACATTAGTCAAAGCATATTTCTTTTTAAAGGAATGAATTCAGATTTGCTTTGGAAAAGTTGGGTTTGTAGCTTTTTCAACAAATACATCTATTGAGTCAACACTGAATATTTTTACATTTTTCCATTGTAAAAGAGGTCTCTCTAAAATCTCCAATGACATTAGCTCAAGTTCCTGGAAATCTTCCTATTTATGATGGTACTACTGCTTTGCCCTATATTAAACTTCCATAGTTGTTAAGTGTAAGCTTCTGACACGCTGAACGAGGCCAACTGATTATTCTCATCCAGAACCATCTTGGGCTTGTCTTCTTCTTTGGTTCATTTGGGGGTTTGCAGTTGTACAGGGAAAAAAACAAAACAAAACAAACAAAAAACCCACACAAAAAAAAACCCCACCACACAAAAAAAATGAAGAAAAAGGGAAAAAAAAAGTAAAAATAAAAAGCAGGTTCCTCCAGGAGGTTCTAGGAGCACCATTCCTACAGCATTAAGAATGAACTGAAGACAAGGAAGAGAGGGGAAAAGATTATAAGGGGTGAGCTTAAAAACATGTACCAAGCAGAGCCATTATCTCCATAGTACTCACACTTCCCTACTCTTCACATTCACACTCCTTCTACATCCCTGCAGCACACACAGTCCTTGAATCTCTCTCAAGTGGCCTTGCATCTCTCTCAAGTGGCCTTGCAATGCCTCAACATCAGAGGTACCTTTGCCTTTCAAATAACAGGAAAGGGCATGGATCTTCCATACCACTGAGGCCAGCCTTTTGGTATCTCTTAGGAGCAAAACCACCCACATCTCTGGAACTGGTCAGTAAATTCTATACGCTGCTATTTTGGCCATCATATGGAAGCCAAATCTAAAGCATTAGCATCCAGTGAGGCGGTTAGCGATCTCAGTTTCTTCTACTGCACTGGTGACTGACTTCATGGTTTTATGGCTGTTACATACTGAAAACAAAGCAAGTTTCCTGCTTACTTGCAGTAGTGTCATTTGTGTGTTTGCAGAGATATGAAACAGGAAATCACCAATGCAGGATTTGCATTTCACTTAAATCACTATTTCTCATTTCTCAGACAATTATAATATAGTCTTTGTAGAAATCAGGATCATTCCATTGGGCAGCATGTCATTGAGGCCTGCTCAAAAATTTAATACAGCATTGAAGATGTTATCCAGAGTATTTGACCAGGATGGTGAAAAGACGTTGTAACTGGCACAAATGAGCATCTGCCATGTTTAGAGAGAGCACCTCCTCAAATCACACAGGCCTGCCCTGTCTCTTCCCTTGCTTCTTGCCTAATTTTGACCTAATTAGAAAGTCTGAGAGTTGCCAAAACAGCTCTCACACACTGAGCTGCTATTGCCATACAGCAGTTTCTGTTCATCTCCTCTAGCTTGGCTTTGGGATGCTGCAAATCATAAGCTCACTACTTTCTTCTACAAGCCCACATACCAGCTCAGGGAGGCAAAGTAATTATCAGCTACCCAGGACTACAGCTGCCCAGTCTCTTGTTATGAGAACCTGTTCTCAGTCATTTCTCAGTTTGCCAGGCTACAAAACCACAACTTGGCAGGTTCTACAGTTTTCTGGGAGGAAGCTTGAGGACTTTTAAAACTTGGAACAAGAACTTGAATTTAGCAGATGCACAGCATGGGTACCCTGGATGTATCTTGTAGGCCAAGCTCTTGTATTATGAGAAGAAACTTGTTGATGAGTATTACAAGTATAATTCTACTAAAGCTCAGTATCAGCACTCTAGGATGGAACTCACAGCCTTGCCCAGTTAGTTATTAAATAAGTTCTTAGACTGGAGAGAAAAATTAAGATAGCATTCCATATAAATTGCTGCCAAAAGTTACTCTTTGTAGGTTTGACCATACATCTCCTCTCTTCCCTGCAGAGGATCTGGCTGTTATGAGGCTGCCATAAAATAATTAACCTTCAGTTGCCATTAAATGCAATGTGAAATCTCACCATAAAATTTCAAGTCTAATACTTCAGATGCTCATTCTGCGTGGTGAGGAGCGAGGCCTAATCCCTTCTGTAAATCACGCAAGACTTGGGTGCTCTGCATGAGTCATTACAATGCAATTTGCATTTTCTAAGTGTGCAGCATATGTCTTGTCTCTCTCTACTTCATCTTGGGCAAGCGTGTCAGCTTGTCTCTCACTTCTCATGAAACATTTTATAAATTCCTTCCTTTTCAATAATGCTAAATGGGAACATTTTTGGAATTTCAAACAAATTTAATGGAACAACAATCTTGCTTCCCACCTAGCTGTCTGCGGCGTTTATGATGGATAGTCTGGGGAAACAGCTGAGGTATTTCCACAGACAGATAATTTAAAGGGCAGAGTCTAAGATGAAAATACCTGCCAGAGCATCTCTGTTTTGTGTATGTAGTGGTAAAAGACAAGTGGAAAATATCTGCATTAAACTAAATTAGAAAAGAAAATTTATTAAGGATGCTGTAGCATCCTTCTTTGTGCATAGAGCATTCCTATGCTGTGGATGGAACGTCCAAAGCTACATGTGTGCAATGTCATAATGCTTGCCCAAGTTTACAGGTGAGGAAGAGCCAAGTTCTGTATGTAGCCAGGAAAGGAAATCATGAGTTGTGGCATGTGACAGAAGCAAAGGATTCCAAGTTGGTGAAGCTCTTCCAGGTGTGCCAAGAGAGTGTCCAGGCACTTCCTTGCACACCAGCCCCACTCTGCTCACCCCAGGCCCGCCTTCTGTGAAAGAAGCTGCCTCCTTTCCAAAGCACTCTGCCTTCAGGGCAGGGTGAACCTGAAGGCAGAAGTATAAGCCTCACAAGACTCTGGAACTCTAACAAAGGGGAAAAAGCCAGGACTGAGCAGCTCTCTGTGATCCTACAGGGCTGCAATTCAGTGTGACCCTCATTCTGATGACTCAGAGTTCTTTTAAGTGCTAAAAACACTCCTGTGAATCCTCTTCACAGGTGTAATATGATTAGCACAGGCCCTGCTACAAGGACTAAAAGGGACAAGCCAATACAGTCAGCTGTCAAAACCCACTGTTGCCTTCCTGCATCTTCACACCTACCTAGAATAGAATAGAATAGACCAGGTGGAAGAGACCTTTGAAATCACTGAGTCCAATCTATCACCCAACACTATCTAATCAACTAAACTGTGGCACCAAGCACCCCAAGATTATGTTCCATAATCTTGCCTGGCACTGAGGTCAGGCTGACAGGTCTATAATTCCCTGGCTCATCCAACCAGCCCTTCCTATGGATGGGCACCACATTGGCCAGCTTCCAGTCTTCTGGGACCTCTCCAGTGAGCCAGGACTGTTGAAAAATGATGGAGAGCGTCTTGGCCAGCTCATCTGCCAGCTCTCTCAGCACCGTAGGATGGATCCCATCCCGTCCCATGGACTTGTGGAGATCCAAGCAGCTAAGGAGGTCTCTAACTACTTCCTCCTGAATTACAGGGGAACTATACTGCTCCCTGGCTCCATCTGCCAACTCAGGAGGCCAGTCGTCTGGAAGACAACCTATCCTGCTATTAAAATTTGAGGCAAAGGAGGTGTTAAGTACCTCTGCCTTTTCCTCATCTTTTGTTACTATGTTCCCCTCAGTGTCCACCAAGGAGTGGAGGTTGTCCTTGCCCCTCCTCTTGCTATTAATATATTTATAGAAGGATGTTTTGTTGTCTTCACAGCAGTGGCCCGTCTAAGCTCTAAATGGGCTTTTGCCTCTCTAACTTTTTTATTGCCAAATTTTTTTCCTTGCCTCCTAGGTGCCCAAAAATTCAGTCCCCCCACCTCTGTTTAACCCCATTTCTTCAGATCCCCATTAAAAACTATATCTATATAAAAAACTCTGTGCTACTGAATTACAGAGCAAAGTTTAATTGTATTTATGCTGTCAACTCCCACACCCAAGCAGCCCCTGTACAAGGCTGGAAACACAAACTGACATTTGCATTGTCATGAAAAACACAAGGTATTGGAGTGCTTCAATCAAGAGGTAACCTTAACAGCTTTCAAAGCTGAACTAAAGCACAGGAGAAGAATACCTCGTTATTAAAATCACTTAGCTGCCAGTGCTGGCCCCAGAATTATTCCCTCTCCTATTATTATTATTGCTAATAATAATACAATTCTTATTAAGGGAGCAACTGCCATTCATTTGGATAAATAAATAAATAAATAAGGTAGGGAGTATTTAAAATGCTGCTGCAACAGTAAATATTACCTCTGGCATATTTGTCCTGGAAGAACAGAGCACAATTTGGAATACCTAATTGAAATGTGCTACAGGAGATAAGGCTGGCTGCAGAGACTGACATTTAAAAGCAGGAGACACCAAACAAGACATGAAATATCAATGTTGCTGCCTCAAAGCAGAAAGCCACTTTCACAGAGCTGAAGCTTTCTCTTCCCAACCCCTTCCCCCTCCCCAGTTCTGACAGGCACAGCAAGCAATTAACCCTGATGTGACCAGTAATACCTCTCCAACAAAAATATTCAGGGTCGTTACAATTCTGTGTAGTCATTCCCTCCTGCAAATCATGCAGCCCCACGTGAAGCAGCTTGTTCTCCCTCTTCTCATTCTCACTGTTTGAAAATTAGATTCCTCACTGTCATGCCAACATGTCAAATTTCAGCATGCCAGATACTGGAAATTGGACTCTCCTCCTTCCTAACCCTGTTTAGTAGCCTGTGCACCCTGATCTGCTTCTGCCTACTAGCCTCTGAGAAGAAGAGCTGGAAAGCTCCTTCTCAGCTGGAAGAGAATCTAGGGATGGTGCCAAAATACCAGAGCTGAGAAAAAACCATTGGCACACAAAGGAAATTATGAATGTTGGCTGCTCAGGCTTTTCCTGCCTTAGTCAGAAGGAGCAGTGGTGCCTTTGAGCCATCTGATCTGGTGCTGCGGGCAAGCAGCAAGGGAAGTAGATCCAGCAGATTCCATAAATGCATAGGTCATAGCAAGTGCGCCTCAAGCAAGGACTTAATTAGAAAACTACAGTTCATGAAAAGATTAGCAATTAGTTATTTTAACTACTGCTTTTTTTTTCTTTTGTCTTCCCTACACCAGAATGACAGGGCAAAGACTGGGATGCATATCAGAGCCAAGCACGTTGTGTTCCACAGTGAAACATCCCCAGTGCGTTGAAGGGACAGCCCTGATTAAAGAGCTGGTTTCAAAAAAAGCTGTCAGAAATAACCTCTGGAGTTTTTGTGCCATTAGACTGACCATGCCAGCAAGCTGATCACCACTCTTGAGCAAAATAGGAAATCCTAGTCCATCTGCAATGAGATTCAGATTTTTTGTTTCAGTTTATCAGCCAATGCTTGCTTTCATATGCCTGCAGCTGGCATCTCATTGCTCCTCTGAAACAGGATGGGCCAAAGAAGAATGTTCCTTTTGGTCAAAGATACACAGTGTGGCAAGGTCCACTGTTTCCTAAAAAGGCTCAGAAGACCTGCTTTCCTGAAGCTATTTTAAGTTGCTCCCAAGCAGGCAAAGTGGCACTACACAGCACATAATGCTAACTGAGAAGTTTCTGCTCTACCTCATAATTGTAAACATTAAACATGCACCTTTACATGAAACCACTTTGGAAATCAGCTTGTGGCACATATTTTACCCTCCCTTAATGGTTTTCAGTTGAAGGATTGGGGGGAGGGGAGAAAAAAGGCAGCTTTGTGAAGTTTTTTTTTGTCTAATATACTGGTTTCTCTTCCTTTAAATAGTTACTGCTCTTAGGCTCTTTGGGGTAAGCTCCTGACAATATTCTATGTACAGAGCAAATCACAAGAGATAGAGCACTTGATTGGAGCCAGTATGAAATAGAGCAATACAAATGAAGTGTAAAAACAACCATACATTTCTTAAACATACAATCAAATAGGGAGATTTCAGATCCCACCTCATTGCTGTGTCTTGACAGCAACCAAAAACATCTAGACAAGGTTAACAGAGGTAACAACAGAAGCCCCCTGCCCCTAATGGTCAATTTTTTCTCAATCGATAGCCACTCTATGTTCTTTAATTATTATTATGTTTTTTATAGCAACAAACAAATAAGAAACATCTAAATGCTTCATTTCACACTTAGGACTTTAAAAGAATGTTTGCTGGAGTGCACATTGCTTTGCTTTCCCATTGGCCTCTGCCCACCCACCCAGCCTGTCAAGGTCGCTCTTCAGGGCCCTCCAACAGATCAACGCCTCCTCCTAACTTGGTGTCATCTGCAGACTCAATCCCCTCCTCCAGATCATCAATAAAGATATTGAACAGGGCCCAGCACTGATCCCTGGGGGACACCACTAATGACTGGCTGCCAACTGGATGTGGCACCATTCACCACCACTCTCTGGGCCTGGCCCTCCAGCCAGTTCTTGACCTATTTCAGAGTGAATTTGTCCAAGCCACAAGCTGCCAGCTTTGCCAGGAGTTCGTTGTGGCATTCTGCTCCATTAAAACCCTGTGCCAAATTCTGGAGCAGTTTTCTCCATAAAACCCAATCTTGGATTACAACATTTCAAAGGTGCACAATAGAAATACTGCTCATGCAAGAGAACTCTCTCTCACATGATGCACCCTTGCCTCATAATCAACAGCCTCATGACTCAGGGGCAGTTTGTCTTGAGAATCTCTTAACTACATGCCAAGAAGATGTACAGACAACTACACGAGGACTGCAATGTCAGCTACTAAAGGTATGCAATTCTTTTCACAAGCAACTGCCTGCTCACTTAAGGATCTGTAATAAGTACACAAGTGCCCAACATTTTGTTCTCTTATTCCTCAGTGACATGGGTGACAAGTTTCCATTAGAAGCTGCCACTCAAAGCAGGTGGACAGCTTCTCTGTATGCAAGTCCATTCCTACTAGAACTGCCATTTTTCCACTGTCCTCCCTCACATTCCATAGTGAAGCACTCCTGAACAAGTAATTCCATCTCTGCTCTGTCCTAAGTTGACTCCAGACTAGTCATCCATCTGGAACACAGGTACAGTAGCACAGTAGAGCATGCAGGAGCCCAGGCAATTGTGAGAAGTAGGAAGGTGCATATGAGTGAGCAAGACAGTTCTGCCTGTGCTTTACCCTACCTGCTATTAATACAAGACCTTCATTTCTGCATGTGCTGAACTCAACCCATTTGAACAGCCTTTAGTCCAAGAGGAAGGTATCACTGAAATTGCTGCTGGGTAAAAGATCATGTCCTCAACATCCCAGTCCATGGTCTTGGGCATCCTATAACCATAGATTCAAGCAAAATTACATCTCATTCTCTTCAATCTCTTCTATTAACCCCTTTGCTTTGTCCTTCTATTTTAAATAAATAAAAACATTCCCTTGCCAGTCATGTTCCCAGAAATTACTGCTATTCAAGGATTGGTCTTGGAAGTGTCCACCAGGTAGGTCCTTCTACAGGAGCTTGAAGATAACCACACATTTTAGGTACCATTTTAAAGTAGAACTCACTTCCAGCAGTCCCTGCTTCATCCTGCATCTCCTATGACTACTTCAAATTAGGGTGGTTCCAGCAGCTATTTCAGGCTCACAGTTTTAATCTCTCTGATAATTGTGCAGGGAAATAGGGAAAGTGTCTGGGGTGCAAACATGCAAACATGTGCTCTGGGCAGTGTAAACATGTCCACCTTATTTCAGTAGCTTCCATCTCTTCTTCCCTTGTTTTTGGAACAGCTTATGGATGTTGGCAGGAAGGGAAGACAAAGGGAGGGAAAAAAAGAGAATTAATCACAGCTATATACTATTTTTCCCTTTTAATAAGTGAAGTCCTCCCCAGTGAGACTATTTTAGATTGATGTGGCTCTAGAAATAGACTGGACAATTGAAAAACTTCCTCTCAGGTCCAGACTTACATCCCATTGAAGAAGTGAGCATCTCAGTATATCAAGACAGCATAAAACAATAGGAGAGCGGCTTCCATTACTAATGAATTTTCCCTGTTGCCACATATCTTACTCTGATCACTGAACATCTTTTCAGAAACAACTTATTTCAGTATATTTGACTAGTATCAGCTCTTTCATTGCCTTCACTTCATGGGATGTTGGAGATTCTCCCAGCTGTGAAGAGTCATTTTAGGTCTATGCAAAGCACATCCTAGCAAATTAAGTGCAGTCAGTGAATCATTATGGGAGATCACTTAATAGAAACAGTGCAGCTGAGGAAGGAGGGTGACTAGGGAACTACCAAGGACTCCACAAGAAGCATGGAAGTCCTGTAGTATCAGACAGAAGAAGATAGGAGAAGCCAGAAGGGGACTCCAAGATAAACAATTGATAGGGCTAGTGTTTGAAACGGGGTTTTTTTTGGTTGGTTGTTTTGGTTTGGGCTTTTGTTGTTGATGTTTGGTTGGTTGGTTTTGTTTTATTCTGTTTTGGGTTTAGTTTGGGAAGGTTTGTTTGTTTCTAATAATATGGGGTAAGTATCAAAACAAATGCATTTCTGAGTGAATCAGTCTCCCTATTAAAATGTACAGATTGTCCATCACAGCCAGCAGCTCAAAAGCAACTACTAAGCAGAGGTCAGCATCACTATAAGGCTGCATCCTATCATTATTTGAGGGAATAAGGGATAAGATTGGCTTTCTGTTCTTTCCTACTGAAAGGCTAAGGAGCATCAAGAAAGAATCAACAGAGCTGAGACAGCTATGGCATTAAGTCTCTTCTGGCATGAGATGACCTTTCAGAAAACCACATTGGAAACACTGATAGTCACTGAACACAAATGCAATTACATGGTGCTGCCAGTCAGAACAAATAGGCGACCAGACTGTATTGTGGCCACTGCAGGAGGTGAAGCAGAACAGACCTGGCTCAGAAGGCTGGGTCTTCACCAGCAACTGCAGAGCTCCTGCTGTCATTCGGGCTTTTCTTCTGCTCCAGATGACTCAGTGCAAGTTTTCTGACATTCTAGGGATGTTCCTGCCCTCACTTTTAAGCCAGGCTTGCTTATTGTAGGATGTATTTTGTGCCCAAGGTTGCGCCTGTGAGTTTGCTTTTGCATACCAGGCTGTGACTATGAGCATGTTACCACACTAAGGCTCAGGAATGACTTAGCTCCTTAGTGGGGAATCAGGAAGGATTTAAGGACAAGAAAGGGTGAGGAAGCTCATGGCCAGTTCTCACCTCCTTCTACCCACTTTAATACATAGACATCACTGTTCTGTCTCTGATGCCCAGTTTGGCCTGTGCCAAAACAGAAACCCTGCCTTTTACCAGAACACTGAAAGAGCAGCAGGAGATAAAACAACAACAAGAGGACACCATCCATCTGAGGTGCATTCCTACATCTCCACCCACAGAGAGCTACTAAGTGAACACCAGCTCATACAGTCGTGACTGCCAAGCTTAGCAGGTTATTTTTCCTCCTCCTTCATCAGCCTCCTCCCCAATAACCTCCTGTCTATAGGAAGATGATTTGCAAGTGAAACTTTGGCCATTTGTTATGCTTCATTTTTCCACACCTGATGGTTTTTTGCAAAGTCTGTGGCCAAACAGGGTCATAATCCGGCCCCTGGCATCTCTTCTCTCCATCAAAATTTTCAATTGCATTATAGTCTCAGCTGTGTCTGTCAGTGAGCCAGAGCTTGCTGAGGTTATTGAACAGTTCAGGTGAGCTCAACAAAATGAAGGATTGTTTAAAGAATCATGTAGTAGTGCATATCAACATGCCAAATGAAGCCTGACATGAAGTTTGCACAACTGTGGCCTTCCTCTAAAGCCCAGGAGTGGGTGCCAGGAAGTGTGCCTTCTGTTTCAAGCTTGGCTGAAGACACATGATAACAGACAAACTATTCAATCTCTCTTCCCCTCACCCCCTTCCTTATTTTAATTAGTTTTAGGCAGCAAAAATAAGTGATCAACCATGACTTTGTGACTCAGCTGTATCTAGAGGAAAGCCACAGGTTCTTGGGTGCAGAGGGAACAGAAAGTCAGTCCTTAGCCTAGGTGCTGGAAACAACAATGTGATTCATGTATCAGCCAACTCATCATCAGAGAGCCTCCACCCCAAGTCACTCTAAGCTTTACAGTGCTCCAAACAGCTGCAGATGGAGGACAACTAATAACTCTACTCTGTGCCATTGTAGAGCTTCCAATCTCATCTCCCACTAACAGAGCTTTCTTAGATCCATAAGGGTCTAATGAACACAGTTAAACTGAGCTGTACTGGTTGAGCTACTAGCAGCGCAGTCAGACAAATCAGACCAAACGGCTTCCAGCAACGAGCATCCTAGCCGTCTGGGGATAAGGTCTCCAAGTAAAAGGAACTTCAGGGAAACCCTGAGGTGAAGATTCAAGCCTGTCCCTGGGTAACATCATATAACAGAAGCCAGAAGTGCTAAGAAATGACAAGTTTCTTTGGAGTCTCTTGTGGAAGGCCCAGAAGCTCGTGCAGCAGTGTGAACGTGCATGTCATTGCTTCCCTCTGGGAAGGCAGTGCTGCATTTTGTTGTTTTGTTTCAGGTTTTGCTGACTTGAATGCCTGGAATAATAAACCAGATGGAAGCTCTAATTTTATAGGACAAGAGCAGTGTGTGAAAGTGAACACTGCAGACAAAGCAGCGTGGCAGGGGAGGGAAGTAACTCCCTGGATGATGTTCAAAAGAGGACTCCAGGCTGAATAGGAGGAAGAGTTGCCTGAATGCTTGGTATAACAGGGAGTGGGGCACATAATGACAACAGAGATACCCAAGCACAACACAAGGAATGGGGCAATGAACTGAAGAAAAATCACCCTCTGAAAGGACAACGTCTTTCAGACTCAAGCATTTTAAATCACCTTCACAGAAAGGACACTTTCACATCTATTAAAGTAGCTATGCTCTCTCTCCAGGGCTGGGCACAGGTTCATTCATGAGGTAGCTCCAGATGGGTCTGGGTCACCAAGCTGGCACCCAGAGTAGGGCTCAGCAGGCAGATGAGGAAGGATTTTTCATGTCTCTCCTTTACAACTAGCATTATGTGATCTTCTTAGCAAAGATAAAAAGGTAGATGAACCTGCAATACTTTTCCATAATATTGGGAGCAGATGTGGTGACCAAAGCCCCAGCATTTCCAATAAGCAATATACCCCTAAAAATTCTTTACAGTTCTAATCAAGAAGAGCAGAGCGCCTGACAGGTGCATGCAATTGTTTATTCATACTTTATACACAGGAATAGTACAAACATTTTTGAAGGCTAGGTGCCCAAACTCAAAAATCTAAGTAATTTTCAGAGGTCAATAAGCAAAGCTTCAGATGCTCCTACGCTCGGAAAATGCAGCTATCGTCACAGCTGCCTACTTACAGTGAGGCCAAAAATAATCCTGCTGATCTCCAACTCACTTCTTCCTTTCCCAATATTAACAAATGGAGTGTCTGCAGGACACTTCAAAGAAGCTGAGATACTTAGGGCTCATTTAGCCTATGCAGGAGGGGGAAAGAAGTTACTTTTCAATTAAATGATAAGACAAACATTTCAAGGAATCAACTCTTTTTTTCCCCCTAAATTATAGCACTAATTCAGTCATTACACATCATTATTAATTCTACTCAAAATGATTAGATAGGCTTTACTCATTAAAAAAAAAAATAAAGAAATGGAGCTGCTGGTGTTTGCATGTATCACTGTTTAAAGATGGAAAGTTCTTGGTGTGCAAGCTTGGTAGGGGGTGCATGCCCACACATACCCATCTTTCAACAAACTGAATACCTAATGGAAGATGCCAGCTAGGTGTACCTAAGAATTTTTGATGGATGCTACTCCTAAGGACCATCCTCAGTGATGTAGTACACATAGTCATGGCTAACTGAAAGAAAGAAAAGGGGGGAAAAAGCCACAAAACAAACAAACAAACCCCCCCCCCCCCCCATAATAACAAACAAGCAGAATTTGGAGCAATAATTATTTCCAATAGGCAAGATCAGCAATTCCACAGGCAATGCAACAGCACTGCAAAATAGCCTCTGGAGAGAACAAACTACAGGGAAATTTCCAGAACTGATCACAGCTCTTTCCTATCAGTGAAAATTATTATATTATGAAATATATTATTATATTATGAAGTCTGCCACTAGGACATATGCAGTAACATACATACAGATAGAGACAGATAGAAAGAGATAGATAGATACATAGATACATAGATAGATAGATGGATACACAGATAGATACACAGACACACAGATAGATACACAGACACACAGATAGATACACAGATAGACACACAGGCACACAGATAGACAGAGAGATTTATATTTATATTCCCCTTATTGGAAGCTATTTGCTTCACTAACAATTGTCACAGTTGAAAAGCATTATCTTAAGCATATGAAAAATGCTATTTCTTAATTATCAGGAAAAGTAAATCTTCCTTTACCTTTAATTGAATCAAACATGATGCACTTCAAACTGGAGTAACAATGTATTTTCAAGATAGCTTTTGAGAAAAGGAAGAAAATCACAACAAAGCAAAACACAACCATACCACCCAGATGAAAATTATACCTGATGTACACAACAATAAGCTTCTATGTCTTACAAAATCAACAGACTCCTAGGTATTCACTAAGATCATAAGTATTTCAAAACAGAGGGCTGCTGCTATATACTCCTAAGGATCTCAAAGCAAACATTGAACATTCCACAGCCCTCTTGTAAAGCAATGGTTATTTCTGTTTTCAGAGAGGCACAGGTTGAAGCGACGGGAGCTGCACAACAGCCTGGCAGCTGTGTCAGGGACAGACAGCGCAGGAAGACCAACAGCCACTGCAGCTGGAAGCAGGGCTGTCTGGCCATCAAAAGCAACGGCCAGCCTGGCATTTTGAATCCCCAGCACAAACATGCACTGAATTAAGCAAGCTCTTCACATACTGCAAAAACTGCAGAGGTTGCTGAAAACTCAGAGAGTGATCATCCTTGTTTATTCAGCAAGGCCACTCAACTGGAAGGCATAACACACCAAGGGCTCGCCACAATTAATTGACACATTAATTGACAAAGCATTGCCTCCAGCTTCGTTGATGCCAGATGCTGACAGTCCTGGTGGACTCCTTGGCTGCTCACTAGCCATCGACACACACCCCACTACAGCTCACAGGCTGACCGGGGGAGACGAGCACTTCGTAGTAGGCATCACTAGAGAACCTGCTTGTGTAACTTTACTGTTTCAGCCCGCCTGTCATCACATATCACATCTAGCTCAGGACTTCTGAACAGCAAAGTAGCAGACTCCATTTGGAGCTCTGGGAAGGCAAAATGGAGGCTCTACAGCAGCTAGGGACTGAGGGAGAATATTAAACACTCCATGCCTAATCGAGCATCTTTTCAAATTAGCTCGACTGCCTTATTTGCTCTATTCAGACAGAACAAAGAGCTGAAATGTTAGAAAGCATCTGCAACACTCCAGCCCAACAGGCACCCTCCCCCTCCTGCCAAGCTAGGCCATGGCTCTGTAATAGTCATGCAGAAAGCAAACGCGGGCAGAATGGGGTATGAGAACCTCTCTGCTAATCCTTCAACACACCGTGCTAGTAACGTCACTCACCACATACCACTTTCCAGCAAAGCCACTCCAACCACAACAGCTTTCTGTGGCTATGATCCTTTCTCTATAAAGCTTCCAATTGAAAAAACTAAAAAATAAAATTAAATAAGGCTTCCTTTTTTAAAATCAAGAATTAGGAAAGAATAAACCACCTGTAATTATTATGACACATAAGCCTCATTTTCAAATCAAAATAGGACCAAATGTGTTAACTGTACATAACTGATTTGACTCCATTCAAGGATATGTTAGTAAAAATCTACAGCTCATGATATACAGAAGTCCCGAAGCTGGACTGATCTCATAGGCTCTTTGCAGCTTCAAATCAATAATTCCATAAAACATTTTCTCCCTAACACTTCACCTCTCCAGCCCACATCCTCACTCCTCACCCCTATCTAGTCAATGTACCCAAATCAAAGTAGTGGAAACTACTGACAAAAAAACAAATAATGCATGAACAGTGCTCCCTGCCCTGCTCTGCCCACTGCTGTGCACATTCCTCCCAGCCCCAGGCAGGTTCACCAAAACGCAAGCACTGGGAGTTAGAGGCATCCAGTATAAACCAAAGCTGGGCTTTTCCACAGAGCAGCTGTGAGAACTTTGTCTTACAAACAGGGCAGGAAAGTGTAACGAGCTCAGAGCAAGCATGGGCAGTAGGAGCCATTGCAGCTTACTCAACACCCTGATCACTCCAGAAGTCCCCTGCAGAGCAGTGAGGTTTGCTGCACACAGTACTTTCTTCTATGAGATGTTTTACAATAAGAAGGAAGAAAAAGAAAGTGCAGAGAGTGAGGTAAGAGTTTAATACAAATGAGACAACATAAATGCACAATTACCTTAGCCTATTTGCAGAAAAAGCACAGCAGCAAAGTAGCAGAAAGCAAAAGCAAGCAAGCCAAAACCCAAGCCAGGAGCAACTCCCTGCCCTGCCTGCCATCTCAGCAGAAGCAGCCAACACCCAAAACACCCAGAACCTCAAAGCGGTAATCTGGAAAGGAAGCCTCTCGTGTTACAATCTGAACTTCAAGCTCCATACTTTGCTCCAGCCAGTACTTTCATTTTGAAACTGGCATCATGGCAGCATGGTATGAATAACAGCAGCAAATACTCAACTTAACCCATGACACTGCTAAAACTGATTTATCCTTTACTGCCTTCTGTTTGGTTAGTTACAGACCCATTAGCTATGTAAAAAGAAATACCTCAAGCTGCTCCCCAGCCTCAAACACACACAGGGCTGTCAAAAGAGACTGTGTTGTTATATCTATCAACATATTAGTGACAGTGATACAACTCAGCGGCTTTTGCAGGAATCAAATTGCATAGCAGCTCATCAAGACTAGTTCAGACTATTCGTGGGCCTCACTATATTATCAACAAATGTTCAGCTATAAATCAGCTTCAGCAGCCTCTGTGCATTCAAAGCTACAAGAATGACAAGTGAGAGTGACTGAGTTCACAAAGTAGCCTTTTTTTTAGCTCATCAGCCTTCCTACATAATCTGACTCCACAGTACCCAGCCCAAAGACCAGCATTCTGAGCTGAACTGTCTCTCATAAACCACTTGAAGTCTTCTGCATAGTCCAAACCTCCACCACTGCCTTGAGCACAAGGCTCACACATAGTGAGCAACTCTACAATAAGAGTTAACTCTCTCAGATCAGCCACAGACTGAAAAAACATCCTCAGACTGCACTCTGGAGATCCAAGATCACTCCCAGGACCAGTGCTTCATCTCCCATGCCTGACTTTCACCAAACAGCCTGTGCTCACGGGTTTCTCCTGCTCCTGACATAATTCTATCACCTGCCAGTTGCAACCAAGGCTATAAGAATTTATGCTTAATGGTCACGTTTTGCCTCCTATTTTCGCCCTGTGTGAAGAATCCCTCAGACAGCAATACCAGGCAGGGCTGTATGACAAACATTTCTTCTCTGCCAATAGTGTCCTTTCTTCAGCAAAATGCCAGAGGCTTTTAGAAGAGCAAGGGCAAAGGAGCAGAGAAGAGGTTTTATTGATATCAAGTCCCTTAGATCCCACCATGCTGTGAAAGGAGGTCATGTATTGACCTCCAACATTTGGCTGGAGACTAGCAGTGTGTCAGACAAAGTATACTACAAAGTGTAGGATAGCCTGCTTTGTTTCATACTTTCCCACAGATATCCATTGGTGGAGATGAGATAGTATGACTACTCATGTGTGTCTCATGATTGGCAGTGTCTATCGACTTCTCTTCTTTGAAAGCCTGATGCAGTTCCTCACCTGCTTCAGCAGGATGCACAAGTGAGAGCACTGCAACTCTCTGTATTCTAACCTGGGCCGCTGAAACGAGCAAAACATCGATCCTGCCTCATATAGTAAACCATGACAATCATTAACATTACAACATTGGCTCTGAAAGAGCCTGAAGCAGAAAACAAACAGTGTCTTGTGCTACAGGAAAAATCCAGCAAGTATTTGGGAGCTGTATGAGCCTCTTCAGTTCCCATCAACTCAGTGTGGGGCACTGTCATGTTGAAGGAAACACAAAGTTCCTGTAACTGGGCAGGCAGTGCATTCTCATTCCCTCAGCCTCCAAGCAGCAGAGCTCTTTGCTCTCCATCTCTCTGCTTCCTGTATCATTAAATAGCATTTTAAATTGGGTGGTCTTGTTTGAGCCATTCTCATTAAGCTGTGTAAATACTCTGCCAACAGCAGGCCAACCACCACTGTCATGGCTGTACCAGCTGGTCACAAAAAAACCCAACATACTAAAGCAAATCAAAAGAAATTCTTTCCTATCTGTGCAGGAATTTAAGCTCATGGAGCAACTGAGGGTGCTGGGGCTGTTTAGCTTGGAAAAGAGGAGGCTGAGGGGAGACCTCATTGCTCTCTACACCTACCTGAAAGGACATTGTAGAGAAACTGGTGCTGGTCTCAGAGAAGCTGGTGCTGGTCTCTTCTCACAGGTAATTAGTGATAGAACAAGAGGGAGTGGCCTCAAGCTGTGACTGGGTAGGTTTAGACTGGACATTAGGAAGAAGTCTTTCCCGGCAAGAATGGTCAGGCATTGGAATGTGCTGCCCAGGGAACTGGTTGAGTCACCAACCCTGGATGTGTTTAAAGGTGGTTTGGATGTGGTGCTTGGGGATATGGTTTAGAGCTGAGCTTTGTAGAGTAGGGTTATTGGTTGCACTTGGTGATCCTGAGGGTCTTTTCCAACCTGAATGTTTCTGTGATTCTGTGATACCACACAAATACATGAAGTAACATTCCTCTAAGTCTCCTGTCATAAGCATATCTATCTATGTGTGCTGGCAAACACATTCTTCTACACACAGTTGCACGCTCATGCAAACTAATCATGAAATCACTGGTCCTCACATTGACAGGTTTACTCTCACATCTGCACAAAGCTTCAATTGCACATAGTTTCACAAACCCCAACTCCTAAATTTACACGAGCAGTGATGTAGACATGCCCTCAAACACTAATTCTGCCACTTCCCTTCTTTCTTCCCTCAGCCAAACAGGCACATACTATTCCCATGTGCACCCATAAAGAGCCTTCTGAGCCGCAGCCACTGTGCAAATTTCAGACATTCTGTGTTTGTCCTGAAATGAACTGAAAGGCAATGCCAAACCCTGAGAAAGCAATGAGCATAGCTGTTAGAAAGATATTCAAATACACGTATTCTCTTATAATCATAGTCATTCTCACTTAAATCAGAAAGACAGAAATTTGCAGAACCACAGCTAAGTAGGAACCTTGTTAAAGCAGTCATGACAACAAAGTGGCTTGCAGGAGAGCTCTTGGGTTGGAAGGATTTGGTTAGGACATTGCTTGGAATTCTGCTTTAGAGCACATCTCAGTTACTAACATTAATCTGACCAGACACAGAACAGCAATATGCTAAACAAATGTACTGACATTCAGGTAGAAGGTACTGTTAATTCAAAGGAGACCCAGAACATCCTAAGGATAGGCTGGATCGTCTTCAGGACTGCAGTAACACAAATGGCATGCAGTGTAATACTGTGCTACTTTTTGACAATGAAAAGTCATAACCACAGCGCTTCTAGATAGCCTGTCAGCAAGCAATGACAGCTCTACAGACAAGCCTTCATAGTTACTGTCTCATAGACACTGAAGTGCTCCCTGGCCATCAGCAAGGATGCTTACCATTGGAATATCCCCAGGCTTTCCAGGATGCTAAAATTGGTGGTTTCTGTGGCAACTTCAACTCCACACCTATAGCTTCATCGTGCCTTTATAGCTGAAAACATGACTATGCCAAACAAGAAACAAAGGCCAAGTAAGTTTCCCTTTACAAATTCCTCTAAAGTCACATCAGTGTGCCGCAGTGAAGCTGGGCCCCATTTCTTCCCCTTATTGTATAGAGGCACAGATGGAAAAACAACCCTCTGACGGCAGCCACTGTATTCAAAAGCTTAATATCACCCCCCAAAAAAGCCTGTATTTCTTTTGCCATTCAGACAGAGTTTGGGGTTTTCCTGCAAGCTCCTTGCTGGTGCCCAGTCTCAGAGACAAAAATACTCTCAGTGCTCCTCTGACAAGGTGGCCATCAGCAACAGGCCCTTCCACCTCCCCCTGCACCAATATGATGGTACTAGTCTCATGACCTTTACACCACTACAGATGCCAAAAGCTGTGTTGCATTAAGGATGGAGACGTCCAGAATGGATTCCCAGTTATGCTGGCTCGTCCCCAGATCATGACAATTCCCAAATCCATCACCTCACTTCCATACTGATCCTGCAAACCAAGATGTTGCAACCCATGGCCAGGGACCAAGTGGTAGGGTGTCACTCCCAGAGCAGGCAAAGTGATGAAGGTCTGCTGGGCAAAATAGAGAGTCTGGTCACACGTGGGGACAGAAAGACCATGGGAACTCAATGCTGCAGGTTGTCTGTCAGGCCTCAGGCTGAGGACCCCATGAAAGCCCACAAAGTCAATCCTTCAGGAGCCACCTCAGCCCAATCATGTACCAGATAGCATCAAAGCCACTGCACAAGAAAAAGTTATCTTTGTTGCCTACAGACTACTAAATTCTTAAAGCCTTCAATCCCAAGAGCAGGCACCATGAGCTGCTGGCGCTATGTTAGACCTGAGGGAGCTGAGGCAAGGGTTCAGTAAGTGATGATCCACAGCAGGGAAAAAACAAACAAACCAATATTTATACAGTGTAGGTCTAATTAACAGGCCCACAGATGTTCTGGGAAGATCAACAACCTACCTTCAAAATTTGTGGCTAATTAAACCAAAACAAGCAAATAAACCAACAGAAGTAAGAATACCTTTTGCAAGGAGAAGAAAGCATAAAAAGAGTTCAACCACCCTTCCCAGCATGGTATCATCAGGTAAGTATTTGAGAGCAGCACTGACCTTTTACCAACAAATATTCCCTCAGGTTTCTACTCTCTTGCAGCTACTGAAATAGGATCACTGTGCAACCTTTGATAAACCAGGGAATTTATATGGTTATATTCTGTATCTGCAACCAAATATCTCTTCCAACCACCCCTCCCAACAGTCAGTGCTGTCCTAAGTGGGAGCGACAGAGCTGGACAACTCAGGGTTGCAAGCTCTCATTCTTCAGCTCTGTGCCATCTTCTAGGAACTGTGACTCTGAGTTAGGCACCCTTCCACAGATGTACAGAAAGAGTTGAGTATCAAAGTGCAGATCTGCTACATTCAGACATCATTAGATTCCTCACTGTGGGGAGAAAACCAGTTTCTCAAGTCCTGCCCAACAAAAGTCATGCTAAATGCTAAACTCTAGAGCCACATTTATGCTTCTACACTTGCTTGCTTCTCACTCTATGCCCAAACATCATGAATATTTGATTACTTCAAGCAGAGAAGAGAGCCTTCAGTAACAGGCAGAAAGAGTTATGCCTTCCATCACAAAATTATCTGTCGGCTACAGCAGAGTCAGAAATGCTACATAACCAGTGGCTCCCACAGGCAGGACCTGTGCTGCAGCCAGTGGAATCCCGGATGAAAAGGGAGGTTCACACCATTTCTATATAAAGCCTGGTACTGAGAACAGCTATGACTCCACATACCAAGATTATGGATCCTGACAGGTACAAGCTAGACACTGGTGCTGAGCAGCACTATCAAGAGAAATAAATCTACATGGAGCATTAGGCACTTCAGGAAATAGAAAACACAGCAGCCTAATGGCCTCCAGCAGCAAGTAGTAGTGGGGCAGGGAGGGGAAACCCCAAACAAAATTTTTGGGGGATCTGAGCACCTGAGAGACAATTAGATAGCAAGAGATCACATAATTTTCTTCTGTGGACATAGCCCAAAGTCTTATTTGCTGATATTTATCACAAAGCTTTTTACAAGACTGCACAGGAATCCCTGATGTATCGCCAGGCACACACAGGTATGTAATTCTTTTGTGCCCACAACTCTACGTGCCCCTGAATTATAAAGCAAGAAAGCATGCATCTTGTGCCAGTGCCCAAGTCCTCCACAGTACAGTGCATTACATCTTCCTGTGGCTCTCTTGCTCTTACCCTGGAGTTGAGAGAGGCACAGAACTTGTCTTATATTACAGCATTACAGGGAATTCCCAGAACAGCACTTTGTGTAAAGGCTAACCTGCAACAAAGAGTCTCTCCTTCCATCCAGCTCAAATTCATACAGTCAGTCACATGCAAAATCAGAAACACAGCTACTATCTTTCAACTTTTATTCTGGACATCAGAGACAGTCTCTCCTTGGCATCTTCCCTCCTACCTTTTTCTGACCCAAAATACCTACGTATATCACGAGCACAGAAAATATCTGGACCATCTACTTGCCATAGATGCTGATGTGACACAAGCAACATCTTAGCTGTGTACAAAATTTCCTAGGCTCTACAGTTTTAATTCAAGAAGGTACAAAACTACCTTGCAGGGAAAATGAGAGCAACAAGAAAGCCTTGCAAAATTTTATTTACAATACCAGTTACCTCAGATCTTCCCCTTCTACCTCCACTTCTAGAGCTTGCAGCTATTTCCATGGTTCTAGCAAATAACACATCTACCACATCAGATCTTAAAAGGCCACTTGGATCATACCACAGATCTCTGTGGTGTACAGAGGGTAGAGAAGGAATTTTACTGCACTATCACCCTTCAGAAAAGAATGAAGTTACATGGAGGGTACAAAAGAAAGACTTCAAGCACAAGTAATAAAGAATAACATTGGAGAAGTAAGATTCAGGGACAAGAACTAAGTTCTGCAGTCTTCCACTGCCCATGCATCTTAGGAAATGAAACTAAACTACATGCACTCAGATTGCCCCAAAGTAAACTATTGTTGCACTGTCCTTCAGACCTAAACATCCAGAGGACCATGCACTACATGGAGAAATACCAAACAGCACAACCATGACAAAAAGAAAGGGAACAAAAAAGGAAGGGATTCAAGATAAAAAAAAAAAAAAAAAATTAGGAAAATTCCTCAATCATATTTAAGAGAAAGTAGAAGCCAAGGGTAGAAAGAGAAGCTTTTAAAAGCAGAGACAGCATGGATTCCCAAATCTCATGCCATTTACAACAATGAAGCTGGGGAAGATTGCTTTCTGCCTCGGCCATAAAAGCTCCCAGTCCATCCCTTTGCTGACCTCCCTCTTTTTGCTTTAACTGTTCCTGTTCAGCAGAGATGTCGTTTTCCTTGTTGCCATCATTGAATGCTTTTTTACCCCTTGCTCCCTCAAAGCAGCTGTCACAATTACTCAGGTCTCATGAACCGCTGTGCTGTGGGTGCCTGTGATTAATTATACCATTAGCCTTCATTAAGTCACTGGATTGGCACTCTGGCAGAGAGTCAGCAGGACCAGAAGGAGAAGCTATTGAGAGCCAGCAGGATCTCTTGTCCTGCAGTTTGTGTGTACGTTTGGCATGTGAGGCTTTTGTCCTCAAAACCAGCAGTATCTGAGCGGGTTCTGTATTTTTCAACAAATGGCAAAGCTTCTGCCTCACTGCATGCAAGGCTCAGTTTAAAAGAAAACAAAACAACCACAACCCAAAACACAAATACAAGGGGCTGGAACAATTCACTATCCCAAGTAGCCTGTTTTGTGCAGCAGAAAGGGATAAATATCAGTATATTGACAATGGCTTTGGTCCTCATGCAACTCTAAAGAGTTAAGTAATTCCCAGAAGGTGCTGGAGGAAACTCCAGGATTACCAACTGTCCAGTAAAGCATACAGTTGAAATGCCTCTCTTCCATACTTCACAGAAAGAATGTATTTGGTCTTCCAGCAGCCTGGGGAAGGGGGCTTTATAGGAGGCAGAAAAGCCTCATTTTGTTTGTGGCATGGAATTAGCCTCTCCTGTGCAAAAGCACACGTTCTCTGATGCTTAAGGACCAAAGAGTAAACTGTTTCTATTCAGATTAAACACATTCACCTCAGCTGCTTCTCTGTGACCTGATCTTACCCCATGATTGAGATTGAATCATAAATACTTTTGAGGATATGATAATTACAACCTAAAAATCTCCAGGAGTCTGCTAATAACTCTTTACCCTGCAGAGCTGGGAGGCATGCAGTTCCTAAAAGTTATGGCATGACCTTGTTTGCTTTGGAGGGATTTGCTACAGATGCTGTTAGAGTTTTTATTGAAGTTCAGGGTTTGATATTGTGTTTTACTAGTCAGTGAAGATTCTCTCTGCATGAGGATTCGAATTAGGGAAGGAGAGTAGTTTAACCACTCTAGTTATATTGTGTGGTTTAATAAACAGAGAAGACTAAAACAAAGATATTCTCTCTAAAGCTGTTATTTTACTTTGTCACCACTGGGGGGGGGGGGGGGGAAATCAAACTCTAACTTATCCATCACACTTATGGGTCATTCTTTGCAGCTTCAAATATCCAAAATTTAGTTCACCACAACTGTAAAATAGAATAGAATAGAATTAGCCAGGTTGGAAAAGACCTTTGAGATCATGGAGTCCAACCTATCATCCAACACTATCCGTGGCACCAAGCATCCCATCCAGTCTCTTCCTAAACACCTCCAGGGATGGCAACTCCACCACCTCCCTGGGCAGCACATTCCAATGGCCAATTACTCTGTGAAGAACTTCTTCCTAACATCCAGCCTAAACCTCCCCTGGTGCAGCTTGAGACTGTGTCCTCTTCTTCTGGTGCTGGCCACCCGGGAGAAGAGACCAACCCCCACATGACTACAACCACCTTTCAGGTAGTTGTAGAGAGCAATAATGTCTCCCCTGAGCCTCCTCTTCTCCAGGCTAAGCAACCCCAGCTACCTCAGCCTCTCCACATATGGCTTATACTCTAAATCCCTCCCCAGCTTTGTTGCCCTTCTCTGGACACATTCCAGCAAACTGAGGGGCCCAGAACTGAATTTGTTAGGTCACAGAACCCAGAATTGTTAGGTCACAGAACCCAGAATTTGTTATGTCACAGAAACAACTAGAAGTGCCACTGCCAGTGCTGCACCAAATCCAGATGACTCAAGGTAATAGCCATATCTTACATTACTTCAGTCTAGACTCAAGGACCCCAGAATAAGCAGAATCCATTGACCCCATTTGGGCAAGAGGATACCAGATAGCTCTCTAGGGAAGAGACAAAAGTGATTCCAGTGTGGGAAGCTTTGACAGATTGTTTGAGAGACAGAGAGATCAGATAAAAGTCCAATAGAGCAGATGCTGTAAGAGGATTAGAGCAAGCGGATTAGAAGCCTTGAGAATGCAAAGATCATCGGACTCACAATTCCTCTTTAAACATAATCAGGAACAAGTATCCCAGCTCCTCCTCCCCACTACCAATACTCCATGTCCTTATTTCCTCTCTCCCTCCTCTACCCTTTCTCAGTATTTCTCATTTTATGTTCCCAAGAGGTGATTAATGTCACAGTAGGAGAAGTTTCTAGAAATGTGGCGGCCCTCTTTGACTTGAAGAAGCAGGACTATGGAGCTGGACAAAGATACACCAAAAACCTCAGGTCCTAATAAGAAGCTGCATTCAAGTGGTAAGGAGGAATGGCAGATGCCAGGGAGAAGGCAGGTCCCAAATGGATGAAGCCACTGACATGAACAGAAACACAACTCTTTTCCCAGGTACATTACTACTAAGAAACCTGCTATTCCCATGACAGTTTCATCTCTCTGTTATATTCCCTTCATCTCACCTTCACATCATTTAGAGATGGGTGAAGAACCCACCAGCATCCACTGAAGAATTCTCAACAAGTTACACAAATATTCTTCATTCCCCAACCTTGAGTCTGTCCAGTTAGGACTGTACTGTCCTTGTATACCAAAAACATTTATCCACTGGATTATTCCGGTACTCATCTAAGTGTGTTTACAGCTATAAGATTTGGGAAAAGATCACAATATACTGAGCACCATCACTGAGAAACTATCAAATTTATCCACCAAGAATGCATGCTTGCAATTTGATCAACTTGTCAATACAAACCAACAGGCATCCAAAATCATAGCATGAAACATCATGCAATTCATAACACCAGCCACACTGCAGATAGCACAGTTTTTAAACTAACAGCCATGCATATCCTATAGGCCAAAATAAAGATAATGATACCCAAACAATTATGAATCAACTCACAGTATCGCAGTATCACTAAGGTTGGAAGAGACCTTGAGGATCATCAAGTCCAACCTGTCTCCACAGACCTCATGACTAGACCATGGCACCAAGTGCCACGTCCAATCTCCTCTTGAACACCTCCAGGGATGGTGACTTCACCACCTCCCTGGGCAGCACATTCCAATGATGAACAACTCGCTCGGTGAAGAACTTTCTCCTCACCTTGAGTCTAAACCTCCCCTGGCGCAGTTTGAGACTGTGTCCCCTTGTTCTGGCGCTGGTTGCCTGGGAGAAGAGACCAACCCCTTCCTGGCTACACCCCCCTTTCAGGTAGTTGTAGAGGGCAATGAGGTCACCCCTGTTTTTATGTCACTCACATGCTTTAAAAATGGGTGAGTTAATATAAAAAAAACTGATGCACAACAAGGTAGTGTGGCTCAGTTGGTAGCACATAAGACCCTTAATGGGAAGGTTGTGAGTTCAAGCCTGCAGTGGGCAGTAGTGACAGGTTGGACTCGATGATCTTTGAGGTCTCTTCCAACCTTAGTGATACTGAAAGTACAGAGTGAAAGAGGCTGGTAAATAACAACACACTCAACTGCACTCCAAGTAAAACATTCAACAATCAATTTTACAGGGCCCATCAAAACAGCAAAACCAAGCCAAACCAAACCAAAAAGGTGTCTCTCCACCTTCTGTCCTAAAGCCAGCTTTTTGTGCTTTGTAATTTAAAGAAATAACATTAGATCTTTGATTGCATGTTCAGTAGAGCCTACAGTTTAGTTGCAACCATAAATCACTACCAAATCATTCTTCTGTGGCTAGAGCATGTAAGTGTCAAATGCAAAAAGTGGCTTTGCTTAGGATCAGCAGCAACAACCACTTAACCTCAGGACTGCCTGTAGGATTCACTCCCAGATTTAGTCTCCCTAAACAGACACTGAGAAAATAATTATTAGTCCCAGTAAATGAAATTCAAGTATTGGGCTGGGAGAACAAGGAGTTAAGAAAGGAAAGGGAAACTCTGCTTGACATAAATGATTCTATCAGGAACTTCAATTAAATTGATTGATACAAGTTTGCCAGCAATAGGGAAAAGTGTCCCACACCTCCCCAGCCTTGTTTAGACTCCAAATAGTGAAGTAAACCAATAATGGAAGGGAAGCTATAAATCTCAGTTGGGCCTCGTGACAGGCACTGTGCAAAGCTATTAAAAAGGAAGGCGATTTACTTTGATATTCAACCCCTTAGCTTCTCAATCCCTTCTCCACTTTTCCTGCTCCAAGGTCAGAACCTCAGTTATTTCCACACACACATACACTATTTTCAGCCTTACTTTTTTAGAGCAATGCTTGTAGCACAGAGTGACATCCTGCAACACCCAAGGACCCCAAAGAAGTGGTGCAGGGGAACATCCAGGACAGCTACTTTTGCTTCCAGAGAAGCCTCTGCCTTAAGAGGCCAGCTGCTTAGGGATTTTCCCATCTTCCCATTTCCATGTTTCTCCACAGACTGCATCAACACAGGCCAGAGGAACCAAGGTTGATGTTAGAGAAATGAGTTAGTCTACGCTTGCTTGACTCAAGAGGTAAAACTCACATCAAAAGGTCTCTACAATCAGCAGGTTTGGCCCATGCTTGTCCATTACAGGAAGGAATTCAACTGTTTACAATGCTTCAGAACATACATTTATCACCTCAGCTTGGCACGTCACCTCTACTTACTGACCTCACACCACTGCTACTGCTGTTTGGCCTTTCCCCACAGAACAAAGAATAACCAGGCACCATGACTGTCCTCAACCAGCCCCTGTGGCCTGCTGGGTTTTCTTTTCAGTCTCAGCAATGGGATTGTGTGGCTGCAAGCCTGCAAACCCTAGCTGGCTTTCTCCTCCAACCCTTCACACCAGCCCACAGTGAATTTGCTAGAGCAGACTGGACATCTGGCTGAGGGCAGGAGAAATCCTGCCCATTACAATTAGAGCCCACATCCAGGGCTTCTCTTCCAACATACTTTTCTTCCAAAATGCTGAGAAAGGAAGAGAGAAGACTCAGCTCCTGCTACTGTGTGCAAGTGCCCCCTCCCCAAGATGACTCAAGTTTCCTCACTATGCGTTGCACTGCCACACACACCAGAAAATCCCGTGCAGTGCTCTGAGGGCTGGACAATGCAGCAGCGTTACTCCTGAAAATTAGAGACTGCCATGGGAAGGCTTCTCTGCTCTCCTACAGCAATTGGTTGGAGCAGATACAAGCAGCCACTGCAGCCTTGCCCCAGTCTCCCGTTCTGATCCAAAAAGTACAAAATGGGGAAACAGGGAGCAACAAAGGCAACAGAAAATAAAGTAGAAACAGATAGTAGCAAAAATAGCTGGATGCAGTAAAAGTAAACTTAGTTCAGCCATGGACACATGCAATAGTTCACCCTCACTACCAAAGAAGTTATTCCTTCTAATGGAAAAAACACACATTAGGGGCAACTTTCCTTTAAGAATTAAATCTGTGTTAAAAGCAGAGACAAGCAGTAGCATTTTAAAGGCAGGGATGTCACAATGCTCTCAATATAGATCTACAATAGTCAATGTAAGTAGAATTTCTGAAGGTATGTATTGGTAGAGCATCTAATGAGGGCCCAATTAGAGCAAAGTAATTGAGATCAGCACAGCAAAAGGCCGTTTTGAACTTAGAACTCTTGACAATGCACCCAAACTTGGCCCACTCTTTGCATCTCTGATATTCAAGTGCTCCCCTATATCCCTCAATCTCAAACATAACCATCCCTGCTATTAGTGCAGTTCAGGAGCCTAAAATTCAAGCACTTCAGCCAATGCTGAACTACAGAGCAATATGAAAAACATCAAAAGTGCAAGCTTGCATTTAATGAACTAACATAGTCTGTGAAGGCCAGCACCTCAGAGATGAGGCACTGCAATAGCTTATCTACATCTCTGCTGATGATCTGCTTTATATTCTCCAGGAACTTTTCTTTTTCTGGGTTCAGCAGGGAATAAAAGGGAAAACAAAGAGAGGAAGAAAAAAAGAAAGAAAAAGAACAATGCATTTCACAGGGTTTTGTGGTTCCTGAACTCCACTAACATTGAAGAGAGAATGAGACAGCAATTGGCAAACACAGAAAAACAGCAGCCACTTTGATAATGAGAATCTTGTCTCCTATGGCCTGCTATGATGAAAGGGAAGTAAGTATGCTTGGGACTGATCTGAACTCATCTGTTCGTAACTACTGTGGCAGAAGCTGTGCTGACAGACTCCCATCTGCTGGTAGATCAGATACCACAGAAGACACATTGAAAAGAACACACAGTCTCCATTACTAAAAGAAAGTTATATATGTAGGTATATATACACACATCTCATCTAAGGCTGGCCAGTATCCTGGGGATTCCCTAGGAAATTCTCATCTGCCCGTATTGTTATTACTCTGCAGTTGTCAGATGGGAAGCTTGTTTACAGCTAAAGGAGAGAACTTCAATGAAGTGAACTATAAACCATCCTCCTGAAGTGAGACCCCCAGAATGTATTCATGAAACTTAGGACATAATAATAACTGAACTTTCCTGCAGCAATTTTTTTGTTGTTCCATTACTCACAGATGAGTGACATGGTTGCAGCTTTATCAGCCTGTTGCTGAACTGTTCTTCCACGGGGAGTTATCTACAGAGTATCTCCACCCTCTGTAGTTAAGTCCCTTAGTACTCTGCAGCCTTCATTCACATCAGTCAGGTTAACAAACCCCTTCACAGTACAGCCCCAAGTCTCGTTTGATAGCTCCTTCTGAGGCATGAAGCACATATAAGCTCTAAAGATTTTCCACGGGAGACCATGATGGAAGATAGGCTTGCAGAAAGTGAAGGATTCTTTATTGCCCTGTTAAAGACAGAAATCTGTGGCTGCAATTTATTGAACAGTAAGACATGCAAGAAATAAAATTTGTATGAACACACCAAACAGCAAATGACCTAACGTGGGCATTTATCAAGGGGAAAAAAGACTCCAGCTCAACAGCTGTCACGTCAGGGTGGGTGTTAGTACTGATGATGAAAAGCAACCAAATCCTAATAATTGTTTTGGTGTTTTTTTCATCCTACACAGAGGGAAAAGGAAAGAGAGAAAGCCAGAAAAAGCACATAGGGACCAGTATTTATTTGGCATGGGTAAAGACAGGCTGCAAATTCCAGGATAATAGGGTATGAGAACAGCATATGAGAAAGTTAAACTTTTGACAAAATCCCAAGCAGATCCCACAATCTCTGTGAGCATTCTGAGGCAGCTTTGCTAAACTCAAGCAGCAGCTTGATAGGATACAGAGAGGGAAAACAGAAACTCAGGTCTGGGGGGAAATAGGAAGTTAGGTCTGCTCCTGCAGATCTCCTAGTAGATCTGGCTAAGCAGATTCCTCTCCCCAAACCTTGGTTTCACTTCATGGAGTTGGCCCACAGCACATTTTATGAAGTATTTTCTATCATAGGAAAGTAAGTCTTTTTCTTTAGAGAGTTAAGAATTATGACACCACATGAGGCAATGTCCAAGAGACAAAATAAAAAATGCTTATGTCTGCAAAAACGTAGGTCCTAGAATTGGGGAATACAGACTTTTACCTGCATGTTGTGGTTAATCTCAGGCAACTTTCTAGCTTGAACTCTGGAGGTGCAGCTCCCCTTTATCTCCTTTTTTTTTTCTTTCTTTTTTTCTTTCTTTTCCTATCTCCTTTTTTTTTTTTTTCTAGCACAGCCAGCAGGTCAAGGGAGGTGATTCTCCCCCTCTACTGTGCTCTGGTGAGACCCCACCTGGAGTACTGTGTCCAGTTCTGGAGCTCCTATTACAGGAAGGATCGGGATGTGCTGGAGCATGCCCAAAGAAGGGCCACGAGGATGCTCAGAGGGCTGGAGCTCTTCTCCTCTGAGGACAGACTGAAGGAGTTGGGGCTGTTCAGTCTGCAGAGGAGAAGGCTCCAAGGAGACCTTATAGTGGCCTTCCAGTATCTGAAAGGGGGCCTACAAGAAAGGTGGTGAGGGATTTTTTAGGGTGTCAGGTAATGATAAGACTAGGGGGAATAGAATAAAATAGAAATGAGTAGATTCAGATTGGACATTAGGAAGAAGTTCTTCACCATGAGGGTGGTGAGGCACTGGAAGAGGTTGCCCAGAAGCCCCATCCCTGGAGGTTTTTAAGGCCAGGCTGGATGTGGCTCTGAGCAACCTGATCTAGTGTGAAGTGTCCCTGCCCATGGCAGGGGGGTTGGAACTAGATGATCCTTGAGGTCCCTTCCAACCCTAACAATTTTATAATTCTGTGATTCTATGATATTTTTTTTTTTTTAATTTTTTTTTTAAGTTTCAAGCCCCTCAGGCCAGAATCAGTTTATTGCTTCTACACAGCAGACTACAACATTAGGGATTGCTCTACAGGCAAAACCAGCTCATCCCAGTGCCACAGATTTGGGGTTTTTTGAGACCTTGCACTAAGGTAGCAATGAGTAGAAGCAAGCATCCATGCAGCAACTCACATTTAAGCTATGTAAGCCCATGACTGGCTTTTCCAAGAGACTGAGACACTTTATCCTAAAGTCCCTGACAAGGTCCCAAAAGCAAGGCTGCCTAGATGATAACATTCAGGAAACCTATCAGTTTGCACTGCTCTCAGCAGCTTCCATTTTTCAAACTTGGTCACTGAGGACCTCTTTCATTCTGAGCCTCTGACTCAGCCCAAGCAGCCACTTGCCAAATCTCACTCTAACCAGCTGTAAGTTGTTCTCCTCACCGCACAAGAGAATGTCACCCTTGAGAAATAAATACATCCCCTCAAGTTGCCTGAACGGCCAACACTCAGGAAATGTGTTGGCTGTATAGCAACAAACATGCAGCTATTTAGGAGCTCACATGTAGATACCCTGTCTAGTCATCACTCCTGTCAATGGTGGGGTTGGCTTCTGATCCTCCTGCTCTGCCAGCCCAATACCCAAAAGAGAAATGAAAGGAGATCGTGTATATCTGCTAGCAACCTCAGGTTCGCAAGGCAGGTAGGCAGTTTTGGTTTCATCCGGTAGAGGGCAATACTAACATAAGAAAGGAAAATAAATTGCAGCATTTCACACACTGACTTAAACAAGTAAGAGGATTAAAGGCCCTATCTAACAGCACTGAGCATATAACAAAGCACTTGGATAGTCCATGTACTCATTCCATGACAAAAATCTTCCCCAGTACAGCCTCAATTAGTTAGGAAGGATGCCCTGCCCTAAATTTTCAGAGGCTTGTTTCAGGTAAGATTTTTTTACTGTTCTGATTAAAACAGAGAAAAGATGGTCTGACTTGGCCAGGGAAGAAATACAAACACACTTTTTTTGTTGTTCCTTAATAAAGAAGTTCTTCCATCTCACCCAACTTTAATCTGCATGTATGATAAGGCCCAAAAGATCAATGCTTCATCGCTCTCCTCAGAGCAGCCTGTTTGATACTGACCATTATTTAAAGACAAAAGAGATAAAATGCACCAGAACTGCAAATGTAATGGAACTGCTTCACATTTGTTAGGGCCTGAAATTAAGTTTCTATGAAGCTGCCATTCATGCACATAGTCCTCATCTGTTTCTAAAGCTTGTGCCACTATTGTCACAAATTGTGCTCTAACAGCATTCTTCCACAGTGAGTTGCAGAGGTTAACTCCACACATTTTTAAAACACACTTTCCCCCCCCTATTTTATAAATAAAACTTTCTGCTTCTATAACTTTTCCATTTCATTACTTCAAAACAATTTAGAAACATAAATGAGTGAAGTCTCAAAATAAAGTTTTGCTTGTGTTCCACTCAAGGAAACACCCTTCTTTAGAGACTGGTAAGTGGAGGCCCACGGCATGACAGTGGGTTTCCCCAGGGTCCCACCATGTACCTGCACTGCAACAAAGATGAAAACTTTTTCTCTAGCTCCAATCATGCATTTTAAACATTTACCCATATTGCTATGCACGTCCAGTAGCACAAGATACTTTTGTTTCTTCTCTGAAGTCCTCCATTGTCCTCAGATTATGGAGCTGGGAGATGGAAAGAAACTACTTTTCTGTTCACAGTATTCTGCTATTATGTTTATTTGCTTATAAACAAGATAAGGTATTTTCTAATGTTTGCTCAGTCTATTCATTTTTTCCCTTTCTCCTAAACAAAACCACCCAGGCCTATCTTTCCCAGTGTTTTTGAAAGTAAATTTTTTTCCCCCCATGAGCATTAGGCAAGCCAATGACTCATATCTATATTAAAAAAAAATAAAACAAACTAGCACATTGCACACAATTCAGTGCTATCTGAGAACAATCTACCAACACCGGTGTAGAAAGGACTGGTAATATCACAAAGAAACACAACTTTTGCACCCAGGGAGCCACAGTAATGAATTTGCAGATCTTGCCCCAAATTTCCACACAGATGCTTAGGTGTCTAGCTTTAATGGACGCTTTTGGGACTTCCAACACATACTGGCAAGTAAGATGACGCACTTCTTCATTCCACCTCTCCCTTGCAGCCAGGGAGGCCCAGTTCGACACAGCACCATCAGAGGTGTGAACACTGTCAGTCTACCTGCACTCTGTAATGGTGATCTTTTACACAAGCTGTATCATACACAAAAGCAAGCAACTCCTAATGCAAAGTAAGGTGATTGCAGACAGCAGCCAGTTAAGATGCTTCCTCTGTGTGGCTTTGTAAATGCATCTTGATTCAAATACCAAGTCCATCAACCAACCACATGCAAGGCATAAGCACCCTTCTTACATACAGCATAGAACCTAGAAACAGAGAAGTCACCTACCATCCTACTGCCACATTCCTACCACAATTCAGACATTCTGACCTTGCTCTACAGTCTTGGAGCTTCCTCCTTCACACACACATACACAGCCCAGCCAGAACACCTCAACTGATGCACCTACTACTGCCCACAGCACCCTGACCACCATGTCACCCTCAACACCCCTCTTCCTATCCCTCTAGACCAGGCCATCAGGCTTTAGGCAAGGCAACCCAAGCCACCTTCCATTCAGCCCATGGCTCTGGCAAAGATGACTTTGCTCCAGACACCTGGCACAGCAGGAAAACGTGATTGCTGTCTTACAGCAGCACATTTCTGTGAACAACTCATTGACACAGTGTTTTTTTTTTTCTCTGCTTGAGACATTCCCTTAGAAAGCTGTGAACATTTCCTAAATAAACACTACCGTATCTTTAAACCAAATCAGTTTTCAGTTCTCCTGTTTCCCTAAACATACTGAGGCCTTTCCCCTTCATAAACATTAGCATGTTTAATAATTTCCAAATATGTACTGATTTGAAAACTGCTCTTAACTTCATTGCTTCAAGACAGATTATGCAAACTACATCCTACATGTGCAAAGACTGACTTAATCAGGCTCTAATTTCAGATGTCCAGATTCACGAGCTGCCTGGTGGCTGGGGCTTACCAGGCCTGCCTAATGCTAGCTACAAATATTAGCTACAAAATCATGTTCTGAGTTTAAAGTGCAGAACACATGTAAAATGATGAAGGTGTATCAGTCTAGCTGCTCATTGCAGCTTCCACACTGAGAAAATAGCACTGCTTGTGTGGAAGAAACAAGTATGTTTAGCTACTGCCCCGGGGATGTAAATAAACTAAGTGCTGGATGCATTGTTTTATCCTTTGTTGCTAAGGTAAAACAGTACTCTTTGACTACTACAGAAAATAGATCTACTGAATGAACCAGGAACAAAGGATAGATGTCCACAGCTTGTGAAATACAGACCTTACACAAACGTTGTGAGAGGCTTTTTGGGTAGCTTTTGTGTTTTAATATTTTCTCTTTAATCTGCCTATAAGGCCCAGAGCAAGGAACGGCAGGGTGTATTTGAGAAGAATGATCTATCATCCCTTTTAATTTTTAATTTCTCAGTAAAAGTGACAGTGCTATCTCTAGAAACTCGCTTGCTTAGGGGCATTTTTATAGTCTCCAGCTTGGCATGAATTCTCCCTAGAGACTGCAAGGTCCCCCGACTCTCATCTAGCAAACATCTGACTAAACTGCCTATTAGACAACAATGCCCTCCAGCAAGAAGGGAAAACACTGCTCTGTTCCTGTGCTGTCTTCTCTCTCCACCCTCCCCGCTTCCCATCACAGTACAGACAAGACTGCAACAGCTGCTTCTTTTGGGGGAAAGTAGTCAGTGGATGAGACTTCTGAGAGTTCAGAAAGGCCCCCTTGTTAGAATGGGAATTTCACAACTGTTTCCTAATGTTTTAGGCGGCTGGTTTTCCTTCCTCTCTAGCTAAGGAAGGGCAACCAGCACACTTCAGGGTTAACCATTTAGCTCCTGTAGCCCACCATGCCCTCAACAAAGGGGCAAATTCAAAGCCCTTTAAAAGTGACTGGAGATAGCACAGCAAGAGGCAAATGTCAAACACGCCTCGAGAACACAGAAACGAGCCCTGCACTCCCAGCATTAAATGATCTCTGGCAAACAGCTTCACACACAAAAAGGACCCCTGCTGGCCTCTCATCTGCCACGGCTTGTATAACCCCGCAGGAACCCAGCAAGAAAAGGTCAGGAGGTCTTTCCCCATCTTTCACCCTCCTGCAAAAAAATAATTCAAAGGACTGAAAGACTTCCAAGAAAAGGAAAAAACCTTGCAGAAGTGAGGACAACAGCAATGAGTTTTCCACAGAGCTCTTGCCCTCAGTAGCTGTGCTTTTAGATCTACCTGACAGCAATTCCAGCATCTGCATCCCAAACTGCACTTACCATCACCATTCCCGAGCAATCTGGTCTTTGGTTTGTTCCCTCCTTGTGCAGCTATGCACTTTGCTTCACCGTCCTGAAGAGAACTGCTCCCCCCTGAGAAGCTTCACACAGAATGCTTCAGAATTCAGGATTTATTTATTTTTTCTCCACCCTACCTTGCTGGAGACCATCCAGGATTTACACTTCTGGGGATGAATTCTTCTCTCTAAAGTAACAGCAATACAGGTTGAGGAACAAGACCCATGGAAATGAGCTCAGAATCTAGCCACGAGTTTTCTGTGCCCTGGATCAGCCAGGGACGTGAATGCTGTACCAAGAGTCGCTTTGCTCAGGGGAAAGAAAAGAGTGTGCTTGATGCAGCAGGAGCATCTCTGACTGCTAGGCTCCTAAACAAGCACTACTGGGCTGAAACCACCCTTTACACTGCTCTTGCAGTACACGTTTGCAGCAATCTTCCCAACACGGACTTCTGCTAAGCTCCACAGAAAGAAAAGCACTTAAGACATTCCAAAGTTACAAAGCAAAATGCATAAACATTACAGTACAGCAATGTGGAACTGAAGTAGCAGTCAAATGGACTGATTGGATTTGTTAGTTGTTTTGTATCTGACTTCAATCATTCCATCATTCTGCTATGCAAAAAGGTGAAGGTCACAAACCAATTTAGTGGCAAGGCTGCAGATGGATCCCAGGTGACTGACAACTAACTCCTCTTTCTATCCAGCCCTAGCCTATCTTTTAACTAACAAAGAGCACAGGAGTCCCTTATCAGCAAGTGACAGATGCAAGTGGGTCTCCAGGATGGAAAAAGAAGAAAGAGGGTCCCCAGGTTCTGAGGTGGATGAAAAGTTGCTGAGGACATCACTTTTCACTATCTACTGTTCTTATTTTCCATTAGGTTACATAGATCAAAAATACTTGGCTATTGAGCAGAAAGGCACCTAGGGATTAAGGGGGCGGGGGGGAAGACAAAACCAAACCAAACAAACATACAAAACCACCAACACCAAACCAAAACAAATTAATTCCTGGTTTATGAACAGAGGGGGAAATTAGCATATTGCTCTTGTTCTAAATGATTACTTTATAGACAAAACTAGGAATAAATCCAGGAATAAATCCAGGAATACAGAAGAAAAGCAGAAAGGCTGTGGATGTAATCCTGGGGGGCTACTCCACAAAAGAATATTATGGAGAGCTGCCAGTAATTCAGTTACCTGAAGGAATAACAGTATCACTGCAAAACAACAGGTATTTAGACTCACTCTATAGCAAGGCTAGTCCAGACTGGAGGTTTTCACAGCATCAACATGAATTTTGAAAGTATGTACATATCCTTCTGTTTGAGTACTTGTGTGTGTAAAGTTTTTACCTTCTCATAGTGTCTTCTACTTCTCTAATTCTTCACCTTCTAACATCTCCACTTGTGAACCAGAATCCTGTTTGCAGCTTTCTGTTATTTCATGCTTGACTTCCATGCACAGATCTACAGGGACTGTGCAATGCTATCCTGAGTGTTGAGCTATGGCAAACTTACCTCAGCTGTGATCTAACTTTGATATAATTGACTGATAGGTAAAATGAGCAAGGATCTGGGAAAAGCTGAATGTTGTGACTGAAATGAGCAACAGCTCAGGGCTAAGAACTAAGTCAGTCTGACTTCTGTCAGCCAACAAAAGGCTGTCACACGCTAAGGATATGCAGACTAGGAAGTGTTCAGATATGGTCTTGAAGAAACACTGCTTCATAAACCAAACGTGCAAAGCTGACTGGAGCATTCGTGCAGGCTTCACACATGGATAGAGAAATCAGGAAATGCACAGCAGATGAGTGACAGAAGATTAATAACAAACAAGAAAGCACATGGAAACTGCTACACTGTATACAAGGGAAGGTAGTAATGTAAGGTAGTACAGAAAAAGTATCATGTAAAACCCAGCTCATGGACATAGAGGCTGGAATCCTACATACCCAGCTTGGCACCAAACAGTGGGCCATATCTGAAATGATCTCTTCTCTTTCTAAGAAAGACATTAAAACTAAAGGGATACAAAGAATCAAGGGATATCCACCCAGGCATCAACTCCATCTCTGCTCTCCTCTCTCTAGGTCCTCTCAAAAGCACTTAATCCCCCACCTAGGCTCCACAACCTGTCCTCAAACCACATCTCCTGCAGCACTGAATGCAATTACTGTAATTGATGTGCTGCTTTTGTTAAGACCATGGTATCAATAAATGGGAGTAAAACAAGCTGCTAAGGAAGATGTAGGAAATTTATTAGAATGGATGCATGCAGTGGCTGGCATAATAACTGTTGATGGCCAATTCATAAATCACAGCTAGACTCTTTGGGAGACTTGTAACTCCCAGGCAGCTTTCCTCACAAAACAACAGTATGAGGAAACAAACGAGAGACTACTGTTAAAGCCAGTGTAAAACCTTTGCTATGCCAGTTGCAGCCTCAAAAGCTAACAGTTTAGAGTTACCACACTCAGAAATAGCTAAAATTCTGGCTGGAAATGCCAGACAACAAGCTCTCTCACCTTCTTTTCCAAACAAGTGGGAAGTCACACTTCAGACATGCTCTCTAACCTCTCTCAAAGCCTGCAGAGAGTGTAGCAACCTAGAAAGCAATCCACTACCCACCAAAGGTCACCCAGATTTCAGAAGCACCCACAGCAATGTCACATACCTAGCCAGCACACTGAGACTGCCTGCACCCAACACAGCAACCCAGGGCCACTAAGGTAGTTATCACAGCAACTGGCAGCCCTGCAGGTCCTGGTCTGAATGTGACTGTGTGCAGGCTGTGGCAAAAGACATGAAAGTACAGTTGTGTGGCTGAGCAACCCACCCCACCGAATGTCATCCTCCTCTCAAGGTGGCAGGCCCACCCAGAAACTGGTCTGCATCCTCCTCTGCTATGCTAGTGCTACAACTTGCAGGCACAGTCTTTGCAGTAGCCCAGAAGCAGAAATGCTGCACTGTTTCAGTTGTTCCACCTTCTTCTCAGGGAAGCTACAATGATGTTGTTACCAGCTTCTGTCCCCAGTACAGAAACATTAAGGTGGTGGTGCCCTGGCCCATTCTCTCTGGCTTTCACAAACACACAGAATGTGCAAGGCTCCTGACTACAAAAATGCTGACTACCAACTTTTCCATCTCTGTCACGCAGATGAACTAACAAACTGAGGCATCAATTTGGGCTCCTGCCTCAACTGCTCCCCAGGGTCCTCACCCTGTTCTATACTCCCTTTCTCCCATATCTGTGGTGTCTGATCCATGTCACTGGTGATGAGAGGGTAAGGAGGACAGAGAGAGGCTTACAGATGACAAATGTTGCATGTAAATTTTTAATGGCAATAAATGTGTTATTTTTATGATGATTTATTAATGTGCTTATAAATGTATAGATGGGCCTGAGGCATCATTCCATTGTATTAAAGGTTGTTGCTGCTTGCAGCTGGGGGTGATAAATAGTACCTCCTATGCAACAGACTCAGGAGACTTCTTGTTATGCAAACAGTTTACCCCTTAGGGCACAGCACTAATTTGGGGCCAGAACCATGCAGTGCAGCTTTACAGGATGTAACTGCTACACCCTGCTTCAAAGCCTTCTCTTCCTAGGGTACCAGCAGATATATCTATAGGTTTATGCTGTAGGTTGAGGCTATCATGTCCAAATCTCATTCAGCCTGGACTATCTGCAGGGATATCTCCAGGGTTGGGGCCCCAACCACCTCCCTGGGCAACCTGTTCCAGTGTTCCACCACCCTCATAGTAAAGAACCTGTTCCTAACATTCAGTCTAAATCGGCTGTTTTCTAGTTTGAAGCCATTGCTCCTTGTCCTATCACCACAGGCTTTTGTAAACAGTGTCTCTCCATCCTTCTTGTAGGCCCCCTTTTCAGGTACTGGAAGACCACTATTAGGTGTCCTCAGAGCCTCCTCTTCTCCAGGTTGAACAACCCCAGCTCCCTGAGCTCATCTGCATAGCAGAGGTGCTCCAAACCCCTGATCATTTTCGTGGCCCTGCTCTGGACCCTCTCCATCAGGTCCATGTCCTTTCTATACCAAAGGCTCCAGACCTGGATGCAGTGCTCCAGGTGAGGTCTCACCAGAGCAGAGTAAAGTGACAGAATCACCCCTCTGGATCTGCTGGCAGTACATCTTTTGATGCAGCATATGATGTGATTGGCCTTCTGGGCTGCAAGTGCACATTGCCTGCTCATGTTCAGCTTCTTGTCCATCAGCACCCCCAAGTCCTTTTCCACTGGGCTGCTTTCTATCACCTCATCCCCCAGTCTGTACTGATGGTGAGGATTGTTCCAGCCCAGGTGCAGAATCCTGTGCTTGCTCTTGTTGAACCTAATGACATTCTTCTGGGCCCACCTCTCCAGCTTGTCCAGATCCCTCTGGATGACATCCCAGCCCTCTGGTGTACTGACACCACCACTCAGCTTGGTGAATTCATAGGCCAACCTTCCTGAAGGGTCCATCTCACACATTACCAGTCTCGCTGGCTCCACAAAGGCCAGGCAAGTATTTCCAGCTGTGCAATACAGCTCACTGTATCACAACATATTGGCTTACCCAGCAAGAAATGAACTCATTCAGGGTTGCCTGTTTCTCCTGCATGTGTTGTAACAAAGCTAGCATTTAGCACTTACACTACATCTTCCGTTTAGGAATCCCAAAGCAGCATCATTATCCTCCCTTTTCTTCCTCATGCAATGAAATCATTCACATAAATCCAAAATGAGAATGGAGAAAAAGATTCTTCAGTTGCTCCACAGTCTGGATCCACTAGATTATTCCTCAATGCATTTTATGGCCAAGAAGAATTAACAAGGTGCATACTCTGAAGATCTGACAGCGCTTAAACACTATAAGCTTAATGTAGTTCTATAAACTGTTACCCATGAAACTGAGGCACAGGGATGGCAAGGTCCTACAAACACTTAGTGGCAGAATCATCTAGTTTACAAACACCCCAAGGAAAATAAGCAACACCACTGTCATCTTTGCTCTTACAAACAAAACATGCTAGCCAATAATAAAAAGCTCAGAAATAGACACTAGCTGCTCTAATTCCTGTTCAGTCTGTAAGTGATGACACCATGCATCTTCACCCACAGCCCTTATGCATGGGCTGTTTGCTGGTTTGGGATTTTTTTAATTCCCTCTTTTAGGAGATCCTAGGTATGCAGGCCACTTTACCAGGAGATTTACACCTTTCATTAACACAAGAGCAACAGGCAACAGTCACAAGAGAAATATCCTGAAAGGGCCACAGTAAAGAATGACATATGGATATCGAAAGGAAAAAAATGTTGATGCCATGGGCTCCCTCCCAGGCAGCTAATACCTGACAACATTTGTACCTTGAGCACATGCTGCACATTCCTGACTTACTGTGTGCAGTTCTGACCTAAAAGCGGAGGCTGACCATGCAGTGAGTACTCAGACAGTAATATATAATTCAAATATATTTGATCAGGCTTGCATGTGCTCACTTTTATAAACTATCTCAATCAACTCTAATCTCTCTGGTTTGTTGGTTTGTGTTTTTGTTTTCTTTACTTCCATGCTCCTAGCTTTGATGTTGAAAGCAAAGGAATAAGGGCTTCCAGTACCACCACCATCAAGGTAATAGATGTGATAGACTCAGGCTTACTACTGACTAGGTGATTGATTAAAATTAGTCAGAAGATGCTTTGGACAGGGGAAAGAAAAAAAAAAGTAAAATGTATTTCACTCCCAGAAGTGTATTTCAAAAGACTGAAGGTCAATTATCCCAGCAATTTACAGCCAGTCTCAACAATTTGGCTTGATTAGAGAGTATAATACAACAGGGGAGTTCTCCTCGCTCAGTCTCCCCACTCTCCCTTCTTTAGCAGCAGTTTGAATGTCAGAAATGGCAGAAAGTGCAGGGCACTTATATTGCTGAAAAAAAGCAGCAAACAAGCATTAGTCAGTGGATCTTGGCAAGTGCAGACTTAGAGAACATATGCTAACTAGCAAGCATTGCAGGAGGATTTAAAAGCCTGAAAGATTGGGCTGGCGAGCAAGCAGCAAACGGGTGATGTACCAAGCAAGTCATTTGCTTGGTCAGGATTATCACTTATTGGAAGAAGATGCACAGAGATCTGGCAGTTGGAGAGTGGATTTATATGGGAAAAAATAGTTAGTTTTGCACAATCTGTTCATTATTCACCACCTTCCTCTTTCCTTCTGCACTGGTCAAAGCCAAGCTGTTTACCTTCCCAAGGGTGCACTGCTGCAGCCAGAAAGCAGAGCCTTGCTCCTATGCTGCTGTGCCACACACCCAGCCTCACAGCATCTTCTCCACCAGTGTTGGATCTTTTCTAATTCTTCCAACTGATTGTTACAACCATTCAGAAGGCAGGTACTTAACAGTATGAATCAAACCTAGATGGGTAAATTAAGGTTGCCAAGCTATTCTCACCAGCAGCCAGATACAGAGAAAGGTTACGAGCTGGTTTATTATTTGTATCCAAGGTCACCAGTGCCCAAGAAGAGCATTCTCATACACTCATGTCAACCTTAAGAAGGACAAAGCATGTTAGTGGTGCAAGTGCTTCGTCTACTCATTACTGCAAAATGCACACACACAATGCATTCCCAGCCAATGGGATTATAAACCATTAGGCATGCCTCTACCTGCCCATGTGCTAAAGGGGATGATATTTCCTGTTCATTTCTTCCTTCCATAGGTTGTCAAGTGCCCACTTCCTCTCTCCTCAGAACAACCAAGATCTACAAAATCTTTCTACCCCAGAGCACAATGATGTTTCATTTTAAATTGTTTTTAAGTTTCTGTTTCCATTCCCCTTAAGGCATAAAGTTGTCTTTCTCCCACAGGGGAGCAGAAGGGGTTAAAAGGCCACCCTCATTCTCCTTGATGAAGGCCATCCAGCCATGACCCTGGCAGATATATAGGAAGTGGATTATCAATAACTCTTTTTTCTACCTTCTTTCACCCTTTCTCTATACAACGTCAATGAGCTGGAAAATGAAAGGAATAATGCAGGTTTAAGAGGCCAATAATTAGGTCACAGCTGATCTCAGCTCAGATCAGCTGACAGCTGGTGCCTATCCTGCCCTAGTGAGAGGGGGGGCTTTCAGGACTCACAGGTTTAGGCCAGCCTCCCATTCACTCTCCACTTCACCTCTTTGTTCCCAGACTCCTGAAATGCAACAAAGGAATGCAGATCTACCAGGTTTCCATCCACAGGAGTTTAAAGGGAGAAATTACTTTGCTTGCTTTTGTCCTAAATTGCCTTAAATCCTCTTTCCTGCTGCCTCACCACCACCGTGTCACACCAGCACCACAGCTGAGCTACAGCTCCGCGCTTTCTACTTCCTCCCCCAACTCCATCCTGTCCACTCCCGAAGGTAATCTCAATGTTTGCTTGTTTTAGCTTCCATAATCCTGTTGTCTTGCAAATCTCCTCACCATAATCCTGCTTTTGTCTGTCAATACAATTTGTTTGCTGTGGGGAGGAAGGGAGATGAAATGTTGCTGGGAAGGGAGAAAGCCTTTGCTGCTGTATTTGAAGCCTCTATCCATTTTCAAACACACCCTTGGATATCTGGCACTGCTGTCCACTCAGCATCTGAAAGGGGGGGCCTCAGCCTCCAAGATGAACAGTTTGCTAGGTCAAACCAGTAGGTGCTGCGGAAGCAATAGGACGGTAGGAAGGATGTGTTGTCATTCTTGCTGGCACACACTAGAAGGAGGGTGGGCAAGAGAAGCAAATCAAAGGAATAAGAGATGCTCCACTGGCCCTTGATGAAGAGCTTGCACTATCATTTTTACCTGAGCATACTAGAGTAGAAGCCAAGGAGTGGGGCACTCACTCAGTAGGCTGTGACACACAACAGATAAAAGAACAAAATCTCTATCACTTGCACACTAGCACAATGGTGATGGGCAGATAAACAAACTGGTAATTGATTGGTAGGAGCTGTGGCAATTTTGTGTGTTTGCATGAATAAAGAATCTGCTTAATCAGACTAATTCCCTCCAGTCAAAACACAACATGGGCTCCAGAACTCACAGCAAAATGCTGCTGCACCACAGCCAAGTTTCACACTAGAACAAAGGGGCTACGAATTCCACCCAATTTGGATGCAAAACTGAGAGTCAGGCCAAGTGCCCAGAAAACACTTCTGAATTCAGACAACCACTGGCTGGAAAAGAACAACAAACGTTGAAACTAGGCAATAATCATGTGATCTGAGGATTGTTCTGAAACATTTCAAAGAGAGATAGAGTAGCTGAGCAAGCTGCACCTCAGGTCTGCTGCAGTGGATAGGAAAAGAGGGGGTTGCATGCCATTGTGGGCGTGAAACAAACCCAAAATCAATGCTTTTGAGAGATTAAGAAAAGCATCACATGCATGACTTTCCACAGCTCTCTACCTCAGCTCTCCAACTAGGAAAGGAAGCATTAAAACATTGCATTCAGAGTATCCCTTCCCCAGGGGAAGCCTGTCTCAAGATCTTTGCAGAGAAAAAGGATTTTTGGATTTACACTGAGCTAAGCTTGAGACCCAAGTCCTTGGGATGCTCAAAGCGTATTCCAATCAAGCTGTTCATGTAACATTTGGATTTCAGTCTGTAAGGTTTGTTTAGAATATTAAGGGTTAAGTCAATTAATTATGGAGTTCAGCTTACTGGAGATTTTAAGGCAGAACAAATACTCAGACCCCACAAATCAAACAAACCATCAAAGGTCAGCAAGCATTATTAAAAATGTTCTGAGTCCTTAGAGCAACATGGTGGGGACTCCCAGACTAAAGGTTGCTAATGCAGAAAGATTATAGGAAAGGCAGTGAAGACTGTAAGAAAGGCATTTTATGAAGAGGATCTAAACTTACACAAGCACAGTACAAGAGAGTACCTATAGTATGAGAATTTACATTTGAAATCCATGCTGCAAAACCAGGCCTTTCACGAGGTGGCTGGACTTGGAGGAAGGAATCCTGTGCTGAGCTTAAGAGAGCAGTTCCAGTACTGCAAAAGTGGCCTCTTCTCACATTGGAATCAAATAGATCAATAAGCTGTTATCAAGCAGTTTATTCTAGAATATGTTGTGGGTTAGCATCCACTTCCTCTCTGTTGGCCCTGTTGTTGCCCTCCAGCTATAGATAAATACATTCACTCACATTTCTCTGATAGCTTCACCAAGGCTTCCAGAGGTAACAGATTTTATCAGCAACTTTATCCCTCTTTCATCCACCTGTCCTCACCTACCCAGGGCCGAACTCTTGACATTTATGACCTCACAGCAATGCATCACACTCCATTTAATTTCTGAGCAGTCATCATCTAAAGATATGCAGCTCAATGTTTTATGTCTTGAAGCAAACAGGGTATTTCCAGACAAGCCACAGTATTTCACACTTACTTGCCTCAAAATCTGGTATAGACTCTTCCACCTCCAGTAGCAGGTCAGACACTATTATCATGCCCATTGCAGAGATAAGGAACCTTAGTCACAGAGCAGGGAAGCATCTATTCCTCTAGCTATAGTAGAGCTGGTAACCAGATGATAAGGAGCTAGGTGATCCAAGTGAGTGGTTTCTAACCAGTACAAGACTCCCTCTGTACACGCTTAGAGCTTGCAATTTTAAACCTTGTCATCACTTGGAAGGAATATTTTCCCTAAAGGTAATAATGTGATGAATGACAAAAAACACTGCTCTCTCTGCAGCCCAGGACATGAATCATTGATGTCCTGGCAGGGCACCACTCCACGCAGCCAGAACAGCTGTACTGTCTCATCTAGGTGGTTGTGCGTGCAGACAGCAATGCCATAACAAATCACACACTGAAGCCAGGGCTCCCTGTGCTGGATGGCACGTAAATTATACTGTAAGGGACTGTCACGAATTTAGCCAATTGAGTCTGCAGATGAGTATTTGATACCAGGCTGATGTCATGCCAGCTTTAAAACTCAAGTGCTGGCTGGAGCAAAGTACCATGGAGTTTGTAGTTTGGATTGTAACATAGGAGGCTTCCTGTTTCAGGGGGGGCTTTCTTCCAGTTTTCATTTTGGGGTGTTGATCTTTTCCACTGGGCTGGTGGTTGGGGTCATTTTATCACTGGCTTCTGCTGAGGCTTCTGCTTTTGCTGTGCCTATCTGCAAAACAGGCTAAGGTAATTGTATGTTGTATTATTTCCATTAGACTCTCTCTTTATCTCATCCCAGTGGTTTTTTTGTGTTACTTCCCCTCCCAGTCAGGATGGGGGAGCTTGCTTGTGAGAACAGGCTGTCTTAAACCAGGACAGTCTATTTTGTATTTTGGCATTTGAACAGGGACAGCTCAAAAGGGTTGAGATAACAAGAAGCAAGATAACAAGAGGATTCAATTAAGGCTTGTTGAAAGAATTTTGTATACTTTTTTTCCCCATAGTCTGTTCACCATGTTGATGCATTTGCTTCCTGGGGGCATTTGGGGCCAGTGTGCTAAGGCCTGGTTACATTATATAAAACCTTATGCACTTCTACTCAATGTACTCTTTCTGATGGTGCTTATCACTTCAGGGAAATGGCTTAAAGGCATGGTGTTTGTGCTGGTTACTGATATATTATGATATGGTTACTCCACTAGCCACTTGACATAGATGTAATCTCACACAAGGCCAGGCCTTGCCCAGAGTAATGCAGGTCTTTCCCGGAGATCTGCCCTGAGGTTGGATAATTATGAGTGGCAGGGTGTGTGGATCTTCCTCGCTCACCCTTTACAACCTTGTGCCCACCTGGACAAAAGATTTAGCCAGTTTTGAAGTCTGAGTAAACTCAGCTTCTCTTCTCTACTTCTTCCCCTACAAAATGCCATGGTTTAGTTGATTAGATAATGTTGAATGACAGGTTGGACTCGATGATGTCAAAGGTCTTTTCCAACCTGGTTAATTCTATTGTATTCTAGTCTATGCCTACATGTCCCATAGCAGAATCTTGGGTGTTTCAGAGGTTTGGGCATAATTGTCCCCCCGTGGTCAGAAGCAAAGTTCAAGTAAAGCCATGAGTGTTCTGAGGAACTTGCAATTCTCTCTCTTCCACCTAAAAATATAGTAAAGGAAGGAAGGTGATGTTTGAATGTGTGATCATCCTGCAGGCACTCAATGAGGTGATAACTCTTTACCCCTTAGAGTCCAGGCACACACTACTGAACTCAGGAGCTGTGAACAATACATTCTGCTCAGTCTAACAAACACTGAGGAAAAAGGATATTTTGAACTTCTGTAATTCCTTCTACTCCAGTAGATTCTGAGGCATTTTGAAATTGGTATCAAAGTTCAGTATCACTGAATACAACCTTTCCACCTGCTAAGAGACACAGTCGCTGCTCAGCTACTGCTAATGCAAGATCAGAATACAGCAGAGAAGGGTTCTGCTTTGAGTGGAGAATGAGTGCAAAGCAGCACTGAGACAGGGGGGTGGCTAAAGGTGTATTTTGGGCCAGAACAGAAAAGTAAATAATTGCTATTAAAGAAGTGGTGATGTTTAAGTCAAAGAGCTTAGTTTTACACCCAGACTGAGAGCAAGCACCTGGAGACTTTCTGCCTTGGATACCTTATTGGATGTTGCATGTGGAAATTGGCTTTGCCTAGGCTTTTTTCAAGACTCAGTAACAGCAAAGCCCTAGATTCTAGAATGTCAGAATTCATGATCAGAACAGGGTCTGACCTTAGATCAAACAAAATCCAAGAGGGGCATCAGAATTTAACAATCCACACAGCAAAATGTACTTCTGTTTTACAACTGCTGACACTTTTGACTACAACAATCTCCACTGTATCAGTGTAGCTCGTGACTTTTTAGTTCAGAACACATGATGCTGAAACCCTTTAAATGTATCAGCAGAAGATCCTTCAGGTTCACTGCTGCATTGGACTGGATATAATTTGTTCTGTAATCCACTTAACTGGGACATGCTTCCCCAAGGAAGCATGTTTACGTACCAGATTCTGCAAGGAACTGATTTAAGCCAGCAAAACTTAATGATAATAGCTACTGTTTAAGAGACATAAATTCTCCTCAACAGGGATAAAATGCTTCTTGCTAAGACCTGACAATGCATAATGTTAACTCAAGGCCTCAGTAGCTTACATTAGTTAAGCATCTCTCTCCTTGTGGCAAACAGTTGCTCTAAGTGCAACATGCAAGTCCCCAGTTGTGCTAATGCTATACAGCTTGCATTAACGCAAACAAGGATTTCAGGTGGCCCACAGCTGCCAGGCAGCTCTCAGAAATGAGTTCCAATAATCTTTATCCATTAGCCTCCACTCTGCTTCCCCGAAACCAGTGGCAACTCAGGCATTTGTTCCAACAGGAGAAAGGCTCAGCTTTCATGTCCTGTATTTAACTCATCCCTTTTGAGACAGAAAAGAGTGAGATGGCTTTAGTAAGTGGATGTTACAATAACAATGCCATCAACATTGCTGGGAATTGTTATTTTCTGCACAGCTGTGGAGCTGAGCATTGACCCTACACCATTTATGCTGGGGCACCTCTCACCCAGCTGGGAGACTGCCAGTGGAAACAGCCACGTTGGCCTGGACTGTGATGCCTTATCCTTATATTATGAACCCCAAGGGAAGCAAAGAGAAAATACAAGTGTAATTAGGAGACCCTCAATATAACTGAGAACGTAGGCTTGGGTGTGTGGGGACATTAACAAGCTAGCTCTGCTAGCTCTGATCCAAATACAGTGTTTCACTGTTTGCTTTCCCACTGTTTTTTTCTGCACTAATTCACAACCACTGTAACATCAAGACAAGCTTCCATATGCTTCATTTACTGACAGTAATTAATTTCAGCCTCTCCCCACGCACACATACACGTTCATTTCATCTGACAGGCAAGCCATGAAAGTAAGTCCATTCTTACAAAAAGAATACAGGGCAGCAATCAGAGGTTGCTGCTTCTTAGTAAAGAAAACCTCACTGATGCATCTGCTGGGCCACGGGTGCCTTTCTTACCCTTTGCTCTTCATCTTGCCCCTGCTGTCCCAGCTCAGGTCTCTTGCTTCTCACAGGCCTCCCCATACACCCAGGAACAGTTTCTAATAAAAATGCTTTCTTCCAGATGCAAAAGAAGCAACTGGCTAGAGGAATGTCTAAACACCTAGCTCCCTGTCCAAATAATGAATCCATTAATGACCATGAGGAGAGGAATAACTGTATTAAGAGGCTTAGCAAATCACTCAAGAGAAGCACAGACTGTACCCTCCTGCTCCCCCTCATTCACTGACAGTTTATCCTACAGCAGCAGTGCTAAGAAATAGAAGAAAATTAAGAGAAAATACCAAGTAATTGATTCCACTTTAAAATATTTCCTTTTATTAGAAAAAGAGTATTTTTTTTTCTGTGAAATACACTTTTTGACCACTTCATGCCTCCTGCCAGCTGCTGCTCTGTTGTCAATCCAGGTCTCTACTGCTTATAGTCTTTCCTCTAAGTCAGAATAGTTCTCTGAAATTTGTTAACTGCATCTTTAATTCTCCACTATGACTCAATATGGAAGTAGAAGAGAGAAGTAACTGTACTACAGAACACCAGTGATAGAGACAGACGACCACACAACTAAGCCAGCAGTTGAAATCCAGACAATGCTACTAGAGAGCTGTAGTCACTGTGACCTGACTGTGTCCAGCTGAGCCACACATAGGGAAATACAAAGCCAGCTGGGTAGCACATGAGTAGAGAAAAAATTTACAGCCCTTTTTGGGGGGCCACCACACAAAATAGCTCATCCATGTGCATTCATCTGTTCTTTTTTCTGCTACTAGATGCACACGATGAAAATACTTCTGGCTGACCAGTCTTTTTGCTCCACAGTCCAGTTCTAATGAAAATCTACCTGTCTGCCGAGCAAATGGTGACAGTGCAAGGACTAATGGTAGGATCTGACTTAAAATGGAAGTGCCTGGGCCCTCCTGGAAAATACCCATCAAGAAAAGCGTGACCTGCACTGACAGAAAATTGCCACATTTTTCCTAATTAGTCAAATCAGAGCATCAGTCTTTGACTGTAATAACTGGAGCTTCTCATCACCATTATGTTTTCTACATAAACTACTGTATGGCAGTAGCAGGACATGCTGGTAAGAGATCTTCAGCAGCTGCTAGTGTGGATTTACCCCAGGTATGCAGGATCAAAAGTGCATTGTTAGGAGAGAGGAAAGTGGCTACTGGATAATCGAGACAACAGATTTGCCCCAATAATCACTGCAAAGGCTCTTGAAAATTTCCTTGTTTCTTGTCTCCTAGAAAGGAGCTGAGGTTCCCTCTTCCTTCCCATTTTTTTCACCTTTTCTCTACCCTTCAACCTGATCTCAGTTACACCTATTCTGCCTATTCTTTATTTTCTCCATCTTTTCTTCTTCCTCCCATCCTCTCTTCTAGAGCAATTGCCCTTGTTTTTCTCCTTTCTTTAGTTCCCAGCAAGCAAATGGCAGCAGCAGTGACTGCTTTACAGGCTGTGCCTCCACTCCCTCACTTCATTTTCCTACCAGCCCAGGCTCAGTGGTTCCGCCTCAGCGCTGCTCTCCAGAGACTCCCACAGCAAGGAGCAGCCTGGGCTCTCACCTCTCAAGAAGGGAGAGCACAGGAAGGAAGCAAGTGGCCACTGGAAGGGAAGAAATCTGTCATATTCACTGCAGTCAGCTATTTTAAAGGTCATAGCGGAGAAGCCCTCCCCTCTGCCTGCCAACTTGGAGCTGTCACCGGTGTTGCAAAGCAAAAGCCTCTGAGTAAGAGACCGATGTTCCCTGCGAGCCACTACTTCCTTAAAATAGGACCAAGAGAATGAGTAAGCCCAGCAAGGAGGCAAGGGAAGGGAAAAAAAAAAAGAAAAAGAAAAAGAAAAGGTGAGAGGAACAGCCAGGCTCTCAGCCAGCACCCTGCTGACAGCAAGAACGAGACGTGGCAACAGCAGACCAACTAATGTGCTGTATTTCTCAGTGAATGACTCATGCCCCTAAAGAAACAATGTGGTAGAAGAGAGGATCCCATCAGCTCAGGTCTTTCCCCTCCCAGAGCCTTTATTCCATTCTGAAGACAAAAACTGAACACTCTGATCACAAAGATGCTCACTTGGATGTGTCTGTGACAGCAGTGCACACTCAGCCACCTCTTCTGCTTTTGGCATTACCAAGGCACTCGGCTGTAAGTCAGGCATCATGAATACAATGTATAAAGACAGCCCTTGTTCCAAAGAACATGTAACTGAAATACAAAGCAGGATGCCGCAGAAGTACACACAGCAAGGACAGCAAACACTAGCATGGTACATTTTCTGTACAGTGGCTTCTTTTCCATACATTAATTCCTCCTTGTTATGAACAGTAATCAACTGGAACGACAATAAAACTCACTGGCAATGTGATTATCTGCTCTACTCATAGATTTACTCTTAAATTGATCCTAAGTTGCAAATGGCTCATACAGCTCCTCCATCTAAGTACAACAGCTACCACTGTCAGGCATAACCCTACTTGCTCTTTGGCAATTTCTGATGCCAAATTGTTCTGTCTTTTCTTCACTGACAGGTACTGGGAGTAGGAAGGAATGAAATGTGCAGAGAACAGTCTCAACTATGTCTTAAGCTGAAGACCAAAACCACAACATGTCCAAACTGCTGGAAACAGTGCCCAAAGTGACCCCTCCACAGCTCCAAACAAATAGCAGAAGCAGTCTTGGAATATATGAGCCCAGTCTCAAGCTGCATCTTTACTGTCTCAACTGTCTCTGGCACAATGTAAGAGGCTCTACACCCCAGTGAAATCTTCACATTGCACATCACGTTGTCAGCTTCAGAAGACATACCTTCTGAGCTCCTCTATAATCCAAACCTCAGTGATTTCTCACACATAGCAGAGCAAGACCAGGATTATTAACCCACAAAACTACAACTGATTTCCAGAAAACTTCCGGCATGAAGTAACTCAAACCATCCTCTTGAATCGATACTTCTTCTTAGAGAGATGCTCCGCAGTACAAAGACCTGAAAAAATTCCAGCAGCAAACCATGCATTGGCTAAGCTCATACCCACGATCAAAGGGCTGGAACACTTAACCTACAGGGACAGGCTGCAAGAGTTAGGGCTACTCAGCCAGGCTACTCAGCCTGGAGAAGGGAAAGCTCCAGGGAGACCTTATAGCGGCCTTCCAGTACCTGAAGGGGGCCTACAAGAAAGCTGGGGAGGAACTTTTTACAAGGTCTTGTAGTGACAGGGTGAGGGGGAATGGCTTTAAGCTGGAAGAGGGGAGATTTTGACTGGATATTAGGAAGAAATTCTTTACAGTAAGGGTGGTGAGACACTAAAACAGGTTGTGGAAATGTTCAAGGTCAGGTTGGATAGGGCTTTGAGCAACCTGGTCTAGTGGATGGTGTCCCTGCCCATGGCAGGGGGGTTGGAACTAGAAGATCCTTGGCATCCCTTCCAAACCTGAACCATTCTACGATCAGTTTTTTAAACCAGTTGAGCAGCATTCCTGGCAAAACTTTACCATCAAATACAGCACTGGAGTCACTTCAGCCTAAGGAAATTAACACAAGAGAGATGAAAACATATGAAAAGGGGAGAGAAAAAAATGAACAGGGGGCAGTCAGAGCTTGCAAATTATCATGGACAAAGGACAGTCTCAAACAAGGAGTAATTCAACCGTGTCGAACACTTTTTCTCCTAATCAGACAAGAACACCCTCGTCAGCTGGGGAGAAGGCACACAGCCAAAAGCAGCTCAGAGATAGCAGAAGGTTAAGACACCAAAGCTCAAAACAGTAGGTATTTGGGCATCTTTGGTCAAGTTCATCACACATGGAAAGGAAGGTGGCCTTTGCAGAGCTACAGAACTACCACTTTGAAACCATGAATTTCCTTCACATCACAACCTTGTCAAAAAACGAACCCCAAAATGCAAGCCTTCAGTACTTTTCCTATGTCCTTTCATACTGGTTGGGTAAAATCCCAACACCAGTGAACCCAGAGAATATTTTGGTTTTGAGGTCAGTGGAACTAAGACATTACTCCTAGCACCTTTACAAGCTTCTTATTATCCTGCCTATTATTACCCCTCTAAACTCTCTGCAAGTTACCCCACCTTCTTTTGTTATCTGCCTATAACTGACAAATTGTATTTCCTTTTCCCCTTGCATAGCACTGACATGCATCAGCAGAACTCTGTGAGAGCCCCAAACTAGAGCAGAAAGGACATGCATAGGGTAGTGTTGCACTGGCAGAAACACACATACTATTGAATTCAAACATCAGGAAGAGTTGTAACTAAAGGCTGACATATGTTGACAGAAATGCAAATAATTGGATTTGCAGAACCTATACCTGGCCAATGGCAGATGCTAACTGAATTTTCATTAAGATCTCACCAACATTGCCTGGAAATAAAAACCAAAAGGATGGTGAAAACATGTCACTTATCAGACTTCTAGCTCTGTACTCTGTCAGGCTAGGCACCAGTCAAAAATGAACAAAAAGGTGGTATGTTCTCCAGACACCTTAGTCTCTCAGTAACGCTTTTGGGACTTCTGGTCTGTTTCAGATAATAGGCACAAAAAGACTGATCAGTCTCCCTGTGACCCATGAAGAGTGGCAATAGGAACAAACTTCTTCTTACCGCTACAGAGAAAATGAAAATTCAAAACAGTTGAGCAGTTCTGGCCCAAGGGCAGAAGAGAAAGGATGATGAGACAGTGACAAGTCCTGGAAAAACAGCCTAATTCTCTCATGGCTGCCAGATATGCTGGAGCAGATGCTGAGGAGCACACAGCTGCTGGCAAGGGCCACCCCGTTGTGGCATTAGCTCATTTAGTCTTCTCGTGTGCACTGAAACTGGCCCCAGCAATGGCCAGCCTGGCTTTCCCAGGCTCTGCCAGGGGACGCAGAGCTGCCGTGCTGCCAGCCCCGCCCCCAGCACACCCTGTTCCCTGGGAGCAATCACACTGACTCAGCCCTACTCTGTGTCTAGAAACGTGGGAGCCTAGTGGGACCGACAGCCCTCCATTACACAGTTACAAGTTTCACGCTTGTGCAATACAATCATTAAGTACGTGCCAATTAGATAATGTGATGTCAAAAGCAAGAGTTCCGAGATGAAAGATATGCAGGATGAATAGGCTGAAGGGACTGATTTATAGAAGCATTAATCATGAGGTACTTTTATTGCTTCTTCCTTAAATTTATCTTGAAAATGAGATTACATAAACCAATAGCAGTATTTTTTCAGGGCACAACTCTGACTTCCATGTCTGAAATTACAGACCCAGGTCTACAGAAATGCTCCTGCAAAATTATTACAGGTCTGAGTGCAAAAGACAGTTGAACAGCATGGAAGTGACTTGTGCTGGCAATTACCATGACTATTAAGAGGAACTACTTGCTCACTGTACATGAAAATCTGAATATCTGAATATTTATTCCAAGACAAAATACCTACCCAGTTCTTTAGTTTCAAGTACAACCTGCACTAAAGTTGCTGAAAAGAATAAAATATTAGAATATAAAATCTTGTAAATGTTTCCATCTTTTTTTTATGTGGGGTTTCAGATTTATGGGAGTTAGGGGGGGGGGGGGAGGGAAGGCAAAAACAGACCCCAGCACACCAAACCCCAGATATCATTCATCAAAAGGGCAAATGGTTATCACTCATTCCCCAAATTTCCACACAAATTAATTTCTTGCTTAATAGAAAAGTTTCTGTAGAAACTGATTGGGGTGAGAAAGGGATCTGTTTTGCTTTTCAAATTCATCATCAGTTTGAAGAAGCAGGCAAAGATAATTAATGCAATGATTTAATCTCTCTGAGCCAAATCTTTACCTGGATACGCTCAACAAAATGAGCAATGCTGATTTTACACAGGAGAGTCTTTGGTCCCCCAGGTTTGATTATCAATCACAGCTGATCCTGCATTGCTGTACGCCAAACTACAGATAAAAGAGGTCGACTGTTCTTAATTCAAGATCCTACAGAGATATGAAGCGCTGACACTCCATGGTTGCTTAAAATCAAGCCATTCAGCTCTGTCTGGTGCATGTACTCTCACACTCCACTCCTCATGTGACACTAAATGGATCTATGAAACAAAGGCCTGCTTGATTCACTCCTCACACCTCACTGAGCAGAGAAGTAAAACCACAGACGTGGGCAGAGTTGCACTGGTATATATGTGACTCGAGGAGAGCAAGGCCTCATGGTTCGCCCTTTCTTTCCTTACAGCATGTTGAATTGATCCAGGAAGCAGTCCATCTGAAAAAAATACCTACTGACAATTTGTTCTAAACAAACAGTTGCTGGCAGATCCCCCATCTCCAGTGGCATGTAAGTGTCTTGAAACACAAAAGGCAAGGAAACTGAAATTGAAAATTGATCTTGCTGTGGCCACGTAGACTGGAAGAGTGATTTCCTAGCTGTGATTTTAAATAACTTTCTCCTCTCCCACCTCCCTCCTCGTCATACACATTCACATTTCTTCCTCAGTATTCTCGATCTTTTGTTGAACAGGAACAAAGACTTCCACCACCTCTCGCCTTCCTCAGTCTTCTCATCAATATTCTATTACCAAGCTGGGCTTTAGCTCCTTTTTTTTCTTCCTCTCTTTTCCTCTAAATCGATAAGAAGCAAAGCAATGAGAAGGAAAAATTAAAATTCCCAGCATATAAGAGAAGTCTTTTAAAAAGCTAATAACTGCTAAACACTGGCAGCTCACCGGAGTGAGCTCCACAGATCCACCTGCAATACATCTGGTTTCACATTGTCATAAAGGTAAACTACCTGAGCCTGCTGCCAAAGACAACCAAAGCAGGAGAGAAAACAAACACAATGCTTTTGTAACTGGTCATGGACGGTTATCACCTGGACACCACAATCTCAAAGAGCATGAGTTTGTAACACCTGGCCTTTGGGTCAATGAGGCACTGGGGAAGCCCCATAAGCCCCTGTCATTGACACCCACCTCAGCTCTCAGCTGGAAACAGGGGCAGCCAAGCATCTTTACAGCTTTCCTGCTATGGAAGTGCTCCTGCTCCTCTCCCAGGCCTAACCCTCACCTCACTGGCACATCCACACATGCTGCAGCCAGAGCTCAACTATGCTGAAGCAGAGAGCGATACACATGAAATCAATGTATATGGGATATGCCATACCTAATATCTTCAAATGTATACTCACACATATAGTTGAGAAGATGCTGAAATTATCTAGAAGAGCAGGATGAGTAGGAAAAGCAAGTTCCCTTGAGATTTCCAGCCTGACTGTGTGTGCCCCTGAATATAGCCAAGCACCAGACAAATACAGTGAGTCAAATGCTACAACTACATAATGCCCAGTGCAGTAAGTTCCAAGACCTTGCCCTACTTGCTCTGGACCCCTGTTTGGCTGCAGTTCTCAAAAGATGTCGCTCAATTACACCACTGAATTAGAAGGAATAGACATACAGGAAATTAATAAGAATGAAAAGAATTAAATAAACCTTGTCACACAGTCCTTGTAAAACAGCAGCGCTAAAAGAGAATAAATAGGCTTTGATTGTTACTGTTTGTTTTTTTCTTAAGGTAAACAAATTCTGCCAGCCAGTGCAAAAGACAAAGAGAAACAGACAAAGTAATTTGGGTGTGTCTGATGCAATATTGATGACAAGAAACACTTTTGTTAACTCATTTCACTGTTCTATTCTTACTAACACTTCTTCACGATCAAAGGACATTTCAAGAGAAACAGCTGGACAGAGCCACTGCATGGCAGCGAAATGAAACAGCAGAAAACAGTCCCACAGCAGTCAGCAGGAATAGCATTTAGAGCTAGAATGTACAGTCAAACCAAAAACAGAGCAAAGGGAACAGGAAATTCTCCGTTTTGACTCAAGCCACTTCTGTAACTTTGGGCAGCATACCTTGTTCCTGTTCTGCCTGCTAAGAAGCTCAAGTTACAGTTCTTACATCACACACCTGACTCAGCACAGACAATACTTCCATGCTGTGTTCCTTACTGTACAGCATTGTGCTGCAAAGATTCTGTCAGAGGGAAGGTAGAAGAAACTCCATCATCTTCTAGGCCTTTAGTTTATATCTTATTTCCCACACAGCACGCTACAAAGCAGCTTATAGAGCATTTCCCACACTGCTTTCCAACCTTCACCCACCCGGCTGGCATTTACAGAAGACTGCTAAAGTTCTGCATTCCTATCACACCAGAAAATACCTGCACATACTCTGGCAGTCAGCAATGAGCTGAACAGAGAAGTTTCATGTTCCAAAAAAAAAAGATCAGATAACAAGCAGCAGTAGACTTGAAGGAAGCATGACAGTCTGTCCATCCTCAGGAAGATGAGTTTGGGACAAAACTTTAACTGAAATAAATTCCCTTATCATTCCTTGTTCACCAAAATCAAATTACAACTGTCCTTAAAATTAGGAAAGATCCTATTTCATCATTATCTTTTAACATAGTACAACTTTTCAGGGGACAAAATAATCAGAGGACCTCTAAAGATAGTGTATGTGTCAGCATGATGAAACTCAGGTGACTGAGGAGAGAGCCGTGAATCACCTCCACGCAGTGCCGGAGAGCACGCTGATGTTACAGGAGATGAGTTCTGTGTTTCTGTTTAAGCACGAAGGTCCTCAAGCATTTACAATGAATAAAAAGCTTCCCCTTCATCCATGCTGCTGTAGTGCACAGTGTGTTCTTTCCACTTGGTGGTGACATGGTCTTTCAGGTACAAAAAGATGACTCCTGCATAAATGCCTTGTAAAACACTTTGGAACTATGTGTACCACAGAGGAAAAATGATTGCAATATTGAATTCTTGCTTTAAAATATGCAGTGAATTTTACATGTTTGCTTGGGACAAGGAGATAAGGAGCACAAGAACTTGGAGAAAATATGAACTTAGTTCACTCAGTGTTTTTAAGTCAAATCACCAAAACAATAACAGTAATGAGTTTAAAATTTGCCCTATTCCCATTATGAAGAAATACTCTGATTTTTCCTAATCTCTTGGATTTTCCCCACAGCCTCATAGCTACCTGTGATGCCAAAGGTAGGGGTATTCCACCCAAGCTGCCCTGTGTTCCTGCTCCCCCTCACTTTCTTATATGGCTAGCAAAAAGCAGGGACTTCACTTTTCTGGTGGCATACAGCAACAGAAATTCCCCACAGACCTTTCAGAAGCAGTGGTACCAACTTCTAGGTTTAGCAGTTGTATTAATCAGAAACCAAATGCACTGAGATAAAAGGCCCAGAATTCAGCATATGTCTCAGTGAGTCTCCAAACCTCACAGGAAAGCAAGAGGGGGAAAAAAGGGGGCCAGTAACCATGGGTAACCACTCTCAGGTTAATCTCAGATGGGCAGGGGAAAACGCTTCTCAAGATTAATAGCTAAAGTAGTCAGGGATTAGAGATTAGGAGGAGAATCCTGTTTGCCAGGATTAAGAGGGCTGGGTTCACATAAAAACCTCAACCAGTGAATTGCTTCCAGCAAAACAGTGGAGTTTATTATTATAATTATTATTTTATTCTCCTCCAATAAATGAAAAACGTCAGCAGGAGGGCAGCAAAATCCATCAAAGGTTTAGAAATAAAATCTCTGAAGAAAGGTTAAGGGAATGCAGTCAAGATAGAAATCCCATATTAAAAATAAAAACCAGTCCCTGTTATTAGCAACATGGCAGATTATAAAGAATGAGAGATTTAGGGAAACAAAACAAAACCTTCACTTTCTAGAATCCATTCTGCGTGGTCTATTTCTTTGCCCCTAGCTCAGCTGGAAGCAAGTGAACTTCTAGAATGGCAAAATTCACCCCTTTTGCATGGGAGTAAAACCCTGATGACTTGATATTTTCCAGAGTGCTCACTAAGAGCCTAATTTTGACATTCACTCTTGGTTGCCTGTCACTGACAAGCAAGGAAGGCACCTACTGAAAGTGTACATGAGGGAAGGGAATGAGAATGGGGCTAATAGAGAGCAAAGAGACATTAGTCCAAAACATCAAAAGCAGGCATTCAATATTTCATTTAAGCAGACTGCCTGAGATAATTTTCAATAACAGAGCCAGGCATAAACCTGGATCCACTGCAGCAAAACTGTCTGAACTAGGCCCTGCCTCATCTCGCTACAGCCTTGTACAAGTAAGAATGTACAGCCTGGGAGAGGATTTTTTGTTATTATTAAATATCCACAGAATGGTAATTTTAGGAGGCATACACAAATCAAATATTCCTCTTCTCACATTATTCATAAGCCAGAAGCAGCTCTGTTAGCTCAGCAGACCTGCCAGCCAGCATATCACCCACCAGCATGTGGTCAGCAAGGAACATGGCCACAACAGAAACCTGTAAGAAAGGACCATGTTACTGAATTACTGACTACTGGAAAACATATGCCTCCCTTGCAGCTTAGTGTCACTGGCCATCCACATGACCATATTCCCTCTGCAAGACTGTGTCAAATATGCCTGATCTTGAGACTTAGCAGTCATCTTGTCAAGCACTGAAGGAGACCTGGGAAATCTGATTACTCCACCACATTTGGCCTTTCAGGTGCCCAAGAGCTGCAAAATTGCCATACCAATGCACAAAAGAACTTCCTAAAAAGAAATCCCAGGAGGCTTCATATAATAATGCCATTTCCAGCAGAAGTCATACAGAGAGACAAGGGTTATAACCTGAAAGAAACTAGAGCAGGTATTCTTGGCTGTTTGCAAGGGACTTTTAGCTGCAATGCAGACTACGACAGTCCTTAACCTGCTTTAACAGGAAGCTGCAAAACATCTGCATACTTGTCCCTCAAACCACATTCACAGGCATAGAGGGAAAACTAGGTCCATCTTTTACTAAGCAAGATCCCAAGGAGCAAGCTCTTTCTGCTGCAGGTAATTTGGCTATTTTATTAAACTGGTTGTGTTTAAAAAAAACAACCAAAAACCTAACACCCAGCAATATTTATAAACCAAAGCCTTGCTTTGTCTGATGCCAGATGGTGTCACCGCCACACTTGTGAGCACAACTGGCAAGGGACTCCCAGGGGAGCAAAGCTCAGGAGGCTGGGGCACCATCCAGGCCAAGAAATCAGTTTCCCATCATTTATTCCTCTGAATGAGTCCTGGTGCTTTGGGGCTCCCAAGGCCAGTACAGCAGCAGGTTGAGATCAAGCTGATTCACAGGGAAAGGAAAGTGCAAGCACAGCACAGGTGGACTGAATTTGTACATGTAGATAGAACTTCATTAACATAGTGGAAGCACCACTGCCTCCTCCCACCTCGCCTGCAGCTGTTCCTCTCTCCCTGCTATTCTTGGAAACTAGATGACTCACTTTCCTGATGAAACCAAGTGTGGTTGGCTCAGCATCCCTGACCCTTTTTTGTACAACAAAGGTCAGGAGCTGGAATTTGTTTGAACCCTTTTCCTCTGCACACAGGTAACCCAGCTGTATGTGCATGAGATGATGGCAACACCACTTGCCTAGCACCAGCAGCATTTCTGTATGAGCAAGGAATGCTAACATCAAGTTTCAGAAGGTGTGAATAGAATAGAATAGAATAGAATAGACCAAACCAGGTTGGAAAAGACCTTTGAGATCATCAAGTCCAACCTATCACCCAACAACATCTAACCAACTAAACCATGGCACCAAGCACCCCATCCAGTCTCTTCCTAAACACCTCCAGTGATGGTGACTCCACCACCTCCCTGGGCAGCCCATTCCAATGGGCAATCACTCTTTCTATGAAGAACTTCTTCCTAACATCCAGCCTAAAACTCCCCTGGGGCAGCCTGAGACTGTGTCCTCTTCTTCTGGTGCTGGTTGCCTGGGAGAAGAGACCAGCCCCCACCTGGCTACAATCTCCCTTCAGGTAGTTGTAGACAGCAATAAGGTCTCCCCTGAGCGTCCTCTTCTCCAGACTAAGCAACCCCAGCTCCCTCAGCCTCTCCTCACAGGGCTTGTGCTCCAAACCCCTCCCCAGCTTTGTTGCCCTTCTCTGGACACGTTCCAGCAACTCAACATCTTTCCTAAACTGAGAGGCCCAGAACTGGACACAGTACTCAAGGTGTGGCCTAACCAGTGCTGAGTACTGAGCTCCTACTAGCCACACTGTTCCTGATACAGGTCAGGATGCCATTGGCCTTCTTGGCCACCTGGGCACACTGCTGGCTCATGTTTAGCCTAGTCATGAGGTCCATAGTCTACCTGCTTTCTTTTCACTGAATAAAAGACAACTCAAGGGTAACAGAAGGTCACACATTGATAAGATGCCATCACTCGCTGACATGAAGATGCTAATCACCACCAAAACTTACGTGTTGCCATTGTCATCTTACTGACAGAAGAAGCACCAGAACATGCAGGGCAGCAGCAAAGGTATTATCAGTCATAATACAGCCTTGTGCTATAAAAACACACAGAAATCTTGTTGTGAACAGGGAGCTGCCCTCCCCACCATAATCACATACTTTGGCTAGAGCAGGAAAGCTAGGAAAATGAGAATAAGCTCCTGACACAAATAAACAAAGCATAAAAGAAAAATACCCCAAAAACCTCCCTTCAATTGAAATCATCTAAAGAGAAAAGACAGTAGATGGCAGAGCTCTGTGGTTTTGGCTGAGAAGAAAGTTATTTACAGCAAGGTCTGGCCTCTCACTGCCACCATGTAATTCCAGGCAATTGCACTTTCAAATGGATCTTTTTGGAGAAAATCAACAGCAGCTTTGCTTTCAATCTAGTGGAAAATGAAGTCCTGCAAATGCGTTGCATAAAGCTGCAGCAGAAAGAACACTGTGCACAGGGGCACATGCTCTCAGGCGCAGGTAGGTAGGCTTGGTACTGATCTCTGCCAGGCCCTCTCTACATTTCCCAGCTCTCACATCACACAAGCACACACTGGTTTCCTGTTACTATTGAAGCATATCAAACACTGTGACAGTGACAAATTTCCACCAGCTGGGTCCTACAGCCTACATAAGTCCAGGTCCAAGAAGTGCCATCTTCAAGGCTGTACGAAGGTGTAAGCTTTCTCAGCAAGACCCTCAGGCATGGGGCATACAGTCTTGTAAGGCACATATAGCTACCTCCAAAGGATCATCCCCAAATTCACCACTGACTACACCACACAGAATTAAGCCCCACAGGCACCTTCAGTCAACACCAACATATGCCCAAGTATCTACAAGGCTGGTTCCATGGCTGCCGTGACCAGTACTGCTCTCATCAGTACTAATCTGCAGCTCTCCACTCCTACAGAAATCCTATCCCAATAGTGCTTTGTTATCAACATCAACAGACACCAGCTTTTGAATGTTTTACCTCATTAACATCATCTAGTCTACTGTAGAAAATTATCCCTAAAATAGTTAATCCAAATATTCCACCTCAGAAAAACTTAGGAGGGTGACTATTGAAAGCAAAAACATTCTTAAATGCCTATGCATGACTTCAGGCTGAGAGGCTGCATCATTATTAAAGGTAAACAACATGGCACTGCAATGGTAATGCAGCTTGTCCTTCACATACCCTGTTGCTTCAGGGTATGTTCACTCTCTCTCAAGCCCATGTACTAACATACACACACAAAATAGTACACGTGCTACATGTTTACCTGGACCACCCAGTGTGGGAGAAGGTTGTCCAGGTAAACATGTAGCACATGTAATTAACCTTGTAACATACCTGTGAACTGTGTGTGCCCCTGGCCATGATTGGATATGCCCCATCCTGTAGGGTCAGCTATCAGGTTTCTCTGTTACCAACAGGCATTAAATTGTCTTCGGACCAGCCGAGAAGGTAGGCCATTTGCCTTATTCTCAGTGACAAAGCAACAAGAGCCAAATGCTGATGGAGTTGCAGCTGAAAAGCCTGCCCTAGCAGGCAAACCACACCTGGGCTTTGCACCTGGACCAAGGCAATCAGCACTCCGAGAGCCCTGTGCTGGAGGCAGAAATGGGAAAAGCTCCGAGAGAACCGAATCCTGGAAGAGCTGCACTGCTACAGCCCATGAACTGAGCATGGGAGGAGAGAAGCCCCTTAGCCCTCTCTGAGCCATGGAAAGCTCCAACCTGGGAACTAGGCATGAGAGGAGAGAGGGCCCTTGGCCCTCTCTGAGCCACGGAAAGCTCCAACCTGTGAACTAGGCATGAGAGGAGAGAGCGCCCTTAGCCCTCTCTGAGCCCAGAGCCGCTTGAATTGCAGTTAGAGCGTCTGGGAAGATAGCGGACAAAGGAGCAGGCTGAGTACCCAGATAATTTGCTACAGAATATCCCTCGTGGGAAACCGCAGATCGCAGCGCCCTTATTCCCAGTTTACATTGCTGTACTGGGAATTCTCAGATTTTTTACTTACATCATTTAACTGTCCTCATGTGCTTCGTACATGAATACAGTGCCTACAACTGACTAACAGAACCTGTAAATATACTCTGCAAATAAGTTATGGCAGTGTCTGAAGATGCCACCACCAGAAATATGAAATATAAATATATATTTTATTACAAGCACCAGCATTAGTTTTAGACAAAGGCTAAGAGAAATATCATTTCAAACATCTTCTCAGGATAAGCCAGAGGGATGGAAAGTAGAAGGCAGAGATAGGCTTTGGAACATCTTAAATTAGCTTAGATGCCACTGCATTGTGAACACTCAGGTGTTAGGTTAATTCCCACTGCACATTCCAGCAGGAATAATTGTTAACCAACATTTTCCTTGTCTTGAAAGACATTGAAAAGTGACAAGAAGCAAACCTGGAACTAGTAACTCTAAACCAAGTTTAGATTAAGACAGACTTGAACACTCCTCCTTACCATTTTAGGAGTACAGGAGCATAGGTTTGGAACCTGGGTCACTAAGTCCAGGTTCTGTGATTCATCCAGTTGCACATTTCAACAAATGTGTAGCTTGGGCTTCTTAGGACACCTGTTCCACTCATGCCCAAATTAGTCCCAGGCCACAGAACACTTCCAACATCTTATAACAAACAACTTCAAAACAAAAACCACAGCCTGTCATTGTGATATGCAAGAACAGTTGAGACTAAGGACATCGCCACTAAACCACCTTTCTGAGCCAGAGAATATGTGAAAGAGAAGCCTTCTATAATCTTTTGAAACAAACCATTTCCAGTGGAAGGTGATAAAAAAAAACCATGAAACAAAGCCTGGCAATCTGACCAGAAGGAATTGAATTTTTCTGTCCCCAAATCTGGCAATTCACTTAATCTTGACATTGTGAAGGGGACAAGAAATCCAGCATCTGGGATAATACAATGACAATGCAAGCGCTGATAGGACTGGTGCAGCCTACAGGCTATCTCTAACTGAATCTAATCTTCACTGCTTCAGAGAAAGATGGAAAAATTAACAGCCAGAAGCCTATTTACACAAAGGTGGAAAACATTTCCTGTCATTTCTAGGCAACTCAACCAGTAAAGCCCCTTTATAGGATAAAGCACAGACCTACTGACTACAAAACACTAGAAACCCTTTTTAGTCCTCAGTGCTGACACAGGACTCTGAAAACTGTACAGTGCCCACAGCCAGCATCATCTGTCCACTGGTTATTCCTTTTGCAGAAGACAAAATAATTCAACACAATGGAGTAAATGCAAAAGGGGTTTCAAGAAGCAGCAAATACTGTAGCTTCTGCTAAGGAAGTACAGATAAAATACAATTTAAAATGGATCAGCAATTGCACCATCAATTCAGACTTGCTGGCTGTTTCAACACCACATAACACGGTCATTTAAGATGTCACAGAAGCAGCAGGGAGAACTCAGTATCTCCTCTAAAAGTACATACCTCTGCCACCCACATATTAGAAGATGCACCACTATTTCTTTGTTAAAAAACAAAACAAAACAAAACAAACTCTATAAAATACTTAAGACTTGATGTATATAACTTAGCTTCTCTGACAGCCTCCACTAGAGGACTTCTCTTACCTGCAGCCATTAAATACACCATTAATCAGAATACAAAGCAATAGGTGTTTCAAAGAAAGCCCTCTTCTTCCACTCTGAGTCTCCTGCAGGTGGAAATGGTACCAAAACAAATTGTGATACACCCTACACATGCATTTGTCCTCCCTGAACATTCAGCTCATTAGTTGGCACAGCCCCTGAAATTGTGTGATTTACCAGAACTATCAACAGCGTAACAGCGTGAAGTTAGCACTACATAATGCTAAACGTGTGCCCTTTTTGGAGCAGCACTGGGAAAGGGTGCCAGGCCACTCAGACTGCGACAGCTCTCCCTGCCACTTGCTTGTGCAGATTTCTGATCTATTCCTGCTCCATCCCCTTGCCCTCCTCCCACTGCCCCCCAAGCCAATTTCTTTTCAGTATTGCTGCTAGCAGAGCACTGCCATCCTCCAGCCCCAGGCGCCTCGCTGTCAGGCTCTTAAACCCCAGCACTCTGAAACAAGGGAGCCCAAACAGCACGGGCCTCTGGGGAATAGCCTGCAGCTTTATCTCCTGAGCCACACCACCTTCTAAAGCCTGTGCACAAATGAGATAACATCCTCGTCCATCTGAAGGATGCCCCTTTTAATCTTATGACTAAATACCCTCCAAATTATTATTCAGAGAAGGCACCTTAAGATAAATAAATGTAAAGCACAATTTACGGCCATTGAATGAGCCGCTACATCGCTGGGCACACAGGGAAGTACTGTTCCATCTTGGTGCCTTGTTCCCCTCCTAAACAAAGACACAGCAATTCTCTTCACCTGGTAACACGCACCGCAGCAAATTGTACACAACTGTTTCTAGAAGTAAAGGCTATAGATACACAGTTATTTAATGCATCATCATGGACAGAGGACCGAATTCCTGCCCTAGACAGTGATAAAGCCAGAACATTTGCAGCATTTGGAAAATCCACAGAATCAGTTTGGTACATGAAGCCAGATGAGCTTGCAATAATAAAAACTGAAAAGAAGCAAGAGTTGCCATGGACAGAGTACTATTTTTAAGAAGTTTCAGCTAAATGGATTCAGGGAGGCATAACATTCAAGGCTAAAAATCAAATCACAAGCACTGTTCCTGCATCCCTCTCTCAGGCTCCCACTTCTCTGAAGGAAACATTCAGTGGTACTGCCTGGATATTAAATTTGCATTTTATTCAGTGTCCAGATCCAAGCCCCAGATAATCACCATACTTAGTGTTTTTACAGAAAGCTTAAAACCTTAATGGCCTGAATCATCAGAGCATTACTTCACTCTGATGCTAGCCTAAGTCTAATGGTTTTAGCAGTGGCACTGGTGGAAAATCAGCGATGTGATCACAAAACTGAATGGCCTAAGTGTCTTATACAACTGTTATGTCTCTTCTAGAGGAAGTGATACAGGAACAGAAAGATACAGGAGAAATTTCTCTCAGTATGCACTGGAAGTTAGTTATAAACACAACAACAAAACCCCCAGGTCTCTGGATTACCAGTCACAGCTACTGGATTGATTAACACAAAAAAATTCACTTCCTCAACACTATGCAAAATAGCCACCCAAAATTATTGCTTGCTTTCCCTTTCCCTCTACCACTGCAACCAACTGACCCTCATCTGGAAAGCAGACTCTCACTGCCTCAACACTGACACCCACTTTGAGTACTGATGATTCATACCAGACACAAAAATCCCTGGCACAATAAAAAAAAAAAAAAAAAAAGAAATTGCTCCACCTTACACTACCAGGCCATCAAAGACAGCTTGCAGTCTGCATTTTGCCCTGCTTGCTTCCATTGCTGTAAGATACCTGGGTATGCATTATGCCTTTTTTGCACTGACAAATAAGGGCAACAAAGTTGGTGAGGGGTTTGGAACACAAGCCCTATGAGGACAGACTGAGGGAGCTGGGGTTGCTTAGCCTGGAGAGGAGGAGACTCAGGGGTGACCTTATTGCTCTCTACAACTACCTTAAGGGAGGTTGTAGACAGGCAGAGGTTGGTCTCTTCTCCCAGGCAACCAGCACCAGAACAAGAGGACACAGTCTCAAGCTGTGCCAGGGGAGGTTTAGGCTGGAGGTTAGGAAGAAGTTCTACACAGAGAGAGTGATTGCCCATTGGAATGGGCGGCCCGGGGAGGTGCTGGAGTCACCATCATTAGAGGTGTTCAGGAGGAGACTTGATAGGGTGCTTGGTTGGATGATAGGTTGGACGCGATGATCTTGAAGGTCTCTTCCAACCTGGTCTATTCTATTCTATTCTAACTCAACAACTAAACGAGGTCCAGACTCCCAGTAAATTATGTAAATACTTAAGCTGCATTTCTGAGGAAGCTATTTGTTTACTTCTTGGTTGGGTATATCTTTAAGTATTGCCTGTGACAGAAGGTCCTGGTACAAGATACTTGCTTTTTATGTTTTCTGGTATTCAGGACACAGGCCAGAAAATGTGATACTTAAGCCTGCCAGTGCAGTGAGGAAAAGGAGGGGTCACTTCACTTACCAAGAATAGTTCTGGATCCTGTAAATCTGATAGATAACACATGGACAGGAGTAAGACACTCAAATAAGCATCTAGAAGGTGAAGAAACAGCTATGGAAAAGCTTGCTCAGCTCTAGGGTCCATGCAGACTATAGCTTCACAAATATTTGCTATGCTACTGCCTCATTAAGACTCACTTCAGAAACTGTAACAATAATGGAATTTCTCTTCCCTTGGAAAAGTTTATCAAAGTGCAAATAAATTTGGTAACCTTAAAAACTTTCATTCTAGTTCTCTTCTACATAATTTCATTTAAGAATGGATGCAGAATCCTTCTAAAGCCTCTGAAGACATGAAATAGCTAGCATGAATAAGTTTGTATTTTTCACTTGCTTATAGCTCTCTAGGGAAAGATTGCTTTTGAGTAATCATTCAGCATGAGGTTTTTTTCGGTACAAAATGAGTGGAAACACTTTTTGATTTATTCTTTTAAGTGCTAAAATGAAGCACAACTCAAAACCAGAATCCATGTACCTATGAATATTTATGCCACCATTGTGTTTAGCCACCAGAGCGTGCACACATCAGGTTGTCCTGAGCTTCTGTTATCAAAGATAACACTGAATCCTGCACTGTTTTAAAAGCACCCATAGAGCATCCTTCTCGTACAGTAAACAGTGAGATACAGGAAGAGCAGTGGAGCTGGGAGCCTTTACTATCCATGAAACTGAACCTTTTATCAAGAGGCAACAGGCAACTTAGAAATGATCAGTTTCCTCTAAAACAAAAGTACAGATGAAAATGGAGCAAGAGAAGCCCCCAGATAATGTTCATTATTGTCAAGATTTTAATCATACCCAAGGAAAGAATTCCAACATTATGATTCTTCCAACAAGCACATCTTGATTTCAGTGCTGCTATTTCTTCCACAACATTGTTGACTTTGTCTACCATGTATCACCTTATTGAAAACTTTTATCTTACCTACGTTCATTCTTTCTGCACAGTAAACACCACCCTGGAAATAAAGCGTTGTTTCTTTGTGGCTGAAATAAATGGTTGCAAGGAGGAAAGAAAAATCTGCTTCATCTGTGGGAAAGTTTCAAAAGCAGAGAGATTAGCCAACCTATTTCTCTAAATGGCAAATGACTGGTACCCTAATAAATGTCCCCACCCACGTTCAGAGCCCATCCCTGCAGCAGTTCAGCAGCGTGTGGCCACTCTCAAGAGTCAGGCAGGTGAACGTGAGTGGGGCTGCAGCCTCAGAAGGCCACTTCAATGCCTCAGGACCGCAGGGATCACACTGAACAAAGTCAAACAAGAGGGACTGTGGTGAGTCATCTGAGGGTAACTCACTCAGGCAAGAAGAGCAAAAGCTGTTAGCAAAAGAAATGTGGTGACTGAGACAATGGTCCCCTGTAAATGGGTGGGTGTCCAGGCTCCTGGCTGCAGGGAATGCCAAAGCCTTTCACTTGCAATGGTGGACTCCAGAGAGAACATCAGTGATTGCTGTGAGCAGGTAAATTATCTGCTCAGCCTGGTGGCTGAGCTGAAATAGGAGGTTGAATGCCTGAGGGCTATAAGAAAGTGTGAGAGTTATTGCTCATAACCAACAGATTAGAAGAACCCATAGAAAGGTTCACTTTAAAGACCCACTGCCTATTTATAAAACCCTAAGTGCTACTCTGGTGTTGTAACTGCATTTCAGTTCAACTACAACAGATTTCTCTATAACATAGCAAATATGTTTTTTCTCCTTTATTGCATGCACTCATCTATATAAAACAAAGTTGAGACTGTTGGATGCAATTGATTACACTGATTCCTCTATATGGATTGTAAGGTTTAAGTACTTAGGACATGTAGATGACATAAGTTGCACATAATTTCTTTGTTAATACAGCCATAATTTGCACCTTCCCATCCCCCATATTCTTTCTCAGCCTGCTCTGCACACTGCATATTAGACCTTGCAACATATTTGTGAAATACAGCATCTTGTCGTCACGACTCCCTCATTACATGTGGGTGTCAAGTGACTTGCCCAAGACTGCAGGCTCAGCCAGCAGAACTACTTTTGCAGCTGAAGAATGCCTACAGCAGTGGCCTCTGCAGAACCCATGTACATTTCTCTCTGGGATGCCAGGATTTTTCACATTTCTACAATGTGCACCAGCAGGCAGAGAAACAATGCCTGAGATTTTAAATCTTAGGAGCAAGTGAACTGGAGTGAGGAGGAAGTTCTTCACCATGAGAGTGGTGAACCCTGGAATGGGTTATCCAGGGAGGTGGCTGGGGCGCCATCCCTGGAGGTGTTTAAGACCAGGCTGGATGAGGCGCTGGCCAGCCTGATCTAGTGTGGGGTGTCCCTGCCCATGGCAGGGGGGTTGGAACTAGATGATCCTTGTGGTCCCTTCCAACCCTGACTGATACTACTATGATACTTAACTAAGGCCACTACTTTGAAAGCAAAATTCCCACTGAGATCAGTGGAGCTAGGATTTCACCTCTGATTGTACAGGGTCTGACAGAGATGGAGTTAATTTTCCCCACAGAAGACCTCATAGTTCTGTATTTTTGTATTGGCAGCTAGAAAAGTTATTGATAACACTAGTGTTTTGACTGCTGCTGAGCAGTGCTCAAACAGCATCAAGGCTCTCTCACCACCTTTCCCCCTGGGAGTGGGCAAGATCTTGGCAGGGGATACAGACAGGACAACTGACCCAAACTGACCAAAAGGAAAGGAGAAGACAGGGGGCAATCAGTGTTTTCATGTTTATCTTCCAGAGAAACAGATACATGCACTGAAGCCCTAAGTCATGGAAAGTGTCTGAACATCACCAGCCGGTGTGGAGAATAAATCCCTTGCTTTCCTTTGCTTCTGCATGCAGCCTTTGCTTTTGCTGTATTAAACTGCCTTTATCTTGACTCATGAGTTGGCCTGATGTGGGGTTTTGCCATCTTATTTTCTCCCCCTCCCACCCTGTCCTGTTGAGGAAGGGACTGACAGAGCAGTTCAGTGGGCACTGGTCTCTAGCCAAGGTCAACATACCATAGTGATACCAGAAGTCACATGAGCTATAAATCATGATATTTTATACACCAAAAATACATCATACATAGGCACCATGCAAAGGAGCCGTGAACACAGATCGCTTACAGTAGCACAAACTACTTGAATTGGTTTGTTTTGTCCTTCCTCATAATTTATTTTGCAGTTGCCTGCATACTTCTGAATCTTTTTTTTTTTTTTCATGATGAGGTACTGGCAGCATAGAACTCCACCTCCACTTCTATCTCTCTGTGGTAAGCAGTGACATAGGTCTTGCCTTTACAGAGCTTTCTATCCATTGGCTGAATACTGTTGTAGGCAACTGTTGAATAGATATGAACACCTACTTCCTGAAGGTGCACAGTTGCTATAGATAAAAACCATGTAGTCCAGTTAAACTCACTGTGTGTTCTTTACGTGCTGCATGAAGCAACAACTCTGTGAAGGAGGGTTACAATGAATTGGATCTCATGACTTACAAACTAAGTCCTACTGGCCATCCAGCAATCTGATTATGCAAGGTCATTGGGGTTACATCATGACTCAATAGATGTGTTCTTTCTCAAATAAAAGTGAGAAGGCAGGACAGAAGAGGAAGATGATGAAAGCAGGAGGTGCACACTGGCATAGTCTTCCACATGAGAACAGTCCAAAAAAACTCCAAGACAGCTTCCTGCATGCTGGGTGGTAGCAGCTCTCTCCACATAAGCAACTGCAAGACTGTGCCTCCCCTGAGAAACTGACAACTTCACCAGCCACAAGTAAGGGAGTGCAGGATGATAACTCTGGAAGTTCCATGTTGGAACCTGCATATATGACACTGCTGCCTATTTGTTTTTCCTTAAAAGAGTAAAATGTGTCTATGCAAAATCACATCTGTTGTCATTACAGATCCAATTTAAAACAGCCCTGTCAGTTTGAGAATGGAAGAAATCCCAGAAACCTCCTGGCAGCTTGTTTGCTGTCTCTCCATATGTTAATATAATATGCAGATTAGATATTATTGCACTTAAAACATTTTGGAAAAAACAACTGGATCTTGAGCACAGCACAAATGCCTCAGAAATGCCAGGATTTATTACAAGAGGGACAAAACAGAACAAACTGGAGATCCCATCACCAGCAGGTACTGCTTTAAAGGAGATTATCTGACAAGCTTTTGGTTGAATGCTACTGCTGGATCTGACTGTGAATTACCATGTGATTGGCAGAGAAAATAAAGCTGCAGTCACCAAAGTTCAGAGCAATGCAGTTCCTCCTAGTGAAATCTGAAAAAGCTGCTGATGAAGGATTTTTCTTCCATTTGCTTTGTTCTTTTTAAACACTAAACTACAAGTGTGCCATATGCACCAGATTGCGAGATACTAATTTGGGAGCCACTATCAGTGTTTTAAAGTTTAAGTCTGATAAGCCAGGGAGGATAGAGTAGCTTCATACACAGACCATCCTTGGGAGCATAGACCAATTGCTCTTCCATCAAGCTCCAGCTACAAACATCACGACCACTTGGGTGGCTGCAAGTCACTAACAAATCTATCCTCATAAACAATTATTCAGTTTGTGAAACAAATTAAATCTCTCATTGATACTCTAGAATAATACTTAGGCATTCTCCTAGAATGGTATTCTAGGATAACACCTAGAACAGACTAGGAAAATGCCTTGCTTCACCCAATTCCCTTTGAAGTAGTGCTGCAAATACCGGCAACAGCTACAGATATTAACATAGTTCTTGACTGAGTAACCTCCAGGACCTGGGCTTCGGCAAATTTCTAGAAGCATTTCCTTCTGAATCAATAAACAAAGCAACATCTTTGCATGGAACTTGGTATCAGTCAGTTCTCAGTCAATTCTCTAATCTTAAACTGCATAGATTGCAATCACTAGAGGCAGAGAGGATGCCTAAGCAACAGGCAAACAGGGCTTTCCCAGAACATTTTTTTAAAGATATCATGAGCAACAAAGCTATTTTAGATATGCTGGCTGCTTTCCAACCTCAGTAATTATTTCCTTTGAAGTTTAAATCAGATGGGAAATTTTTCTTCATTCCTGTCCTTAACTGCTTAAGTCAAATTAGTGTGCAAGCTAAATAAATTGCCATAACTGCTCCTGCCCACACAATTCTGGAAGCACTTAGGAATCCTGAAAGATGAAGGATACCTAAGAACAGTTGTGGTATGTCCATTAAGGCACAGTTGCAATGAGTACTGCAATCTTTTTATTTATTCAATAGTAAACTGATTTCTTACCTGAAGCTGGTTTTCCCCTTGTGCCAGGGCCAGTCTCTGCTTTCCCTCCCTGATGTAGCAGTAAAAGATTAAATTGCCCTTGGTGCCCAGCTCCCACACTAATTCCCTAAGGATCAGACTTTAGCATTTTATCATTTGGTCTGTCTTTGTGCACATCGAACCAGGGGAAGTTTAGGCTCGAGGTGAGGAGAAAGTTCTTCGCTGAGAGAGTCATTCGTCATTGGAATGTGCTGCCCAGGGAGGTGGTGGAGTCACCATCCCTGGAGGTGTTCAAGAGGGGATTGAACGTGGCACTTGGTGCCATGGTCTGGTCATGAGGTTGGTGGTGACAGGTTGGACTCGATGATCTTTGAGGTCTCTTCCAACCTTGGTGATACTGTGATACTCTACTTAGTTCAGCTCTAGAATAACTTCTTATTTCTTCTAACATCTCAGAAGACTATGGAGCAATTCACAGCTCTCTGTTGGCAAGTGGGGGTTAATCTAATATAGCTACATGTCCAGGTTGCAGTGGGAAGGGAACACCAATCAAGACAGTCAGCTGAACCAGCTAGTATGTGTTTGATACTATGATGATGCCATGACTGCTGTATAAGGAAAGGGCTGGCTGGGGCAAAGGATGATGGAACTTGGAGTTTGGACTGTGATATGTGGCACTTTCTGTTTCCCCTGCTTTCTGACTTTTCTTCTGCTTCCAGGTTTGGGGGTGTTGCCCATTTAGGTTTGCTAGCTTCTGGCTTGGGATTGTTTTCTCACTCCCTTGCTTTTGCTGCACTTCCTGCAAAATCCAGTATTTTTGTGTGTTATTCCATTAAACTTTCCTTATCTCAACCCACAGGGATTTTTGTTTTTCTTTTGCTCCCAATCCTCCTTCCTGTCCCACTGGGAGAGCAGTGTGTGCAGTGTTGGGGAGTTTCATGAGAGTGACTGGGTTAGAACCCAGATGCTGGCTGAGTCAAAACTATAACACTATGGAACAGTGATAAATTGTTAACCAACATATGACAAAAGAAAATAGCATTATCACACCCACCTTACTTCAACACAAAAAAGAACTCTAAAGCATAAAGTAGTTCAAATACAGCAGTGAAAGGAATTTTTTCCCCCTCATTTAATCTATACAAAAAAAGCAACCTCCTTCCCCATCCTTTCAACAGAACTTCATAATACAGTAATTTTCCTGGGCTTTCTTCCCTCCTGGTTCTTCAACATCAGATTCCCACCAATGGCCCTTTCACAGGGAACACCTCTCATTTGGTGTGCATCTTGCAGCAGCATGCACAGGAAACTAGAACAGTCCTTCAGGGAAAGAGGTAGGGCCTGGGCACAGCTTGCAGGCATGAAAAGAGTCACTCTCATCTTGACATTAGACAGGGTGCTCTGTCCTGTTGTGCAGGCTGAGAGACACCTAAGAAAACCACATAGGTCACAGCAAACTGGCACATGGAGCGGTGACCTGTCACCTCCTACAACAGAAACTGATTTTCACTTACATGAATCAGGGCTGTACCTGGCCTCAGCAGTACCACTCTGCAAGCTGCTGGTCTAAAGGGCACTGAACACCAAGAAAGCTACAACGAGGACTAAAGAATAGAACAGAATAGAATAGAATAGAATAAACCAGGTTGGAAGAGACCTTCAAGATCATCGCATCCAACCTATCAACCAAACCAACACCACCTAATCAACTAACCCATGGCACCAAGCACCCCATCAAGTCTCCTCCTGAACATCTCCAATGATGGTGACTCCACCACCTCCCCGGGCAGCCCATTCCAATGGGCAATCACTCTCTCTGTATAGAGCTTCTTCCTAACATCCAGCCTAAACCTCCCCTGGCATAGCTTGAGACTGTGTCCTCTTGTTCTGGTGCTGGCTGCCTAGGAGAAGAGACCAACATCTGCCTGTCTATACCTTTCCTTCAGGTAGTTGTAGGGAGCAATAAGGTCACCCCTGAGTCTCCTCTTCTGCAGGCTAAGCAACCCCATCTCCCTCAGACTCTCCTCATAGGGCTTGTGTTCCAAACCCCTCACCAACTTTGTTGCCCTTCTCTGGACATGCTCCAGCAAGTCAACCTCCTTCCTAAACTGAGGGGCCCAGAACTGGACACAGTACTCGAGGTGCGGCCTAACCAGTGCAGTGTACAGGGGCAGAATGACCTCCCTGCTCCTGCTGGCCACACTGTTCCTGATGCAGGACAGGATGCCATTGGCTCTCTTGGCTGCCTGGGCACACTGCAGGCTCATGTTCAGCCTACCATCAACCAGCACCCCCAGGTCCCTCTCTGCCAGAATGACACTTGAAGACTGAGAACATCACTCTAAGGTAGGGACAATCCAGCCTTCATCAGTACTACAACACAATCATTGCTGCATGGAAGAATCATGACAAAGTGGTTATTGTTTTGGCTTTTGGTTGTTTACCCCTTTTTTTCTGTTTGTTTGGGTTTGGTTTTTGTTGTTGTTGTTGTTGTTGTTTTTCCCATTTCCCCCTCTCTTATTGGTCTCTCATTTGTCTTCTTATAGCCCATTGAATATATCATCCTTTTCCTTGGAAAAAAGTTCTTTCTGTCCATAAAAAGTCTGCAAGTGACAGGGAGATTGCTGGGCAGCTATTGCATGAAAGCAGACACAACATGACCCCTGGATTTTAATGTGCAAAACACTTCAGCTTCACAGAAGGCTGCAGTGCCTGGTTTTGCCTGTGCAGGTGAGCAGTAGTAATGAGCTACCCACTATGGCACAAGCATCTCAAAAAACAAAAGTCAGTGAAGATCTGCAGTCTTGATAAACTCTTTCTGACCCATTCACTCACAAATGGCAGATCTGCTGGGGTGCTCCAAACAGATGGATTATGTTCCTAAAGGGCACATAGGCAACAGCACATCTCCTGCTTTCCCAGTTCCCCAGTAGGCACTGTTCCTGCTTCTTGACAAGAAGTCTTGCCTGAAAGGCATGACAGACTGGTTGGTTTGAGTGTCCTTGAAGTATCTGGCCAAGTTCACATACCCACCCTCAGTCAATGTTTAGCCAAGCTGCACACACTTAGCCGTTTAAAATTGTCTCATCTCCATCTGGTCCCCTAGGCAGTGTAATGAAAGGTTCCCATCTTGAGTTTGTTTCTCAAGCACTGCATTGGCATGATGCCTCATTCCTGGGAAACACAGGGCCTTTATGAACCTACAGGATGGGCACCCTAGGGCAGCAGTCCCAGGTTTAGGTACAGATATCTATGTACCATCAAGCTGCACCAAGGCAACCAAAAGAAAGGACATGAATTATTGACTGCTGGAAAGTGGCAATTCAGCAATAAAATACAACACTGCCACTTAAAATATGTATCAGAAGTGATTTACATGAGTAGATGAAGTGCGACTTACCATGCTATTCGAATTCAATGTGCTGGGTGCTTTGGGAAAAGGAAGAGGGACTACATTATCCCTTCTGACAGCTCCTGAACAACAGGTTTTGCTACTGATGCCTCAAAAGGGACTCGAGATGTCTCATTCCTCTCTGTATCAAAAACTCACATAAATTTCTCTAGTTGGCTAGCAAGAAAGTAGTATCCAAACTTCAGTTCCCTCCCTCTGATCTTGCATTCTCTTGAATCAAACTCTCACAAGTGCACAACTGAATGGGCAGCTAGCCCACCTCTGCAAAACATGCTCTGGTTCCACGTGTGTGCATGTGGGAGATGCTCCCAATACACAGCTGTTTATTCCTTACCTGGGCTCTCCCTGGTGAGACAATACCAGGCATAGCTGCCATGTGAACTGGAATACAGTAGAGAGAGTTCTAATTTATGAATGAGCAGAATGGGACTTCTGCATGGTATAGTATGACATTTTGTTGAGGCACCAAGGTGGGACTGCAAATAGATTGCAGCCCTGCTATGTCTTCCACCTGAGCTAGTGTGTTTTGACCCAGTTGCCTTGCTTTTGGAGGGGCAGTGTTGCGCAGGTATGGCTTATATTGCCATCACGTCCTCAATTAGTTTGTTCTCAGTTTGTTGCTCAGTCTGACCTTTGTTCCTTGACATGACATACACAATCACCAAGTCAGCTGACACTCTCAACAGAGCAGCACCCCTTTGTATCCCATCCTGATTAAGCACTGGAGTCAACACTGACTTATAAAATGAGCATGCTCTGGGTAATTCAGTGGAGCCCTTCACAAAACCTGTTGAGCCTTGCAAATAATCAAAGACGTATTTAACAACTTATCTCATACTCTTAGGAGCAGCCCCTCTGGCCTACTCCCATTGGCTTTGCTGGTTATTTCATCCCAGTTTCAGCAGTAGACTCCTTCATAACATAACAGGTCTCATGGCTTGCTTCCAAAGAGGATTTTGGTACTTTAATGCATATTGCTATGCTCAGTTACCTATTATTACACCCCATTACATCCTTCCAAACCCTCAGCAACTTCACTGAAACATCTTTTTGTCGTATTTAGAATTTCTTAAAGGTTTCCCAACAAATAGGCCTCTCCTTTGCCCAAAGTATCTTACAGCTCCATATCCTCTGGTGATCTGGCTAAGGGAAAACAATGTCTGGAGAAGTGTAGTACATATGCTCCCCATTCATCTCTCTTCCCCTAGAAAGGGGAGGTGGCTCACTTGTAAACTGCTGGGCTGAAATCCATTGGAAGACACTCAAAACAGATTTCTCGTTCTGTTGCCACTGTAAATAAAAAACTGACAGTACCACAGAAAGGATTCAGAAGACTGAACTAATGATACTCTCCTCTTCCCAGAGACCATGCCCCAGGGAGACACTAGAAAAGGAAGAGGCAACACGTTCCATATCCCAGACAGGTGATAAACCAATTTATCTTGTGAGCAGTTCGAATGAACCAAGTTTAGGTAGCCACAGAGAGATGAGCACTTTATCCCAAACCTCCACACTAGATTGCCATAAAATTCAAATTTTGCCTAGCTGTACAAAGCTTTCACATCCTTGCTGCTCTGAGATGGAACAGCGGAGGAAAACCGTTCCTCCTTGTAGCAGGTGCCTCTTTGCATTAGCTGTAGCAGAGTTCAGTCCCTACAGGAATACAGCTTCCTCCCTCCCCACTGGGAGGATTAACACTTGTGCTCTCTACAAGCAACTGCTTGTCTTGCAACTCTAAAATAAGCACCTTTGAGGCACCTACAGGATACACATTGCCTCTGGTTCCCTGCACTCCCGTCAAGCTCTTGGGGTGATGCAAGCTGTCAGCCACACGATCTGCAGCAGAGGGGGGAGCAATGCTGGCGCTCTCCACAGAGAGCACAGGTTTGCTGTAATTGCTTCTAAAAGCAAATTCCACTGAGTCCAGGGGAGGACAGAGACAGGCACGTGTCTGTACATACTCACACAGAGGATGTCTTATTCCTTTCGGCTTTTCCTGTGCAAGCTTACTGACCTCCTGCAGTATTAATGAATGCCTCCATCACCTTCTTGCTCTGACATCTGCTCAGGAGAACGGATGAGTAAGCAGGTAATCCAATTGGGCAAGAGCAATGCAATCAGCCAACTCTCCCACATGACAGAGTTACTCTATTGCTCTTCAGCATTGCGTGTCCCTAAAGGCCCAGTACTCCAGGAAAAGCTTTTGGGATTCCTGCCCTGAGGATGACTGAAGAGACCTCCACCTCCAGCTTATCTTATTGCTTCTCTAAGGATGACATAAAAGACTGTCTTCTCTCACTTTCCGTGATTTCACCATTAAAAAAAGCAAAAATGAAACCTCAATTTCTCTTCATCTCCTCCTCACTTTCTGTAAAGCAAATAAACTAACAATTGCTCCCTCCCCACAGCAAATCAGATCAGACAGATCAAGAGAGCTTCTAGACAAATCAGATCTAAATATAAAGCATTTTCAGCAAAACAAATTCTCAGGTACCCTTTAGAAAGTTAAAATGGGCAGCAGTATTAGGCGGCTGGGAATTAAGGACAGAAAACATCCATAAAGTTAATCCAGTTCAGGTCAGGGCTAGGACACGCTTGGTCCATACAAGTTACTAACCAGTTCCTTCATTCAGGCTTGATGTTAAGACATCAGGCAACTGAACTTTTATTGATCCCCTCCCAAAATGCATTTAGATTCAACTAGTATAAAAATGAAGATGATTCACACTGACATTCAGATGAATTCTTCTTTGTCCAGAGACTCGTTACCAATACTTAACTTTCAGTTACACCCAAAAAAACAACCAAACAAAAAAAAAACCCCAAGCAAACTAAAAAACCCCAACAACAAAACATTCTTCCCCAGCTCATGCACTTTTTATGCTGTCTGTTTGACTTCCTGTGTTTTACAGGCTTTCAGTGAACACCTCATTGTAGGAAAAGCAGAGATGACTCTTCCACCTCCACCATCTCCCATCCTATCAGCACAGAATCTTCTAAAATGAAGACTCAAGAGTTTCAAGGTAAAAAGCAAGGACATAGCCTATTTTTTTTGTTCACTATGAGCCTGTTCATTTCTGCATGGCTCAGAATAGTATCAGACAAGAGTGAATCACAAAAGTTCTGAAAAACTCAGAACAATTAATCAAAGAAATCTATAACTGCGTTCCTCAATCTCACTCCTTGCCTACCTTCTTATTGACTTAGGCTGCCTGCATGGCCAATTCCTAGCTACCGTCTGCTTTCTCCTCCATAAAGGTAACTATCAAAATAAGAGAGGAGTGGAGAGAAAAATGACACAGCAAGCTACTCTGAAGACCTCCAGCACTGTCTATTGCTAGGAGAGATGAAGAGGGGTCAATGAGAAAATACACAGCACAGTGGTGGTGGAGTCACTATCACTGGAGGTGTTTCGGAAGAGACTTGACGGGGTGCTTGGTGCCATGGTTTAATTGACTAGATAGTGTTGGATGATAGGTTGGACTTGGTGATCTCAAAGGTCTCTTCCAACCTGATTAATTCTATTCTATTCTAGTTGCTCTTTCTTTCATAAGAAGCCAACAGGATAACTCATTATGAATAAAAACCCCCTTATCTCATGTATATAAATGCCTAATACATCCCAAAGTACCTCTATCGGACCAGCCCTGGGGAAAAGAAAAAGAAGGGGAACAAAAAAGAAAAAGAACCAAAAATATTCCCAGAAAACAGCAAGGTCCTGGTTAAAATATTGAAGCCAATACCCTCACTATTCCTGCAAGAGAGGCAACTACATTATGTGGCCTGTGTACCTGGATGTCACTAACCTTCAGAGTTTAGGTGTGGAAGGAAGAAGATAATACCTACCTTCATTCTTCTGTTAATTTACATTGTCTACAATCTTTTTCCTTCAATTTTCTTGCTCCTGTCTTTCCTCTATGCCCCTAATGCAGAATACATACCCACTAACACACTTCTACACATATCTAAATATACCAACCCAGATATATTAGATGCATTTTTATGAATAGGGGAACCAAGAAATGAATCCAAGTGATAAGCAAAACTATGTCAAAAATGCTATCCTGGTGTCATTCCAAGCTGCAAAAGGGTTAGTTTGAATTCAAGCCAAAGAGAAAAGATATAAAGGGGGGAGTGTGTGTGTGTGTGTGTGTGTGTGTATATATATATATATATATATATATATATATTCTCTCCAAGAATTTTACCTATTTCACTGCCTTTTTCCTTCTCTGACCCCTTTTATTTTCTGTTGCTGTACATTTCCCTCCTTGTTATTGAAGAGCTGTACTTGATTTGAGATGGTAAACAAAGAGAAAAGCACTAGCTTTGTGTGTATGTATACATATATACCTATTTATACTTACATACATATATACATATTGTTCTCTATGAAAACCCACCACACTTGAACTAATCAAGGAATTACTATGTGTTTTTACATATATCTACATGAACACAAACACACCCTCTGTATATAGATTTAGTGTTGATCACAATGAAAATGAAAAAGCAGCTAGGACAACAATCTTCTTGGGACTGTAGCTGTAGCCACAAGGCAGGTCTCAAGTTGCACCAAGGAAGGTTTAGGCTGGATGTTAAGAAGCAGTTCTTCATAGGAAGAGTGGTAAGCCATTGGAATGGGCTGCCCAGGGAGGTGGTGGTGTCACCATCACTGGAGGTGTTTAGGAAGAGACTGGATGGGGTGTTTAGTGCCATGGTTTAGTTGATTAGATAGTGTTGAATGATAGGTTGGACTCCATGGTCTCAAAGGTCTTTTCCAACCTGGTTTATTCCTTTCTATTCTATTCATTATGCACACAGCAGAAAGCCCTAGGTCCCTACTGTACTTCAGTGTACTTCCAGCCCTCTAAATGCCTATGAGTTTTTGCTTGGTGGAAACCAAACCACATGGAGAGAAGGCTGTGCACCATCAGCCCAACACACGATCAAACATGCCATGATCTCTTCCAGATCTGAAGGCTGGAAAGTACCTCCAGTTTTACAGTTTAAATGCCCATGAAGGATAAGGAAAAAAAAAATATCAAAACAAATGTGTGAAATTATTAGAGAAGGATCTCTGCCAAAACAGAGAGCATCATTATGTCACTGCATATATTTTTAAAGGAAAAATACTAACAGTCTAAGCAGTAGTTACTACAGAACTGTTTGATCACACAGATTTTAAACTTAGCCCATGCAGAGCTGCAAAACAACCAACCATAGCACTACAATGTTAAATTTGTAAGTCAGATTTCTTAGAGAGCATGAATGAAAACCATTCAGAAAGTCTTCTAACATGTCTCAGTTTAAAACATCTTTGTCTAACCAAAAAAAACCCAACCAAACTAAAATCTCTCATGGAGCCTTGAAAGATATGTAGTTTCTTCCTCACTTGACAACTAAGAGTCTGTAAGTAAGGTTATTTTCCCAGGCTTACAGAGGATTTTTTTAATTATACATATGCATATACATATTTTCAGCTACATGCCAAACATACTGATTTAATGCAGTAATGCTCCTTTAACTTGGTTTTGTAACACAGATAAATAAAGCCTCACATGCTTCAAGTCTCGCAGTCATGATCAAACCTCCACTTTCCCATTCTAACATACAAGTGTCCTTAAAAGCTGAAACAGATTGTGTCCAACTCTTCCACAGAAGCTATAACAGGACTACATTGTTTGTGTTTTGTTTTGTCATTTATAGACAATTTTTTATAAGCAGAGGGAAAACAACCTAAAAAAGAAAACCTGAGTTTCAGCATAAAGATACCTTTGCTACAGAAAGACCTATTGAAATGAGAAGTCTTCCAACAGAATATGATGGAAATTCCTTTACTTGAGTCACTTCACACAGGATCTAGAAGTCCTCACACAGACTAGGAGTAACAGGGTGAATGGCAAGTTCAGTCTTACTACACATTCTGTTCATATCTACAGCAACATGAAGCATCTGTCTTCCCCCAAGCAGCACAGAAGACTGAAGGATCTTTTTTGCATATAGAACCATCTTGAACCACACACTGTAGTCAAATTAAATCAATGAGTCACACTATAACACCAAGAAAAATCAGACATGTGGTTACTTCTCCCTACAATGACCTTGATTCCATTCATGCAAGAGCAAATGTTCCTAGAAGGAGATGAAAGCCTGGATATGGACAAGGGAGAAGAAATAAACCACACAGGATTTATTGGCTTGGTACACCAGCACACGCTTGCACTCATCCAGTCCTCCAGAACTCATCAAATCAATTTAAGAGTGTCAGAAGTTGTCACCATTCTTATCTTGCAAATTAAAACTCTCAACTAGGATCTCCTTTGCTGTGAGATTACAGCAGACTGAATGTACAGCATCCCTACAGCTTCTCCCACACACCCTAGGCACTGTTTACTAATAGTGGCTTTGATACCAGCCAGACAATTGCTTAACAGAAATCTTAGTAGTAGAATCTTCTCACCAGTAGGGAAGCTATACACAAGAACACAAAGTTACTTGGAAGGAAACTTACAGCAACTGAAACAAGAAAGGCTGTTGCCTGTTTTTTTCATACAACAGCCATTAGACTGAACCCAGAGTTTTGACAGGTTGACCAGTGCCTTTGAAAAGGGAATACCAAAGAGGCCAAACCAACAGATAATAAACTAGTTATGAGCAAGCTTTTAAATGAGCTGCTCAATAGGTCATATAATGATAGAATGATTCAATCCAAAAGTCTCGAAACATGATGAATGGAAAATAAACTCTGTCTTCCTAGTCCAACACTCTGCCCACTGGATGGCACTAACTTTCCTCTGAGCAATGTTCCTAGGCTGGTGTTGCAGGTCACTCACAAACATCATTGTCTAGGGTCTGACACAATGAGAAAACTCAAGGAGCTTGTGTAACAGCCAATGAATCAAAGAGTCCATTCAACATGTATGTGCACACATAGATACACAATCCATTTCTTGAAGTCAAAAAAGCATTAGAAGATAATTTTCTGATCAACGAGCTGCTTTGGGCCTTGTTTTGGACTCTCTTAGGAGCTTATTGAACATATCCTAACCCCTCACAGCCAGAGCAGTGCTGAAACAAGGGTCAGGGTGGAATGTAAAATGCTGCATAACCCCATTGTCAACACCTCAGAGCTGTTAGAATGTCAGCATGGAGCTGTTCCCTCAGTCAAAACCTGAAGTCAATTTGAATGCCCTAAAATGAAGAGGAGTCTTGCAACTGGTTCACAAATTTCTTGTTATTGTAACCATGACATTTTCCTTTCTCTCTTCAGAGTACTTTATATGAAAGAGTATAACATGGTCTCTACCTCCCATCTTTAAAATTTCTATCCTCCTTTGATCTAGGCAGGAGAAAGAAGGACAATTATGTTTTTATTTGAGAAGAACAAAATTTCCTTTTCCAATTAAAAAAAAACCCAACCAGCTCCTTTAAAGAAATGCAGCTGGATGATTGTTGGAAAGCAAAATGGACAGAGATGGCGGGCATGACACCACAAATGACTCCACAGGTGGTGGAGTCACCAGCATTGGAGGTGTTCAGGAGAAGACTTGACAGGGTGCTTGGTTGCATGGTTTAGTTGATTAGGTGGTGTTGGATGATAGGTTGGACGCAGTGATCTTGAAGGTCTCTTCCAACCTGGTTTATTCTATTCTATTCTAAATCCACTGTCACAGTATTATCTTTGATTTTCAGAATCTCTTTTATTTCTTATAATTTTAGCAGAGTAAATAAGAAGACAAAAAAATGAATTTTGAAGTTGCTCCCACAGTTATTCTGAATTATTGATCCACTACTTCTTACGTTCCTCTCCGAAAATTAAGGGTATATGGGCAATATATGTGTGACCCAAATCTTGTAGTCCCTTAAATTCTACATCTTTAAAGCCTCTATAGATCTGAAGATGCAATTACAGGGCTTCAGATCAATAAGAAATTAAAAAGAGAGCTGATAGCAGAAAATATTTTCACAGCACAAGGAAAGTTTGTGTGACGTAGGGAAATTGTTTCATATAAAACAGAGGTCTTGTTTGGCTTTTACTCACACAAAGACCAGATTACATGAAAAGCTCTTCAGCTCTTCTGCTACTTAGAGAAAGCAATAGCTGGAGAATTTTAAAACAAAAGCCATGTAAACCTAAAATGAATTATTGAAGAAACAGGAACCCATAAAGTTATTTGCACAGACAGGATTTCACTGTGTTTCTTGCCATGCTCAAGAAAGCAAGCCCAATTCCAGCAGTATGCTGCAGGTTGGCTTCCTGCTAGCTACAGAAAAACTAGTCCCAGACTTCTGCATGCTCTGAGGCTTGGCAAGTTGGACCTCAGCATCTTACTGGAGACAGGGAGTGCACTGATACAGATGATGTATCAGAAAAGGAAGACAAAATTGTCATGGTCATGACCTTTGTGGGAAAGGTGGCAGCAACAAGCTGTGGATGAAGGGGAGATGGCATTATCAGTTACCAAGACCTGGCCACCTATCCTGTACTGGCTTCTTTCCTGTTTCTGTTCCTTATACTGTTAACAAGCATGTGAAGCAGCATCTTTGCTTTTTCTGGTGATGGACAAGTGGGATTTGCATCCTAAGCATTTCCAGAAGAAACAGCTGGGTGATTTCCACCAGAAAGGAAAAGACAAGAGAAGCATGGCCCCACCTCCAAACTGTACACCTCATCCCTAGATTCATCCTATGGATGTCAGGTTTATTTCCAGTTCCCAATCACCTTCTTGTTCTGGTTGTGTACAGCCCCGAGCTCATCCACACATGACACCCTCAGCCACACTTCCAGCACTAAACTTCCAAAATGCCTGGTTCTTGAAATAAATGTTTCAAGGTCTGTGCTAGCAGCAGTAGGAGCATGAAGGACACAGCAGAATCAACACAGCAGGGTCTGGCCAGGTGAGCCAAAGGCAGTGAGGCAAGATGACCCTCCCACTCCTTTACAACACCACTCTCAGCATTACCAGTTTGTGTCAGGAATGCATCTGACCTACTGACACGTTTGAAATCAGAAGTTTATAGTTTTTGGAGAACTATGTAAAATATATACTGTATGACTAAATACTCTTAATTTAAAAGATTTTAGTGGACTGTCTGCATATCCTAAGGTCTTTGGTCCAAGACAAACCAAAATCAAACACAACTAATGCCAGACTGGTGAACCAGCAGACATGAAGAAAGCTGTAATATTGAAAATAACAGCTCTGAACTGTGAAAATTCACTTATAATATACTCTGCTTTTTACTGCTAAGGTTGGAAACATCTCTCAAACCACTGCATGCCACTAGTAGGTCAGGACAGATCTTTGCTTGCTAATGTTACCTCTTGGATTATTTGGATGCAGGAGGAAGTACAGCCTCTAAAGATTATTTGGTGTGTCATGAGAACCCAGTCCAAAACCTACTGAAGTTAATGTTACCATCACTGAACAAAATGCACATTTACTTTAACAAAACAGTCTAAAATCTTGTCTTGGCCTTCACAATACTTGAATGCATCATGATCTAAGCTACTCAACTTTCAATAAACTTCTTTCTAAAGGAAATTAAGTAAAAGGCCAACAGTGCTGACCACTAAGCTGTATCATTTTAACTTCAACCACTGGGCACATGAGCCAGGCAGTCCCATTCTTATCGAAATGGCTCTTTCAGGCTACAGGCACATGCAGGAATCATATTGTTGGTCCTTTTAAGATCATCATCTCAAACAGAAGATGTAGGAAAACATATTTTCAATTGGTGAAATCAAGGTAGAATCTGGGTTATAAACATTCACATAGGATGGAGAGCAAGGCAGCTTTACTACTGCAAGAGTACAGATTCTGCTTCAAGGTATGGGGCACACAGTGTCTATATTGCTGCTCTTCTAATATGTTCTGCCTCCCCACAGTGGTAGCTGACCTTCTCACCCAACAGCCAGCATATGAAGCTTTTGCTCTGGTCCAGCTGACAGGATGGTTAGAGATCCTGCTCTCGAGCTCTAAAGCCAGATCAGCAGAATTTCACAGTGGGATGAAAGCAAAAAATCACTCAGATTTAGGCAGTTGTGAACATTTTTCCTCAGTTCTTTTCGTGAGTCAGGACAGAGAGGCAAGGGTTCCCACAAATGAGGCAGCTTTTCTCTATCAGTGTCTCCAAAGCCTTACTGATTCCATGGGCAACAGAATTACCAGCACAACAAAATACCATTTGTGCGCTTTCCAGTGCGGCCGCTTCCATCTGAGCACAGAGCGCACGCTCCCCATTTCCTGGGTTTTACATAAGCTGCAGGCAACTAGGAACCTAATAACTGTGTGTTTTCAGTTTTGTTTGCTTTTAATCCTGATGGAATTTTCTGGTCATGGCTCATAAAGTCCTTTAAAAGCATGTGAAGTAAAATATGCTGTAGCCTCAGTGCGTTGTTATGGCAACTGGAATATTCAAAGTTACCAGGAACTAAATATCTATTTGTTAACTTAGAATGTTATTATTTGTGACCAGAATGTGGCTGTATTCTCTTCCACTCAGCTCACTCCTTTTTTTTTCTTTTTTGATGCCCAAACAGCCAAGACAGGAGAGAGAAGAGAACTGACTACACAATTGTTTAATCATAAAACCTCTACCAAACTTCCATGTCCAAGGATAATTAAGGTGAGGTTGTAGCCATTCAAGTCCATCAACATCACCAGTATGTTGGAATAACACAGGTGGATGAAAAATGCACACAGCAGACAAAGCAAAGTAAAAATAGTTGGGATTTTGTGCTCTGCTCCAAAATCTGTCATAGCTGGTTAGTGAGGAGGCAGCAGGCAAGTGACCAAATCCCATATTTACATTTTTCAAACGGCTTCATTTTTTTGTTTACAATTTGAACCCCATTAGCCCTGAAGCTTAGAGGAATAAATTAGCCACATAACCCAGCAACCAAGGCTAGAAGTGTGATTGCTCAGCCAGCACACAAAAAAATCCCAAAGAAGGTCTACTGGTCATGCCACAATGACAATGTAGGTTTTATGCCGCTTTCAACAGCTGTCTTTAATCTCTCCATGTTTCCGATTCCCACCTTCAGAAGGGTCAGTGACGCCCTCACTCCTAGCTGTACTCATTAAATTGTACTTCCTTAGAGAGTGGAAGAGCCAAGAGTCTTTCTCTCTGTTCATATACTGAACTATAATTCAGTGCTAATAATATCTGCTAGTTCAGATTAATTCCTGTGAGAAAAGGCCTACACCTACTCACCTTGAGTCACTTTAATTAAAGTGAAGCAAACCATAACTATAAACAATTATAAGATCACTCAGCTTTCTAGTTAACAAGTATATAAATACTCCTGCTTTTGTTTTATTTCCATTCCCACTTCACTCTGACTTTTCTTTGCTGCAAAATATGGTGCATTTTTTCCATGCATTGGTTGCAGTGTCTTTTACATTCCCTCACCTTGCTACGTCATTTCTCTTTCTGTCCACCATATTCTCTTATTCCACTTCTAAATCTATCCCTCCCCACTTCACCAGATGTCTCCTCACAATAAATTTTACCACTTGCTCACTTAGCCACCATTCTCTGCAGCCTCACACCTCACTCAAAGCCTGAGAGGTTTACCAGGACATTATGACTAGGAAACTAAAGTCCAGTTCAGTACTACGATGGAAATATATGACTTGTTTAACAAGGAGAGAGTGCTTTGATTTCTATGAGACACAATCCTAAGGAGCTGTCCAAGAAATTCTCAAACATACTTCTCACTTGATTTCCATGACCATTTTCCTGGCCCAAGAACACTACACTTAAAAATCAAGTTAAAGATACTGAACTCTCTGAAATTACAACACAATTGAATAACAAGTGTCTGGAAGAAGGCAGATGGTCACGGAAGCCCTTCCACCTCTACAGGTCCCTGTTGCAATCCTTTTGTAGCTGTCACCGGACATTTTCACTCCCACTTCATTCAGAAGTAACAAAACAACTGTAAAAGCAAAACCAAACTTTAAATACAGACATATTTCAAAAAATCTATAGTGTTGTGTTAAGCTACAAACATTAAGCAACAAATACTATTCCGCCTCTGTAAGCTGCCAGTCTTGAATTTATCAAGGACATCTAGCTTGCTTTCTTTAGTTTTTCACATAGGCAATTCAATGCAGGCAGGTAGCCCATTCCTTTCTCTTATCACTCCTATTCAGCTAGTTCTGCAGGAGTTGGGACTATCTCATTTTTAGAGGCTCTGCACATTCTTTCTCCCATTCTCTCACACCACAATTCTCTAAAAACTGGAATGCCAAATGAATAGAATTTATCTTGAGTGATCTTCCAAGAAGCAGCACAATGTAGGCTCCTTCTCCATTAACTATTGCTATCTTATTCTGCACAATGAAAGGTAACCAAATCATTTTGTCCCTCTCTTTTCAGAGAATTTCACAGCTGAATTTCAAATTTAGGTGATACAGCCTGCTCACACAGGCCTTCCAGAGAGGCAACATTTCTAAAAACCAAAAAGTAAAATGTTAACTCCTCATCTGTTTTCCCTTCACATTGATTACCCATGACTGCCAGAACGACCCCATGCAGAGCTACAGGCTGGGGTCAGAGTGGCTGGAGAGCTCCCAAACAGAAAGGGACCTGGGGGTGCTGATCGACAGCCACCTAAACATGAGCCAGCAGTATGCCCAGGTGGCCAAGAAGGCCAATGGCATCCTGGCCTGCATCAAGAATAGTGTGGCCATCAGGAGCAGGGAATTCTTTGTGCCCCTGTACTCTGCACTGGTTAGGCCACACCTTGAGTACTGTGTCCAGTTCTGGGCCTCTCAGTTTAAGAATGACATTGAGACTCTTGAACATGTCCAGAGAAGGGCAATGAGGCTGGTGAGAGGCCTTGAGCACAAGCCCTATGAGGAGAGGCTGAGAGAGCTGGGGTTGCTTAGCCTGGAGAAGAGGAGGCTCAGGGAAGACCTTATTGAGGTCTACAACTACCTGAAGGGTGGTTGTAGCCATGAGGGGGTTGGTCTCGTCTCCCAGGCAATCAGCACCAGAACAAGAGGACACAGTCTCAAGCTGTGCCAGGGGAAGTTTAGGCTCGAGGTGAGGAGAAAATTCTTCACTGAGAGAGTCATTTGTCATTGGAATGTGCTGCCCAGGGAGGTGGTGGAGTCACCGTCCCTGGAGGTATTCAAGAGGGGATTGGACATGGCACTTGGTGCCATGGTCTAGTCATGAGGTCTGTGGTGACAGGTTGGACTTGATGATCTTTGAGGTCTCTTCCAACCTTGGTGATTCTGTGATTCTGTGACTTTGAGTTCTCAAGTACAAATCCCACTGAGGAAACAGGAAAGTCTTTTTACTAGAGAGAATTTCCCTGCCACTTTTCCAAGACCATGATCCATATCAGTTCTAGAAAGACACAAAACAAATTATACCCAAAACATTATCAAAGAAATATATAAGAGAAGGTAAGGATGAACAGAAATCAAGTATGTCTATAGCAACTGAAATATGCTGAGAATTTATTCTAGGGATCAAGTTACACAATGGTTTTAACATGCTAAACACTTGGTCATAATTCACCTAACAGCAGAAAGCCACACTGGTTGAATAGTTACTGTGATTTTAAATAGAGAGACAGTTTGGACCCAAAAACAATAAAAATCAACAAGAACTAGGAGATACACACCACCTTTGTTTCACCTATGATGCACATTATTTCTAGACTCGTCTTTCTTGAACTCAAATGGCACCAGGCTGCCATCACAACAGTCTTTCTAGTACAAGAAACCCAAAAGCTCAGCTTCCTGTAAGTATTCTGTATAGAGTTGGGTCACTTGAGGGAGAGAGAGCAGAGCAGGACACCAGCAAGATCAAGGACTGATCCTCAAAAATGAACTCTTCACCCCACACAAGTGTGCCACTATGGCAGCAAATATATAGCACTAGCCAGGGTAAGTAGAAGCAGGGGAAAAACAATGTTTCCAGTGGAGTCCCCTTTTTGGAGCAGCAGCTTCCAGTTAAAGGGAAGAGTTAACTGTTTCATATCACTTCTCCTTTAACACAGGATCTAGATCAGTCTTTCCCATAAGCACAACCTGACTTCCCACTAACAGGCAGCCAGGTGGAAACAATGGGAGATCCAGCAGGGAGAAACTTTGGATTAGGTCTTCCTGTTCCTCAGGCAAGCCCTCTCAGCCATCAATGTGTATAAAAATAGTGAGAAATAGGCAAAAAGTGGCTGCTACCTCCCATTTAATGACCAGCAAAGGCCAGTGATGCATTTGACATATTTTCAGTCTCCCTAGTAGCAAATAAGATCCCCTCAATAGTTTCCTTGGGAAACTGCACGTGTACAAATAGCTGTTCAAGTACTGCTAACACCATGCGGACCAGGGAGGAAACCGTTGCAACTGCTGTAGATAAGCCAAATACAGCTCGCTTCTCCTCCTACCCTAACTCTGTCCAGCTCAGACAGATCTCTTTTACTCCAGGTAGGATTAAACAGTAAGACAGATGCTCAAGTAGATAGAACTCCCCAATTCAACAGCCAGTTATGTATTCTTATCTTTTTTATCACATAGTTGCCAACTCAATTCTGGCCCACATCCAGTACCATAAAACAAGTGGGTTTATTATAGTCAGATCCTTAGGGTGGAGGTCTCCATAGCAATATAACAGCAATATTAACAGTTCCTTACTACTCTTGCATTCTTTTCTTGAATATATCACAGCAGCTCTTAGAGCTGTCCACAATAATCTCCACTTCTCTAGGCAGAGGGCCAGTATGAACACAAAAGTGACATCTACCATCCCTTTAGTTTGCTATCTGAAGAGAAAGAATTCACAAAAGAGAGAGAAGCAATTTGTGGTCACATAGCAAACAGTTCCCTAATTCTTACCTTGTTTCATTATTTAGTAAAACAACTACAACAGCAAGGAAGGAGCTCAGAAGTCAAGATATCTTACCCTAGCTACACAAGAAAATAAATGGGAGTATGATTGACCTAGCCTAATAACATTTCCTGACCTCAAGCTTACATTCAAACTAGAATCTAAATCATGTATGTTAAAAAAAAAATAAAAAATAATGCAAGCTTGGCAGGTGTCCAAAGAATCAGTTTCTAATCTAGGAAACCCTTCAGACTAAAAATAGCAAAACACCTTGTACAGCCCTTTGGAGAAAAGAACAGACAGGTCCTCCACAGCACTTTCCTCAGCACAGCCTGGGCCTGACAACAGTCTGTAATGCTACCTTGCAGATCACTCCCTTGACTTGGCCTAGGACAACCTAAAGCTCTCAATCCTAAATACTACCTTCTATAAATCACAGTTGCAACTTTATCCCCATATATTCTAAATATGACCATTTCAAACATTTCCTGTAGATCCCAGCTCAATGTCAGGGAGCTTTGCAGGACAACCATTCCCTAAGGGATAAGAACTGAGGGGAATAACATGACCAACAAGACCAGAGCATTGCTTCTCAGGACCTGCCCCACAATGAACAAACAAGACAGACCTGGAGATGTCAACCACATTCAATCAAGAGTCCATATCATAAGACAGTACCATGGTGACGAGGCATTTCCACAGACAAACTGGGAAGTCAATCCGTAAGTTGGAGCTAGGATGAGGTCTGGAAATTGCCAGGGACAGCCTTAATCATGGGACTGGGCCAAAAATCAAGCCAGATAGTCAAATCCAGGAATTCAGTCTGCAAGCTGAGGTTTAGATCGCAGGGCTGTGTGGCTGGGCACTAGCATGACTGTAGCTAAGATCACAGAATTACCTGACTGGAAAAAAAAACCCTTTAGACCATTGAGCCCAGCCATAACCCAGCATCTCCCTGTACACAACTGTTAGCCCACACCCCTAAGCTCTCATCCAAATACCTTTCAAACTCCTCCAGTGGTCCTTCTCTGACATAGCTCAAAACTGAACAACCCTGGCTGATCTTTAATAGAGCTCTGAGGCTCACAGGTGTGAGCCCTGGGTGAGGGCAGTACTAGTGTCCAGTCTCAACAGGTCCCTACAAGCTCCATTTCTCACCTTAGTTTGAGAGTTGGAATCCTCATGTAGTTTAGTTTAAATCCCCATGTAATCTTAGCCAAGAGATTTATAAACCCCAAATTTTGCCTTAGTACAGGATGCGCCACAAGTCCAGACTATGGCTGTCCTCCACACAGCAAATCAACCAGAACCAAGACAATCCCTTCTCACAGCTCCAGTACCCCTCCCATAAGTGATGTGTGCCTGCTCCAGACAGTACTGGTTGGTCACCGTTTGTCCTGAGCCTTGCCTTGCTAGGCAGCACATGACCAAGCTATTATACTGTATATTCAGGATGTTGGGACAAACCAATGCAACTTGGATCCTTCAATATTCTTAACCAGACATACCTCTATCCTTCACTCTCAGTCCTCACCTACAATATTTTCTACAGCTTTCACTGCAGGCACAGAAAGAGTCCTCTGCCACCACATAAGAGCATCCCCAGATTCCTGTGCTGAGTGCAGCAGAGCGCAGCAGCTGTAATTACTTTGGTACAGATTCGCAGTTTCAACCTTTTTAGAAATCGCTTGCAACAAATATGGCAAGAACAGAGAAAAGGCAGGGGAAAACTACAGGATAATCCTACAGGCTGACATTTAATTTTCTCCAATAATAAGCAAGGCATATGTAGTATCTGTAGAATTTGGACATCAGCCTGCTCTCTTAGCAATAGGTTTGGAACTTCTGCCCCTCTCAGGAGGGAAAGGATGTGATCAGCTACACTTGAAGCTGCACTTTTTGAGCAGGTCCAGACAGAGAAGTTCCAGTCCATCTCCAGTATAGTTCATCATGGACCAGACTACCAGTACCTAATTCACATTAAAATAATAACATAATTTTTAAAAGGTTCAATTTCAAGGTCAAAGTAATGATGGACAGGTTACAATTGTGAGAGGAAACATAAACCTTGACAGAGTTATAACTGCGTGCTATACCCATAGGCTCAACAGCTCAGGCAGGGGCAAATCTTTCTGTCCATGAAAGGAATGCTTTTTATTCACCCAGCCAGAGTCACATCCAAAAAAGTGAACATTAGATTTCAAAAATGGAACACTGCACCTTCCAGAAAACCTTGCAGTTTCCCAGTCCCCTGGAAGCTAGGAGTTAATTGTTCCTCAGTCATTCACCTCAGAAATAAAGACCCCACCTAGGGAGCTGAAATATATGTGTTATGCGCTGAGAAAATACATTAACATCTTTATTGGCTGCTCCATCCAACCGAGTCTTTTCCCATAAAGAAAACAGTCCCCGTGACACTAATTTCCCCATTTGAGCAGAGTGTTTTGCAGAAGTCTGTGGCTATCAAAGCAGCACTGAAATGGAGCCACAGATGTGTGGAGCCAAGCTTGCCCCTGGCCACACTGCCAGGGCAGGCTGTCCCCTATGCCCATGCTGGGAGCCTTTGCATTGCCAAAGTGCTCCACTGGCACCTCTGGTAGGACCTGCCTGCAAAAGCCCTGCTCCATCAAAGCCCACTTTTTGCCTCTCACCCAAAATAAGCCATTCATCCCCCTCTTCTTGAAACAAATTTCACACCACAACAAACCCCAGGATATGGGTTTAGCAATGTCCAGAACTGAAACCAAATCTGAGCCAGAGACAGACAGGGGTCCTCAGATTTAGGATTTGGGGGATAGGTATGAGAGGCATTAACTTACAACCTTTTCTGATTCCAAGCTTATTTTTACAGACACACTATTCTAGTCTTTAGCTAACTAACAAAGGAAGATAAAGGAAGATTGAGGAGGCTGACAAGTTGATGAGGAGGATTGTGTCTCAGAAGCCAAAACCAAATGAAAGTATATTACATACCCACAAACAACAGCATCAGATGTGTGCCCACACCTTTCTACTAGGTGCTGTCCCATACCTACATGTTGTCCTGGGCAAGAGAATACTCCTAAGCAGTGCAGCTGGGAGCAAAGCTGTATTTTACACTGTGGGTCCCTTCCACAGTCACGTTTTGTCTTGCAGCAATGAAAATAGTAGCCCATGAGCAAACATTTTCTCCAGATTTCTCATGTTTCTTGTGTAGTTTTTGAATAAAGCTATTGGCCACATCCAAAGCTGTTCTTTCCATCCCTCTTGCCTGGCACACAGAAATATGGTGCATTGGTACTACTGGGGGTTTTTTTTGTCTGAGGATCTACCTCCACACAGACTTGTGTCAGCTTCACTTCACAGTGGTTCCTGTCCAGAGCAAGGATCTGGAAGTATCTTTGTCTCTATGGAGTCACCAGCTCAAAGTGCCTTGCATGGGTTTGCATCTAACTCCAAAGAGCAGCTTAAGAAGTGCTCTTGACTGTCTGGGATCTTATCTTTCAGAGTTTCACACCCTGAAAGAAAACTAAAAATACACTGCATCACACCAAATTTTATCAATGGAAGCCACTAAGGAGAAGAAAATCTCTTTCACATTTCACCTACTAGGTACACAGTGATTTTTCACTGTCCTTTCCTCCAGCTCCCAAAACATTTCTTAATGTGTCTTAAGGAGCATTCTACTGCTAAACTTATGAAGCAGCAATCTTTTAGGACTTCATGACAGAGTAAGAATTGGAGCTTTTGACTACAATGCTTTTAATTAACAGGAGAATCATTATAGTTATTAAAACAATGTGGAGAATAACCAACTGCCGGTTTTATCACTTCTCCTGAAATGAGACTGATATTTTTGAAGCAACAGATTTCACCTGTGCAGCTGAAATCCTCCACACTTTGCAAAAACCAGTCTCAGAATTTCCTGACAGTAGTCCTGGTTGTGGTGGTTTGAGCCTTAACTGGGGCTTAAAAGCTCAGATGGGGGCAAGGCTGAGAATCCTTCCCCCATTTCCCTCCTCCTCTTCCCCAGTAAAGAAAGAAAAGGGAGGGGAGCAAATCCACCAAGAAATAATTTGGGTTTGACTTGGAAGTAGAGAGGCAAAGAATTTTTCTTTCAACAGTGTGTGTATATATATATATATATATATATATATGTAACAATGACAGGCAGGGTTCACAAGGGTAAGGAACAAGGATGGATGGGAGAAGGAAAAGAAAAGAAAAAAAATATGAGATACAGAACCAGTCCTTTGCAAAGTGTGGAAGCAATGGCTGCAATTCTCCTCCCTCTTATACCCCTGCTGGACAAGGAGTGGGGGAAGGGGAACAGACCAAGTGAAGTTTCCCAGGGGAGAAAACACTCCCCAGGGAGGGCAAAAAAACTCTCACAAGCCCTCCCCCCCCCCAGTTTTTTTCCAGGATGGGCATAGACCACCACACTGGTTAAAACAGAGATGAAATTCCCTGAAATTGCTATATCACGTCAATTAAAAATTACCTAATAAGAAGCCTTTTTGGGTAGGTTCCATGCATGCAATGACTCGGAGAAGAAAAAAATAATTGCCCTTTCCCAACTTCAGGACAAATCTGTTATCAGCCTTCAAGCTGAAGTTCTGACTTGGTAGTTTGATTTTCAGAACAAGTCATACTTCTTGCAAAACGAGGCAAAAGACACAGACCTTCCAGAGCAGATATAGCTATTAAGTTTTGTGCAGCTCTAGCCACAGTAATTATGGAATGTGCACTACAGAAGTTAATTCAGTCTGGATGTAACTTATAAACTGAAAATTTAAAAATATGTGCAGATTTAGCCAAGGCCAAACCTTCTGTCAGGTTTGCTGAGCAGCATGAAAAAAAAACCCCAGTAATGAATTTGCAGCTCAAAACTAAGAACTGAGGCTGTGTACACCGATCATGAACCTAAAGGATGTCACCACATATCCATTACCAAGAACCATCCTCTGTTTCCTAATGAGCCAGTCTGGACTGAAATGAATGCCTGAAGATGAACGACACCATAACACGTTAGCAATGTCCTAGAGCATCTGGTCTGTTAAGTGTGCCAACATCACACACCACGGGAACAGGGCTGTTTGTTCAGAAAGTAAGTTTATCAAATTGAGTTTCAGCCTTTCTGGAGCTTAACAGGTTCTTCTGCTCTCTACAGCTGTGAGATAATCTTCCATTCTTCAGGTCCTTCAAACTCTAAGCAACTGCCTAACCCTGTTCCATTAATGAAAACCACTAGAACAACAACTAAAACTTCTACACTATCCAAGAAAGGAACTGTGTTTTCCTTTTCTTCCTTATCAGGCAGCACTATTAGATTTAAAGACACATCTCTGAGATTTACATCCCTCTCTGACTGCAGCTACTGCAGTTACTACTGAACTGTGTAAAACACAGAAGACATCAAAAATCTGGTGCCACATCCTCCTCATTTTTTTTTTTTTTCTTACCTTTGGTAAATCAGCTCTGAGCAGCAAATAGATTCTTGGCTCTCAGTGGGCCTTCCACCTAACAGATAGAGACATTAGATGTCCCAGTACACAGGCAGTCCTCTAGGCTTTCCTTCCCTGAGAAGCAAACTGGCAAAGCAAATGAACTGCTGTTCAGTTTTCAGTGGAGAACAAGATTCACTTCCATATTCTGTTTCACCTGACATTAGGCAGCCTCACACTTAGTTTTTCCCCATGGAATATATATTCCTCCATAAATATGGAGGAATACATTTACCAGGGACTCCAATTAGACTCTGCACCATTGATCACAATACTCTGAGTTCGATCATTCAGCCAGTTCTCAATCCCCTTCACTCTCCACTCATCTAACTCACATTTCCTATGCTTACCTATGACAGTGTCAGAAGCCTTGCTGAAGCTGAGGTAAATGACAACCACTGATCTCCCCTCATCTACCTACTGGTCACAGCACCACAGAAGGCCTTTCATGAATCCATGCTGACTACTCATAATCTTCTCATTCTCCAGAATGAGCTGTTCCATCACCTTTCCAGGGATGGAAGCAAGGCTGACTGGCCTGCAATTTCCCGGGTCCTCCCTCATGCCCTTTTTGTAGACTGGAGTGACATTGGCTTTCTCAGGCACCTTTCCTGTTCTCCATGACCTCTCAAACTTAGCAGTAACATCTGTCAGCACCCTCAGCACTCATGGGTGCATCCCATGGGAGCCCATGGATTTGTTGGTGTCCAGTATTCCTAGACAATCTCTAACCCAGTGTTCTTGACCAAAGGAGAGTCTTCCAACCTCCAGAATTTCTCTTTCACCTTCTGGGTAAAGAATCCTGAGGGCTGGTCTTAGCACTAAACACTGAAGCAAAGAAGGTATTCAGTAACTCTGCCTTTGCTTTCTGATACCATAATGATTAGTCAAATGCATAAGCCTGTAGAGAAAGAAAAACCATAACCAAATAATGTCCCTACCTGAACTGAATTTTCATGCTCATAAACACTAATAGTCATCTACAACCATCTGTATAAGAAATCTGTATAAGAAAGCTGCATTTTAATTCTTCACAAACCAGAGGCCAAAAAGTCAAAGGGCTCACAGTACATGCATTCTCTCCCTGCTGAAAATTCAGGTATCATCTTCCTCATGTAAGGAAAGTGCCTGCATTAAGAGACAGCAAATTTACATAAGGGGAAATAGTGAAAGTAGTCTCTCCAGATTACTCCAATCTCTCTCACATATTTACCTATTTAAATTTGAATAAATAAACAAAAAGCTTCTCCAGTAGCCTTTAAGCCTTTCTTTTAATCTGTTGATCATTTGAATCCATGTTGTCAGAAGTAATATAAATCACAAAAAAAAACAAGGGTAGAAAAGTATCACAGTAACTAAGGTTGGAAGAGACCCCAAGGATCATCAAGTCCAACCTGTTCCAACAGACCTCACAACTAGATCATAGCACCAAGCGCCACGTCCAATCTCCCCTTGAACACCTCCAGGGACGGCGACTCCACCACCTCCCTGGGCAGCCCATTCCAATGACGAACGACTCGCTCAGTGAAGAACTTTTTCCTCACCTCGAGTCTAAACCTCCCCTGACACAACTTGAGACTGTGTCCCCTTGTTCTGGTGCTGGTTGCCTGGGAGAAGAGACCAACCCCCACCTGGCTACAACCACCCTTCAGGTAGTTGTAGAGGGCAATGAGGTCGCCTCTGATCCTTCTCTTCTCCAGGCTAAAGTATTTCCATCACTGCTGTTAGTGGCCTTCACCAGAGCTGTTTGGTCATGAGGTTCCTCCAGTACGTTTCAAGAAAGGATTGTGCATCAGCAATAGCAAAAAGAACAACTCTGTGTCAGCAAGGACAGAAATGGTCAAACTCATTCTTAGGTAAATATTTCTGTGATGGCTTTTTTTTTCCCTGTAATGACTTCCACTATTTTTTTCCTTCTCTTTACACAGAATCACATACTTCTCAGGGTTGGAAGGGATTTCAAGGATCATCTAGCTCCAACCCCCCTGCCATGGGCAGGGACACGCCACACTACATCAGGTTACCCAGAGCCACATCCAGCCTGGCCTTAAAACCACCCAGGGATGGGGCTTCCACCACCTCCCTGGGCAACCTGTTTCAGTGTCTCACCACCGTTATGGTAGAGGAACTTCTTTCTAACATCTAATCTAAATCTCCACTCCTCTGTCTTGGATCCATTCCCCCTATTCCTATCACTACCCGACACCCTAAAAAAATCCCTCCCCAGCTTTCTTGTAGGCCCCCTTCAGATATTGGAAGGCTACAATAAGGTCTCTTCAGAGCCTTCTTTCCTCCAGACTGAACAACCCCAACTCTCTCAGCCTGTCCTCATAGGAGAGGTGCTCCAGCCCTCTGATCATCCTTGTGGCCCTTCTCTGGACATGTTCCAGGCAAATCCCCATTAGACAAAACAATTAAATTTCGTAAGTACATTAAAGATTTCCTTAGGTGGAAAATTCCAGTGCAAACTGCAGGGATGATCAGACCTCTGGGTGAATCAGAACATCTACTCAGCCAGCTCTAGCCTCTTCTTCCTGGATTAATCAGTCATCAAAAGAGACTCTGAAGTGTCAGGTAGCACACTCCCATCACTCATACAAGGCAGCCGCGGCTGTTCAGATCAATATTCGTTAGCAGGCAGAACGAGCTAGTTTTGAGAGTGTTCTAATTAGACAATAGAGATTATTACAAAATACCTGCAATGTTTGTAATCATTTAAAATAATGAGAATCAATATTAACTTCCAAATGCACCATATGGTAAATGCTTATTCTAGGCAGGTGGTCTCTCACAGGCTCTCGAAAGTGATCATTAATGGGGTTTTTTTAGATCTGAATGAATTTGTTCTCGGTTAATGCATTGGCTGCTGGTTTGTCCTCTGCATGTTGACCCCACACAAAGCTGGCTTAACTGCAATGCCTCCTCATCTCATGCTGCAAGACCTGAGCCAGATTCTTCAGGAAGTGATTCCACCAGACAGAGGCCACCACCAGACCAAACTTGACCTCCTCTCTGTAGCACTTGCGGCCAAGAATCTCAGAGGTCTTAGAAACCATATTCAGGAAAAAAAAGTGTTACTCAATGTTTTCTAACCTAGTGTCACACGTCTGTGGCCACACACATGATGCTGTACTTGCAAATGATGACCCACAGCAGGGGTGTCTCCAGGGGTGGCAGCCAGGGCCTTTGAACACAAGACTGCAGAGATGAGCTGTGAGAGCCATACGCTATGTCAGCAGCTCTGGTTCTGCAGAGTGCAGGGGACATTTGATTTGTAAATGCTAAAGACACTGTGGCAGTTTAGGCTGGGTGCCTCCTGTTCCTGCCACACAAGCTACACCTCCAGTGTCCCGAGGGTCCAGCCCAGTAGGTGGACACAGGAAGCTGCATATTTCATACCCACAAGATCCTGCACCCTATAAATCCATCTGCAGAGCCTCTCTCTTTCTCTTACTTCCCTCTCTGCTCCTGTGAGAGATGCTCCCTATCAGGTAACACTGGGGAAGTTATCTCAAGGGATCTTAGACCTGGCCAGGCCTAATGCCAGGAGGAAAAGTGGGGGGACAGCCTCAGACCTGGCCAGCTGAGACCAGCCTAGCAATTGGGGGGGAAGAAAGAGCCCCTCAGGTGGGGAAAGGGAAGTATTGGGAGGTTTTGGGGTATGCTGTAAGGGGACTCTGTATGCTTTGTGTTTCTTTTGCCACTGTGCTTGTAGCTTTCTGTAAAACACTAATTGCTTTTCTATTTAAACTTTCCATCACTTCTGCAATCCATTTGTGTAAGTGTCATTCTTTTGTCCCTTTCAAGGGCAGGAGAGGATCTGCCTGGCCTCAAACCGGGGACACACAGACACTGCTTAATCTGAATGAAAGCAAATAAAATACCTTTCCTGGAAGTCATATCTGCAGATCTATCTCTATGTCAGTTTGATGACAGCTCTTCAAGTCACTGAGATTTATTTTTTTCTGATTGCAAGAAAATCAGATTACACACCTGTGTGTTGCTTAAACAATATGTAACAACAAACATAAGTATTCCCATAAGTAGCTATTGCCATATCTCTTCTACAGAAGGGTAAATTCAGATATGGCCTCTGTCCATGCCAAGATAGCAAGTATTATTCAACAGGTAATAGTCCAGAGAAAAATGTTCCTGTGTTGATACAAAACCAGGACTCAGTTTCTTCCACAGACACCCTTTGGGCAGTGACTCCTGGGAGCAGATTGTGAAAGAAAAAAACAAAACAGACCAGAAGATAATGGGGTTTTTTTTCCTTCACTTCTCCCTTTAAGACAGCAAGAAAAAGAAACTGGATTCCAAATAAATGTAAATATACTATTTTACAAATTAAATAACACAATCAAAGATCTCAGCCATGCTCTTAGCAAGTATAACATCTTAGGGTGCCAAAGAGAAAACCAGAGATTCAGGACCAGGAAACAGACAGAAACACTTGAGATTAACTGTCTAACCTGCTCTAGGTGAACCTGTGTTAGCAAGTGGGTTGGACTAGATGACTTTCAGAAGTTCCTTCTGACTCCTGCCATTCTGTGATTAACTTGATAAACTTCATAAGGTATTTTGTTACTAAACAATAATTACACAGCACTGTGTTTATCTATCAACTTTTATGCCGGGGATCTCCAAGCATCTTATTTTCAAACAATTTAATCACTGTTCCCATCACTGACACACAGCCACTTCTGTTACAGTGTAGATGCTGCTTAAATGCACACTGCAGAATACTTAAGACAGGTGTGTAGAGTGAATAGTGATGAACTGAAATAGTACAGGAAATGTACAACGGCAACTGAATCACCCAAGCTGGAAATTAATTGAGACCCTGAGATGAAAACTCCAAGACTTCTAGAAAAATTATCACTGGAGTTTTAGTGATTGTAAGTAGAAAGGCCCTCCTTTGAAATATTTAACTACCACTGATGGTGCATTTAGCAACAATACTAGGCATTAGTTCTGAGCAAACATGGGGAAGGAAGAAATTTAACAAAGACCAGAGTATTTTTCAAGGCCACTTCCAACCCCAGGCTATTCTCTGGTTCTGTGAAAACACCAGACTGATTTTGCTATTCATTTTACAGCATGTTTTGTCACAAACATTGCATTTTGTCCCTGCTTTACTTTACTGTTTGGAATTTTTTTAAATGTCAGAGAAATTTCAGTATTGAGTCCAGTTCTGGAGCCCCTATTACAAGAAGGATCTGGACGTGCTGGAGCGTGTCCAGAGAAGGGCCACGAGGATGATCAGAGGGATGGAGCACCTCTCCTATGAGGACAGACTGAGGGAGTTGGGGCTACTCAGTCTGGAGAAGAGAAGGCTCTGAGGAGACCTTACTGTGGCCTTCCAGTATCTGAAGGGGACCTACAAGAAAACTGGGGAGGGACTTTTTAGGGTGTCAGGTAATGACAGGACTAGGGGGAATGGAACAAAAATAGGAATGGGTAGATTCAGATTGGATGTTAGGAAGAAATTCTTCACCATGAGAGTGGTGAGACGCTGGAACAGGTTGTCCAGGAAGGTTGGTAGAAGCCCCATCCCTGGAGGTTTTTAAGGCCAGGCTGGATGTGGCTCTGGACAACCTGGTCTAGTATGAAGTGTCCCTGCCCATGGCAGGAACTAGATGACCCCTGAGGTCCCTTCCAACCCTGAGAATTCTATGATACTATGATTCAGAGGAAGGTTTGATCACTAAAATGCATCAGGTGGCTTTGCAGGCAGCTATTTAAAAAAAAATGAACAACCAAAAGTAAGCATTTAAATTTAGACAGCTAATAGAGTTCACTTCCCTCCCCTTGAAAAAAAAAAAGTATTTTCACTGAAGAAATTTGTCAAAATCATATTTTGCAGAATATTTTTATCATCTCTACTTTAGTCTCACCGTGGACTTCCTGTGACATGAAGAGAAAAAGGAGGAAGGTGAGAACTCCACGGGCTATAAATAATGCACGTGTCACTCTGCTGACCTTTCACAAGCTGCAGCAAGGGAAACACTAAAGAAGGTGCAGATGAAAAGAGAGGATATGAATGCTGGGTTGAACTACAGTCAACAGACTACCCAAAGTGAGCAGCTGCGAGCTGACAGATCAAAGCTACACACAGCAGTCTTGCACCCCTTCTTGCCCAAGATAGGGAATAGAATAGAATAGAATAGAATAGAATAGAATAGAATAGAATAGAATAGAATAGAATAGAATAGAATAGAATAGAATAGAATAGAATAGAATAGAATAGAATAGAATAGAATAGAATAGAATAGAATAGATCAGGTTGGAAGACACCTTCAAGATGTTCTGAAACCTGGAGGCACAAAAGTGTAAAGCCATCATTACTGTTTTACCTACTGGGTAGTGCTTTCACCATTGCTCCTGAACCACAGAATCATAAAATGCTATGGATTGGAAGAGACTTTGAAAGATATCTAGTTCAAACCCCCTGACAAAGCAAGAGCACCTAGGGCAGCTCACACAGGAATACATTCAGAAAGGTCTTGGAAGTCTCCAGAGGAGACTCCACAACCTCTCTGGGCAGCCTGTTCCAGAGCTCTGTCACCCTCACAGCAAAGAAGCTTCTCCTTGTGTTGAGGTGGAACTTCCTGTGCTCTAGCTTGTACCCACTGTTCTTTGTCCTATCAGTGGGCACCACAGAAAAGAGATTATCACTTTCATCTTGGCACCCACCCCTCAGGTGTTTATAGATGTTAATAAGATCACCTCTCAGCCTTCTCAAGACTAGACAGCCCCAGTTCTCTCAGCCTTTCTTCATAAGAGAGATGTTCAAGTCCCTTAATCATCCTCATAGCTTGGATGAATATTTTGTCACTAAGTTTTCCCCCTCGCTTTTTATCCTTGTGCATTCAGTTTAGCTGGAATTAAATGAGCGTTATCTCAGCACAAGATGGCACAGACAGCACAGGAAAGTCTGTTTCATGAAAAAACAAAGCCAAAGAACACAATAAGAAAAGTTGAAGTAGGATTTATCACAAGGTTTGTCTTTGTCCAGGGTTTTACACTTTATCTTTCTCACTCTCTTTGTTTTAAGTATATGTGGACTTCTGCTCTGAATTGTCCTGGTGAAGCACTGCCTGCTAGAGAGGCTGCAGTCACAAACTCTCAGGGCACTGGTATTTGTCACCATTATTGTAATTCACAGCAATACATAAACTTTGTCCAAATGCTGTGAACATAACTCCAGGGGGGTTAATAAAGCTGCTTTCCAGTCCTCCTTCCATTGATAACTGAGTAAAAATGTAATTGCCTATAATGTGCACCCTATATCAGACTACAGCTTGTGCTATGGGTACTCCCTGGGGCCATCCATCACCCTTGCCTATCAGTAAAGTTCTTGTTCTTGCCAGCTGATTTCAGCCAGGATACCATTAACACATGGGGTTTTATGCCAAACCTTAACAGACACCCTCCAACCCCAACTGGCTCTACCTTGCATTTATCATCTGGAATTTCTCTTATTCTCAAATCCAGCTTAGTCCTTTGCATATAAATCAGCTTGGCAGCAGCCACTTCCAACAGGCAAATGCTGTTTGCATGTGGAAAACAGCATTGTTGTTGCTTTTTACTCCCCATAAAATTCGGAGACCAAGTTTCCTCTCATTTAAACAGAAGCTTCACCAGCTTAACTCTCCGATGTAAATCACAAAAGACTGCTAGCCTGGGAGCACAAACAGCAACATACTGTTGAAGAAGGGAGTAGTGGCCTTTCTGACCAGTAAGAACAAGCACTCCCAGTAGTTGTAAGGTACCTAAAATTGAAAGGATAGTATCATACAGGAAAACAAAGATGAGTAAGCTGCGCTGCCCCACACTCTTATGCAATATACACTTATTTGTAGCACATATTTTTATCTTCATCATTAATTTTACAGTATCCAAAGTTATGGTACATTGATTCCTGAGATCTATATGACTCTGAAGTACTCTGAAGACTTTGCAAAACCATGTCAAATGAGAGAGACTGCATTAATATTGAGAAGAGGTGGAGGCAAAGAAAATTCAAGCCTGGCTTGGACATGTGGCAGAAGTCTGTGTGCAATACTGCAATACAGTAAATTAAACTGTGGTCCTTTCAGGACATAGCCTATTTCAGCTCTTCTGAGTCTCCCACTTTCCTCTTGCATGAGTTCTGTGATCTGACCTGCAGCTTCCAGGCTTGGACATCATAACAGTACTTTGCAACATTGCAACATTTCACCTCCCAAATCTCTAGTGTTGGCTGTTTAGCAAAAGGTTCACAAGGAACACGAACACTAGTTTGCCAAGAAAACTATTTACTAACTATTCTTGGTATGTACAGATCTTCACCGCTGTGGACAGTGGTTTTCTGGAAGCAAATTAAACCTCAAATCATCTCAGAGTGTACATACTAGTTTCACCTTCTTGGTAAAAAGGTGAAAAATAAAACAAACAAACAAACAGGGAGGTGATTGTGAGTCATGCCCAGAGCCATCTAACAACGTAAAGGTGACAGATATGGTACTATGGTAACTTTGGAAAGTCCAGATCTAGCATCTACACCCAAAAGACTTAGCTGTCTCTCAAATAGTGTGTTTGTGGCCTCACAAGGAGGGACTAAGTCACTAGAAACTGAGGACACATATACCTGGTCATCAACAGGCAACCCTGAGACAGCTCTGTCCATGCTCTAAGCTGGCTCCATGTGAGCCAGATCTGGCCAACAAACAGCATGGTCACCTTAACTGAGGTGCGGTCCTACACTAAAAAGTCAAATGGAACTCCTAAGCATCAAACGCCAAGCCCTGTTTAGTTTCATCTTAAACCAATGAAGAAAATCCTCACATCAGATTAGCAAGTCAGTGTCCATGCGATTGCCTCCACCAGAACATACAGCTGTGCCCTGGAAAATCTTCATCCTGAAATACATTTACTCACAAACCTATTTAACTCTCAGTGATCCTGAGACACAAGCTTATCAGGTGGTTGGGATACACACGGGGAGAAGACAAGTTGTACCTCCTTCCTTTTCTGAGCCTCCTAAAAATCTGCCTTTCCACTTCCAACAGCTGTTTGCTCTGTGGCTTTATAGTTTTTATTTCAAGGCTTATCTCTTAGTGAGGACATAGATAGTACCTAGCTTAATACATAAGCACTACTGAAACATACATCATCACAATTTCCTTACCTAAATATTGCACCACATCCTTCCCCTTCCTCTACTGACCTCTCACTGAAGTGGCACAGTTGAGTTCTACAGTGTTATATTTTTTGTAAGAAATACTAAACTGGCTTTTTTTTTTCCTCACAAATATTCTCAGTCCTCTGCACAGGCACTGGACCAGCGGAGGTCCACGCTGCAAGGAAAATGCAGTGGGTCTCAGCCTAAGCACTGTGATACTTTAGCTCACAGCTGATCAACTTAATGCATGTGAAAGGAAGAGATAAGCATTTAATTGTTACTAGAAGTGGGGAAGCTGCTTAGGGATGAATTAGTAGAGTCTGTGTCCTAATTTCATCATTGTTTTAATGTTCTAAAAATTCAGGGCCTGTGCTCCTGCCAAGATGAGGCAGATTGTCTTCTGCAATGGGTTTTACCTTTTCCCTCTCAAACTCAACACTGGAGCCAATCAGCTTGTAATGATTTCTGTGCTAGTAAAAGATCATCTGCATTATTTTTTTATATTTTTTTCTTGGTCTTTTATGATCAGGCCTTGCTTTTCAGAAAAGACCTCATTTCAGGTTCCACATTAATCTGATCCTGATAGTGTTGTGACTGACAGCAGCTCTTCCGAGTGCCCCAGAATATGCACACACAGAAAGCACATGTGATAGCTATGCTGTGTGTCCATATGCTATACCATAGATGCATGTCTTATCCTAGGAACTATTCCAAAATAATCAAGTTGTAAGACCTTGGAACAAGGTGTAGGGTGTGACACTGAGCTGTCCTAGCAGAAATGAACATAGAAGTCCACTCCTCAAATGAGATTTTTTTTCCCTGCAGTCTAGTTCTAATATTGGTGAGCATGCCTAACTTTACTTTAGAATCAATGCCTTTTCACCCAGGGAAAAAAAAAAAATGTGTTACCACTCCATTCCCTTCACTTCACTTTGGGAGATCCTGCTCTCCATGAGGCCAAAGCGAAGAGATTTTCTTCATCTTGTAAAAAAAAAAAAAAGCAGTTTAAAGATAACAAAAGGGGAAAGGAAGTGGACTGGAAAAAAATTTTTGTCTGTATTTCCTTCCCTACCTCCCCCTTCCACAAGAGAATGCCTGTTTGGAATCATTTCTTTGCAAGGGTTTCATTCAGTAGTAGACCAAACATTTCAAACTCTTTCTGACATCAGTGGAGTCCTCATTGCTTAGCTCCTCTTAGGATGAGGCCCTGGGTAGGAGATACTCTGAATTCTTACCTAGGAAGGAATATAGTCACTGATATAAGAGCTCTCCTCCTTTCCAACTTCATCACTTAAGACAAATCACATATCTTCCTGGTGAGCACAAAGTGTACCAAATTCCACAGGCTGCTTCTCAAACACGAGACTTAGCATTCCCAAACAGGGCTTCTTCAAAACAAGCTTGCTTTCCCCTTGCAATTTACATTACCAGAGAGTCTGCTATTAGCCTGATATTTTATCTGCGATACTGTGAGAAATATTGCTGCCATAAACCCTGCTGCCTGTAGTAAAAGTGGAGCTACTTGGCAAAAGGTAATGAAATGGGGAACAACAGCAGCAATTGCCAGTGAATACCTAAGTACCACAAGAACCAGCTGCCCGCACATGTGCATGGGCATGCACACGTACACACTCACACAAGCACTTCTTCACATGATAACCTACACCAGCAGAAAGGATATTATAAGTACACTACAATTTTCACTTTTTGCCATACAAAGCAGTAGGACACTGGCAGGGAGATGAATGGAAGTACTTTCACAGATCCTTAACTCCTATGATTCACATTTCTCTTTACAAAAGCAGTTTAGTATCTAGATTACTTATTAAATGGTTCTGCTTTTCCCTGTATTCTTACCAAAAAAAGGAGATGGTGTCTAAGATTTTATCAACAGAGCAAAACTTTCTCTTTCCTACCACATCCACTTTAAAGAAAAGTTTTGAGTAATAAAATACAACAGCTAAAGAGTGATGAAAGGAAATAGGAAATTGAAACACTTCAGGCTGCTCCAAGCACAGGAACTGGCCAGGTAAATGCTCTTGTGCCGGCAGTTTCAGGACTGGAGGAAGAGAAGAGGAACATGCATGCTGTATCAGGAGAGGAAACAGAAAGATACAGGCCTCACAAATTCATCTGGGGCATCATGAACAGTTTGAAAGACGAGAGAAATTTTGAACCTCAGGAATTTACTGCAGCAATATCACTCACTCTTCCCTTTCACTGACTTCTTCTGCGAGTCCCCAGTATCAAAACTTTTGGGGGGGGTAATAGTCAATTCTAGAAACTACTCAGCTGAAACTGCTAGGGCTGCACAACCTAAAAGCCACCATTTAGATCCAAGGACAGCACATTTTCTAGGGACACTATTGCACGTCTACTGTTTTTCCTTTGGTCAGCCCTGCAGTCCCAGAAAAGGAGTACTTTTGGGCATCCATCTATGCAAAACATCTCTACATTCAAGTTATTTTCCTGTTTGTCCTATCTGTAGCATTTTGGCTGTAAACTTTCTTGTCACAGAAGGTGATTAATGTTACAAGTAGAAATGTGTTCTGGTTTTGGAAACTGAAGTACAGACAATAGATTTCTATTACTTCTTTTATTCTCTTACAACACTTGTATTACCTGAAGAGCTGTGTGGCAGCATTCACACTCAAGGAAAGCCTTTTTCCTCGACAGTAAATCAAGAGAGTCTCTCTTCTCTGGAGAGTAATTTAGCAGCATTTTCTCACAACTCCTCATTTCTCCCTTCTCCCTGCAAAATCCCACTGATGATCAATCTCATTAAGGATGCCACTACACTAACACCAGCACTGTATTTACCCTTAACATATTTACATTGCTCTAAGGCTTTGCATTACCCTGTCTTGGTATGCACCTTGAAAGATATACCAAGACCTGTGTACAGATCAACTTTGGAGCCCTGCAGCAATGTCCATCACCATAGTACCTATTCATATATTCCCACAACTCATCTATAGGTGCTTATTCTTAATGATATGCCTTTGGCTGGTCATTTCTGACTATTTCAGAGAAAAGAACTCATGTGCTTGTGTTTAACAGGCCTGTCTGAGAGAGACCTAAAAAACAGAGAAATGGTCAGCCAAGCAGTGCCTCTGAAAGAGGACAAAGCGAAGCCTTATATTGAGAAAGTTTGTCCCTTGCTGTATACAACAGGGCTAAAATCCACCACTGCATTTTCTGGCAGAAGGAGAGAGTAATCTGTCATTGTCAGCCAAGGTGATAGTATTCACAGTGATGGAAGATGAGGAAGTGGAAAGATGCCAGTTTCCATTCCCTGATCTAGTCAGATCCTTCCATATAAGTCCACTGCCATAAAAGAATCAAACACTGTTGGTGGTACATGCAAGAATATTGAGACAGATAATTTCTCTGTTGACTCACAATCATAAACCTAAGCATAAGGTTCATTAGTACTTGTGGCCTTATGACCTTCCCTGCACTGCCTGCTCCCATCTCCATTTATCTGTCAAGAAGATTCTTCTTTGGCATTAATTAGCATTTGTCTCCTGGACTCCAGGAAAGTTGTCTTGATGTACTCAACCACAGAGCATGGCCTCTGTGATTACACAGTGATGTTCCAGTCAGCTCCTGTCCCAAGACCTGAGATTTATATGCTGACCAGTCTCCCTTTGGCTTGGCATTATCTGCTCTGCCTGGCGGGCTGAGTCATTCCCTTCAAGATGCAATGGCCCCAAGGTGAGACTGACAGGCTGTGATGAAGAGGGGCAGAAGAAGGGGATACATGCTCCCTTTATTTTGTCATTGCATTTACCCAAGTGCTGCAAGGGAAATGTTACAAGGAAGCTGCTAAAGGGCAACTTTTCTGGAGTCACTGATACATCTCCATGTGCTATTTACTCTGCTAGGAATGATTTATCCCTTCAGAAGGAATGGCCTGAGTCACAGCCCAGCAATAATAAGCAAATCACCTTCAAGAGGAAGATAATGGTTGGACCTGATGATCTTAGAGGTCTTTTCCAACCATAGTGACTCTGTGAGATAATGGCTCTGCCTATCACAGGACTTTTTTTAAACCTACCAGGCCAAATTCTAGCCCATTCCTGATGAACAGTTACTTCATGCATATGGTATTAATAATCCTTCCAAATACCCAAGAATATCTGGGGTTTACCCCCTCCTGTGCTCTTAATTCCCCAAGAAATTCTCTTCATCTTCCCCATGGAAGACAAGACACTAATCATTCACAACCCCATTCTGTTCCTGATTGCAGGAACACAAATCAATACTGGCAAAGGACTCTAACTTACACTGGGAAGTGCCAGTGAGAATGTAAGGAACGCTGGACTCTCACTTTTTTGTTGTTCTAACCTGAACAAGGAGCCAGGATCACGAGAAAGAACTCATTTGTACTGAGTAACTTCCTAGCATAAAATTCTTCCTAGCACTAAGGAGCCTAACAGAAAGTTAAAAAATAACATAAAAGTAACAGTGTTAATAAATCATATTCACCAGTAGTATGCTCTTTAACACCTTTCCCTGTGTCTTACCAGGTTACAGCAACTTATGTTCTGCCCCAAACCACCTGCTGTTCACTGTAAGATTATTCTCCAGCGAAGTCTTCTAATTATTTAGCCTAATCCACTTTGAAGTGATTTGAGCTCCAATTTCTGCACACATTTAACTTTGATCACTTGCAAGGGGAATCCTCCAGACATACACAACATCTATACAAGTACAAGGAAAAGACACAGAAGAAACACAGGGTCATAGCTAAGCATGTACTGGCAAAGCTGTAAAATGTGACCTAGACAGAATTACTGGAGGAAAGGAGAAACAGATTTATACCAATTTACATTATCCTTATTTCTAACCAGGAGCACTTTCTTTTTATTCTAAAACACTAAAATGTCCTATGAGATTTGCTTAAATTCAAGATAGAAAATGAGCCTTTCGTTGCAACCACTTCAGCCTAAAAAATTCATGACATGGACTGGGTTAAAAGTAGAAAAGAAGTCCAGCAACTGTGCCTCCACAGAAGAGCTCAGGTGACCAGAAATCTTCTAGCATTAAATCTTCTGGTATTATTCAGTGCTGCAAAGATCAGAAGTCATACAAGACCAGCAGAGACTATGGTCAAATATTCTCGCATGCAGGGAGAGCACTCAGGTGATTACATGCAGACACTGTAGTCTCCAAGAATCTCCTTCAAGCTGCTATGAGATGAGGTCAGAGATGTTATGAGATGCGGTCAGAACTTAAGGTAAATCAGCCAAGGCTTGTGTATGTCATGGGCAGGACCACAACTGCTTCATACACAGAACTAAGCAATTTTTAAGAGAGAGAAAATGAAAAGACATAGTACACACTAGGGAAAACAAAAAGGTTCAGTTACCTATCTTGCCTTTACTGGGGGCCTTTTCTTCCCCTCGCTCCCCGCTTTCAACATGCAATTTTGTAATCTTCTAGGTTGCAGCACACTGTGTACAGGCCTAACAGAGTCCATGGGAAAAAGTGCCTCTTTCTACTGCCTCTGCAATCTGTCTCTCTGCTACTGCCAGTATTCTCCTACAGCTGCATTCTGCAAAACCCCTGCCTATGGAGGTTATCTTCTCTCAGCCCCACTGCACGCTCCAGAACATCCTCTCCCTCCACACAATCCCAGAACCCAAACAAAACACATTTTCCTTCACTCTGAAAGATCTTCTCTGAGCCCATGTCTTGAAGGAGAGAACAATGTGGCATAGTAGGCAGTACAAAAACCTCATCTGCCACAAAGTCATTAAAAGTTCTGCTTAAGAGAGAGACTCTGGGTTTGGCCATGTACTGCATGTCAATATGGACACTACTCTCATCGAATAATAGCTGCAGACTAACTGCACAGTGCTGTGAGAATTGGCCATTCTTTCTCAGAAGTGGCCCAAGGACTGCTAAAAATTCAAGAACTAGATGAAAGCATATCTTCTTATGCTCAGAATAAATTCATATCCTGCACACAGTCAGATCAGGTCCTTTCCTAGATCGAGAGACAAAAAAAACCCAACCAAACAAAAAAACTATCCCACTTTCTATTGCAGGGCAGCACTACCCTGAGAAAGGATAAAAAAGAATTGATAAAAGAAAGTCACTTCTCAGCAAGTGATGTCATGCTGTTAGTCTTTGTTAAAGCATAGGTAGATCACTTAGCTGACATAAATGAATTTGGTAAGAAAGAAAAGAATTAATGTGAAGCTTAACCAAATCCAAAGGAAGCAAGAAAAGAAATACAAAATGGACCATTTGATAATCTGCAAGTGTAGCTATCATGTCCCCATGCTCACTACTTGCTTTGGTACATAACTCAGCAGCTTTTATGGTGTTTAGGAGACAATAACAAAAGCTAAGGGACTTTCGATCAAAAAAGAACAACGACTCTTCATTTCAGTTCCACACTGCTGAAACACTCTTATTCTCCTCCTAGGAGTCAAAATCTGACAGTATTCATCTAGGAGATGCCTCCAGTTATTCAGACTGGGAAATTTAGCTCCTTGAAGGACAAGGAGCTTGCTCTTTCTTGAAAAATACTTGCTCCAACATCTCTGAATGATTCATAGGGCACACAAAGGCAACTATGACCAACATCTCGGCAGTGGAAATATGAATTCCCACCACTAATGTTGGATGATATTAGCCACAAAGTTTAATTTGATATAGAATCTCACTCAGTCAATGAGGTAGGATTCAGATTTCCATTCCCTTCTAAACTGGAAAGTTACAAGGGTAAGTATTTTCTGATATGGGCTCCACCACTACCACAGAGTTGTTTGGAAAACCGTTCTGTGATATTTTAACCCAAGCTGGTGTCAGCACTATTGGAGGTCTCATGACCTCACTGCTCATAGTGCTCTTTTTCCTTCATTGTTCATGTGAACATTTGAGGGCATCTTTGTGCTGATCCAGCAAACTTTTCTCTCTTTGCCTGTACCCCAAGCCCTTGGATGCTCCACAGATCCAATGTCCAGACTGTTTGCTCCATTGCACAGAAATACCATCATGCTGAGAGTCATTTGGCAACACCTGCCAGTGATGACTGTGTTTTATAACAGTCCATTAGCACAAGGTTCTTAATGAAAATGAAAGCTAGTAATGAAGCCAAAAGGCAGCAGCAGCCTCTAGTCTAGGGAACGTAATTAAGCTAGAAGAGATGGGGAAACCGAAGAACAAAATTAACACATGGATAAAGAAAAAAGAGACCTGGCAGTGCATTAGCACTAATGCAGTTATGGCAAACCATCCAGTTTCCTTTATGAAAACATTTTGTTTGCATTTGGTGGACTATTTTTATACTGCTAGCTGATACAACAATAGATTACTGTTCCCTCAGCTATACAGACATCATCTAGAGTAACACATACAGGTTTTCATTGTGAAGCAGACAAAAACCCTCTGGAATATGAAGGAGAGATAGAGAGATAGATAGATAGACAGATAGATATAGATATGTGTATTATGGTACATTTAGTCTTTAAAGAAGGGAAAAGACTTAAGCTGTCCACATCTAAGTTGCCATCTCATGTCCACTAAGTGCAGAAGAGAAAGACTGGCTCCCAAGAACTGAAACTTCCTTTGATTCATTTTCAATGCCATTGCCAAAGCTCAGTGGCTCCCACCTTTTCACTTGGTAAAACACACTATAAGCTAATGCTATAGATCTCATTAAGATATTACCTTTTGATATTTGACCTAGCACACCTTTATATGATGGAGTGGCACCCTTTCCAGGCAATTCCTCTGTATGTGCTTGGAGATGGCTTTATTTCGCATTTTCCCACTTGCTTGGTATGAAGTTTAGCTACACATACTAGGTCTTTCATTGTTCCCTCATAATCAAGCCATGAATTATCTTAATCATCAAGCCCTTTCAAAATTCTTACAAACTGTTTGACATATCTCTACCCTACAGTATTTAAGGCCCTTAACAGTTTAGTCTAGGTGTGACTTATCAGATCTCTTTACAGAGGAATTATCCACCTACTGCTGTATGAAGGATGTCATGGCACTCATGCAACATTTATCCTGTTTTCTATCTAGACTGATGATTGCAATTTTCCCTATTCTAGTCAAATCTACGCATTTCATTAATATGTCATTTCTTATCCCCTTTGTGATCACTGAGGAAACCACAAGACAGAAATGACAGTAACTTCCAATTTGTCTAGCCTTCCCAGATCATGAAAATAACTGCTGCATTTTCTATTGCTAATTTCTTTTAGAAAACTCTTCCTGTTAAAGCCAAATTTTAATTGTTCCATTCAAGTAAGATTATATAGGGCTTTCTGTCAAATAGCACATTGAAGTTTGATATATCACAACCACTGTCTTCCTTTCATTCCATTAATTTTGTAACTCAGTCCAAAAGCAATCAAATCTCTTCTCTGAGTTTTGTTTATTAAACATCACTGATGACTGCTCATGGTTCTGTTACTCTGTATAGTTACAGATTCATTATTCTTAATATTGTTTCCATTATTTTATTAGAGGCTGAAAAGGCTTTTAAGAAACAGTTTGGAAGTTAATTCATGGAAATGTTTGGGCAAAGACTAGAATTTAGACTACACACAGAATTGAACTGTTGAAAAGCTGCCATAGCTTTTTATTCTCCTAAGCATAATACATGGGACCAGAAGAAACAAGAGTAGACAAGGACTAAAGGTTATGTTATGATGGTTATACTATTGATAATGTAATTGAGACGTGCACACAATGTACTACAACTATTAAACAAATCCAGAAAGGTTTGACAGCCTCACAGAACAAAAACCTGGAAACCTCACTGCCTGTGGGTTTGGCTAAGTTTTACACATTTCATTATCATTCTATACAGCACAAAGATGTCTTGTGGACTTTAGGTTCCCATACACTAGAAATTATAACCAGAAAAGTGTACTTAAGGCACACTTTAGTACTTAAAGTGTACTTAATTCTTTGAAATAGTGCCAGCAAGGCAGGGAGAAAGAGTTAGAAAGGAGTGAATGTGAACCCCCAGAGCACTGTGATAGAACAAGAGGAATTGGTAGTTTCCCTCCCTGTGCAGCCTACCATGACAACACTTGACAGCAAAAGGGTCGATGAACGGACAGAAAAGGAGATGGACTCTCTTTGCCCCATGCCCACTGTGCCAATTGCCCCCAGACCCTTTTTGTTTGCCCCTGTTGAAAATCCATGTTAACATTTCTAAACGTTTAAAGCAGTGGCAGCAGTAATAACTCCAGCAGAGAGCTCTCTTGGCTGGCAAGACAGCCTGCTGCCTGATTTGGCTCAGGCATTGTACCCCGGGAAGACTGGAGACCTACAATCAAACTCCTGTATGACTGGATTGAGTAACTGGCTCTATTTACAGCTGTTTATGTGGCATCCCAGAAGCTGCCAGATAAACACCTGAAGCTATGCCTGGCCTGTAACTAGAGCCTTGCCATGTAACAAATATGCAGGTCAGTAAAAAAAGACAGGTATTCTTGTAATAAGAGACTGTTGAATCAGTCTCACTTCCAGTGTTTCCTCCCTTTCTCTAAAGCACTCTGTTAACAAAGTGAAATCTCCATGTACAGTGAAAGTTAATCTGCCCATTTCATGGCAAGCCAGTAGCTCAAATGTAGAAGGGATTTTTTTAATTAATACTATTAGCCTGTGAAAGGCTAAGAAAATTTAATAGAAGCAAATACTGCATCATCTAAGAATGATATCCTTTCTTAGGTCCACGTCCAAATACGGCATTGATGTGACTTGCTGTACCTAACATCTGTACCTACCTTTCATCTGAAAGCACACTCAGCTCAGTGTCTCTGTACCAACAGAAATCTGAGCCTCTGAACTCTGTTCACAGTGCTAGTAGTTCACCCAGTCACTATGGAAATCAGGTGATTTCAATCCTTCCCTGTCTTCTGGTAAGTGGGGAATACTTAGTGCTCTGAGTGAATACACTACTTCACAGCTCTACTAGTGTGTCTTGTTTTAGCTCTGCTGTCCCACCCAAACACTACTTGCTCACTGTCCAGAGCAATGAGCCTAAATCTGAGTCCCAGCAGTAGGATCACATCAATGTCACAGGATGCAGGGATGGTAGCAGTTGGAAGTGAGATCTTCGAGTCCAACCCCCTGCCAGAGCAGGACCATAGAATGTAGCACAGGTTGCACAGGAATGCATCCAGATGTCCTAGATCAGGGTGCCAGAGGGACCCAGCATTACATTCTCTTGCATGTATAGTAAAAGCAAGTCACAATCAAGGTTTTTGTGATGGAGCTGTGGGGCAAGACCTGTACTACAGCTCAAAATACAGTCCCTCAGGCAGGGCAGCATAAGGAGACACTGAAAATATTTGGCATGGACATTTGAGATGGAGAGATACTGAGGGTTATTCCGATAAAAATATACTTGGAACAAAATAGATTTTTGAATCACAGCTATCCATCAACTGACATACTAAGAATAAAATCAGAATTTAAAAAAATATGACAGAAATAATGCTTACCAGATGGAAAGAGAACAGAAGCTCTGGCAATCATTATGGAACAGTAGTATCAGGAAACCGGAGTTCTCATGGAAAACCTAATTATAACTTCTGCAAGTTCAAATTCTATATGGACAAAGGCCTGGGAACTCTCTGCTCCTGTCCCCAAGGTGTCCCATCAGCCCAACACTCCCCAACTGAAACAAACAAATCTTCATTATAAGATTAAAAGATTATTGTTAACTGAATTATGTGAAGGAGTAAGGAACAAACACCAGAGAGCTCAGAAGGTGCATGCAGTAATGCCCCTGCAGTACTCCATCCAAACTATTTAACCGCAGTGTCTTCTTTCTCAGCACCCTACCACAACTTCTCTCAGGGTTATCAGGTAGTGCTGCATGGCAAACACAAGAGGTGCCGGAGTCAGGAGAGTGAAGACCACTGCTAAAGGTGAACTAAATGTTTTGCCCAGGGCTGCAGCCCAAAGTCCAGGCTCCCATCAGCAGTGACATCTGCCAGGCCCTTTATGAGCAGAAGCCAGTCTCTAGGGCAGTTTTTAGGTAAGGTGCAGCATGGCCCAGCCTGCAAGCTGTGTTGTCCCTTCAGAATTTGGGATATATGGCCTGCCACTCCTGTGGGGCAGCTCCTCTTCTTAACAGCTGAGTCCCTGTTTCTACTAGCACTGTCTGCCCCACTCATCACACAGGGGGAGAGATAATAGAGGAACAGAAATTGTAACCCACTACTAACCACATCTGACAAACTGCGGTTGAATGTGTGACCACAACATTGGGTGTGAGAACATTCTGCTGTCATCTTTTGCACTCACTACCCAAAACCCTAGCACTCTTACAGAGTAATTAATCTAGTTTCATGCGATGTAAGACAGGAAAGTTATCACTGCTTCCATTTCATAAATGGACAAGCTGAGGTTCATTGTGGGCAATCAGAACAGCCTGAAGCAAAATCAGAGCAACCAAGAACCAAACTGAAGACTCTAAACATTACCTTTCCTTTCTCAGCATGACCCAAGCAGAGATGCTGCTTTTCCATATTTGAGGGTATTACTTTCCTCCCCAGAGAGACTTGAAGGCTGAGCTGGCTCCTCTCTTGTTTCTCTTTGCATAGAGAAAAATAGCACCCACAAACCAAACCACATCCACAAACACACTCCAAAGGCAGTCTTATTTAATCCCAGTGTAATTCTTGCTGCTCTTTCTTAATCCTTTCACCTGTGAGATAATTGCCAGCATTCTGGGAAGAACTCAATATTAATCATAGACTTGCATAAAATGAGACAAAGAACCAGATAAAACAGACTAAAGGAAATTGCAAGGCCTGAATTAACCATGCATATACACATCCCTTCCAGACACCCTGCTGAACTAGCCTCTTTCACAACAGATAAAAGGTCCACTAATAAGTAGGGAGGAGAAGGCCACAAAAAGCCACGTCAGAAAATGAAGGCTTCAGTTTTCTCCTGCATGCACTGTGGAGTGAGATGCCACAAAAATCAAAAACCCAGAATAAGCTATTTATAGTAATATCCAGCTGCCTAATTTTCAGCAAAAAGTAATGGGATATCTGCACCTCATTCTGTCCCAAATATTTATAACAGATTACTCTCCCAACATCTTATCTGGGACACTCCTCCCAGATTAAAGAACATCTGTTTCTATTACCCTTTCCTCAGTTTCCCTTCCCTTTCATTCCACTACTGATACATCCATTCTTCCTCCCCATAAATGAAAAAAAACCCCAACATTTCCACTCATTATTTAAGTAATTCTTACCCTGAAACTTTGAATTAGGTGATCTTTAAGGTCCCTTCCAACATGGCATTCTACAAATCTATGAAAGTATCCTCTTTCTTTCCCAACTGTCCCTAAAATTCATGTCTTTGAAGAAAACCCCACATTGTCTCAATGTGCTATTTCCAACCTGAATGTTTCTGTGATATGTTATTTCCTAGCAAAATCCTTCCACAGTACACTTAAGGCACCTCTCCTTTATGGTGTGTGTTTTTCATTTTCATTCTGTGTATTACTGTCACAGAAAATGTGTGCTGTTCCCCTTGTAAAATACCATTGATGTTTCTACAGCCATGAACATATTTATCAACAGATATAGTTTTAATTTTCTTAGAGAACTGCTTTAGCATGTGGAATCTAATTGGGAAAGTCCTTGGTAGAACCAGCAAGTTATTTTGTGGTTTATAAAACTGATTGTACTGGTGTTTACAGAAACAGGCATGGACAAGAGAACTCTGGCATTTATTGCCTATTCTCCTCCATCTCTCTGTGCTTCTGCTTATTCAACTGTAAAACAGGGAAAACAAATAATTAACCTTCTTACTAGATGGATGTGAAGTTGAATGATAAAGCTGTGCACTCACGTATTGTTTTCAGGACACTCTGTGTCAATGCAGCAGCCTCCTTGTGCAGTGGGGAAAGGTTTTTGTCCTCACTCCACTGCTGCAGAGGCACAAAGGCCCTGACAATTTGCAGGGAAAACCAGCTACAGACTGAAGAACGCAGCTCTCACTTCTGACACCTCACCATTAAGCACAACGTTATTCAGGAATGTACTCCAAGCCCTTATAAGCCCTTTGTCTCGACTGGAGATTGGTGGGACGTCAGCATGCTACCTGTACACACTGCTGATGACAAACAATCGGTCCACAAAGTATTTTACAGGAGAATTGCAGACAGATAGGGCTGGAAATAGTATCAGGGGTGAAAAGCAACCACTCTTCGGAGCAGAGGTTGTAATTCAGCATCTCTTAAATTGCTGAGAAATGGTCAACTGGAAATCCCAGCAAAAATGGAGCCATAAGAAGCTCAAGGCCAGAAAGAAGGGAATCAGTGTCCATCCACTGAGAACATCAACAGGAAAACTTGTAAAAAGGTTTCAGGCTCCTGAATCAGTCAGACGGGAGAAGAGTCAGAGAGAAAGTGATTCCTGAAATAAATTTCTTTGGGGGTTATTTTTGGAAAAGGAGACAAAAAGGAGGGAGGTTGGTACATTGGAACGCTGACAAAAATCATTATTCTCTATAAATCGCTTTGACATTGTATAGGCAGTGACCTTCACAGCACTATACCAGTTTAATGTCATTTCCTTCAGCAGTAGCTGATTTCACTGTTAAACAGGGATGCATAGCACAAGATTACACAACTAAATCACACTTGTAAATATTTAATATCATTGCCTTTATTTTTTTCTCTTTAAAAAAAATCATTATCAAAGGCAGAGAACACAGTAGAAAACACATTTATTTATTCTATCCTGGAAAAAGCTTAGTGCTCATGCATTTTATCTATCTAGTTCTCCAAATGACTTTGACACTTGAAAGCTCTTGTGATCAAAACAGTCTGAAGGAAAGCAATTTTGCAACCATTTAAGAACTGATTTCATGCACTGATCAACATTTACCAAAGTTGCCTGATGGAATAGCACATAGTTTAACCCAACAGATTGATAGCAAGAACCTGAAGGAGAAAATTAGTCAGAAAACTACACTGGTTTAAATAGAAGTACCTTAGGAGGGGAAAAAAGGAAAGAAAACCAGAGATAATCTCTCTGCTCTGCTCTTCTCCCCCACCAAAGAAGAAATAAAAAAATAAATCAGTGTTTGGGAAGTCAAAAAGAACCAGTACTAAGAGACAAAAAAAGTCAGACTTTTGGCTGACAATACAATAAGCGCATCCACCACATATTACATTCATTCCATTATGGACATACACTGCAGCATGGCAGGAAATGAAGTGTTCACAGGTTTCTCTTAAAATAAATCTGTTTTAAAGATGAAGTCAATACACTGAAGATGATCAGTGCCAGGAAGTGTTGTTTATGACACTATTCCAGGAGACAAATAACAGAAGTCATGGATCTCTTCAGCAATTTAGCAGGAGAGGAAAGATAAATCAATGGATATTTAGGAAGTCAACGAATTCCAGGAGAAAAAAATAATTTAGTAAACTGAGAGAGGAAAAAGAGGAGAAAGAAAAAAACCTGTAGAGAGCAGATTTCCCCACATGCCTACTGACTTCATTGAGACTGCCTGTGGAGTAAGACCATCCAAAATAAATACGTGTCGTTGAAAATGGTTTGATAAATGTCTTGCTTGGATGATGGAGCTGGCCAGCCCTGCAAGGCACTGCTGCCCGAAATGTGCATGCCCTTCGTCAGAACAGGGAAATGCAAATGCAGAGCGATGCTGGGTGCTGCCCTGGGTTTTATAAAAGCTTGCAACATCTCTAATGCAGAGCTAAGCAAGCACCTGTAATCCCTGCGCTGCGATGCAGCATTGTGCTCTCCCCTCACAGGACAAGCCAACAGCTATGCAAGATCCTTTTATCAACATTCACAGGGCTGGAAAATAACTGTTCACAGTTTGATTCCCAACATTACCGAGTGAACCAAGAACAGCTCAGAAAACTGGCAGCTGAATACACACGTAAAAGACAAAGGTTCTTCAGTGATATTTATTCTAGCCAAGTTTTAATATTTCAAGGCTTATAGCAACTAACTCTCTACGTAATCAAATGCAATTGTCTGATCCCAGCTGGTGATAAGCACATTCATCATCAACCTGGTCATTATTAATATACCAGTAATTAAGGGGAACAAAGGTGTGTGGGCTCAATACAATTCCACCGTACCTAATAAGACCACATCCCCTTTTACAACACAATTATTTTAACATTCAAATTATACATTTTTATTACTACTACTAACAACCAACAATCACAGAGCCATATGATTTTAGAACAAATACTGAAATGTTTTTTTTAAACACTTCAGTAAAAAGAATTTGGTGAATTAAAAGGAGCAGAGTTTTGCTTTAGAAATAATCTGACCCATAAGCAGTTCCCCAGTCAAAATGTGATTTTAGATTAAAGGCATGCAACTGACAGAATCAAATCGTAAACACTTACCTACATATACTACATACACTCTTCTTGCTCTACTGTAGGAGAGAAAGCGATATCTCAGGCACCACGGTGTGGTACTGCTTGGCAAATGCTACTGACTTTTTTAATGGTGACAACTGTGTACACAAATTCTCTAAGTACCAGTTCTGTTTGAAGTCTTTCCCCACAAAGCACTGCTGGTAAAGGATCATTTCTACTAAATGCTTTGCAGTCTTCTACTTTAATAAGAGGGGAACTGAGGCCATCAGTTAGTAAGAACGATCCAGAAACCCTCAGGTTAGTGTTGGAATAGTCTGAGAGCCAGATTCTTCCCTACACTGTTTCTTTTACATTAGTGCATTTCTTCTGCTTCAGTAGCAGTTATACCACAATAAAATCCTTGCAGTGCAGTGAAGAATATGGCTTTTAATACATCAAACCTCTTGGTGTATAAAGCATATCTAGCACACAAACATCATCTCGCAGAAAAATCCTGATAAAACAGAATTCTAGGATTTTATCCGTGCAGACAAACAACACATTTCCACATGCAAAACACCTTTCATTTCTGTGGCCTCCACCAGCTGTTTAGGGAACACAGTACCTTTAGCACAGCAACTTGCAGGGTAAGTCATCTGTAGCATAAATTTCCAAACAAAATGGCTTCAAAAACAAATGAATATGCTACAACCTGTGAATGCTGAATACCTGATTCCTTGCTCTCTCTAGTAGTATTTTCTATCTGCTTCCCTTGTTTCACAGCCTATCAGTACTGATCTCTGTTTAAATACATGCACTCAGAACTGTCAAGGCTCTTGAAACCCATGTGGAAATGAAAGTCAGCATGAGAAGTAACTCTAGCTCTCATGCAAGAGATGAGTACAGCCAAACAAATGAAAAGCAGTGTCACAGGCAGATCAGCAGCTAGCAATAGGGCACTGTGAACAACCAGAATCAAAAAAAAACCAGAATACTGCTGTACACCATCAGACACAACTTCAGGACTGATACAGACAACACTGGGTGAGTTATATCAGACAATTTGAGAAAGCATGACCTTCCTCATAGTGATAGTTTCACAACCATTTGTACGGCACGTTATGCACTAATCTGTAGTCAAAATATTTACTATCTGGTAAAGCACTGCAAATAAGGCTGCTGTTTCTAAGCACTTACTGCATAAAACCCAGCTTACACAGCACATATTTTCTAAACTGTTCAATACCACAATGTTATCACTCGAGTCCACAAAAGGCCACAAGGAGCCTTAAAACAGGAAACTCCCCTCTCTCACTGGGTTTCCTATTTTTGCAGGCTGTTTGATGTGTGTGACGGGTCTATTTCAGTTCCTGATAGCATTATCACCACTTTGCTGCATTACCATAAAGCCCAGGAAATAAGCTATTATCCACCATCACTCCTCCAAAATGTTATCACAGAGAATCATGCATTCACAAAACAGCATTAACTGCGAGAATTAGAGTCCATTTAAACTGCAGCTGTTCCTTCATTCCTAAATAGGTTCTTAGATCAAAACTTCTCCCTGAATGGTCTCATTACCAAATGTCCCTTTCAAATGGAAGGGGGAAAAAAATTACTTTTAAAAATTGTTGGTTTACAGGTAACATTCCTCCCCTACATTATGATAACCAGGTAAGTGGCACTGAAATTAGGATTATTACTTTTCCCAAAACACATTTTAGCTTTCAGAATTGTAAACTGAAATTCTGCCTTCAAATGTCCTCTGGCAAAAGAGATGGACCTATAATTTTGATTCGCTGCTTCTAATTTATCTCATCTTCAGAATCTCAAGCATCAATTATTTAAAGGAATGGCATTCTGTTTATTTTTAAGGATAACACTAACTCTGCAGTAACGGCTTTCTTTTAAACACAAAACCTAAATCTGGGATCTAATACAAACCCTGGTGCTCCTTTCAGCTCTAAACCCATGTCCTAGAAAAACCCACAGCCCTATATTCTGCTATTATCAAAGAAAACATTGTTTATTATGTTCCATTTTCCTCCCTGCTTCTTTGCCTCTTTGTTACTGTCTGTTGGAAGGACTCCAACCTGCAGAGAAAAAACACTCTCAAATCTAAGCTGAAAAACCTAAATGCCAGGAAAAGGCACAATGTCTCTTTAAGAGTCAACAGTAAATTAACTTGCCCATAAGAGTGCAATAATTAGCAGTTAGTAGCTTATTAAAAGGATGGCAAAGGCCAAGCTGCCATCTGGGATCTCCAGTTTCTTGTGATTGTTATTATGTCAAGATGTGCAACTTGCATTAGCTTTCATGTCACCGTGCTTGCCCTTACTTTACATGTAAATTTTAATGAAAGATAGGGTACTTTAAAAATCAGACGTCCATCAAAAGTGCTATTAGTCTGCCTTTTACAAAGCATATGGCCTGTTTTGCTACCTTTGCATCTCTACACACCACTGAATGCCCTAAATGAAGAAAACAGAGCGGGGGGCAGGAGGGGGGAGGGGGGAAGCCTTTCAATGATATCAATTAAATATTCTCTTTGGGCAGAGCGAAAGCTGAACCTCATTGCAAACAGAAGACTCCAGGAGGACAATATTTTCCCTCCTGTTTACACACAACCACAGCGCCTTTAACTCTCGCAGGAACCATTCTTCTTAATAAAAATAAAAGTCAGCGCAGAATCAGCTGTTTACACGCGCATTTAAAAGGCGCCGTTTTAACAGAAGGCTGAAAGATGGCGTGTAACAAAAAATAAATTACCTCTAAGCTGCAAAATGCTTAGCATATTATTAAATATTTTATGCATAGCCATTATCTGTAAACACACATGCTTATGTGCACAAACAAAAAATAATTTACCAGAAACGCACTGTTTAATGACTCATTTGTCTGCCTCCATAAATATGTTATGAAGAGGTAGGGAAAAAAAAAATTCTTGTGAGATGCCTATTCCTTTGCATTAGCTGATGTTCAACATTTAAGTGATTGCACTCACCAAAGTTCAGCAAATGCCATCAATTCTGGAATGTTAAGAAATGAGATGAATGCCTTGCAGTGATGTCCCCCCATTATCTTGCATTCATCAGCTATCAATTGTCTCTAATTAGACTCCCAAGAATTACAATAAACTATTTGTTTCCTCCCTAAATAAAATTAAAAAACCAGCAGCAAAAATTCACTTACAAAAACACATTACTCCAGAAGACTGCCATCTTCGTTCAAGGGGGTTTGAGTCTATCCAAGAGGGTTTACAATATGGGTATTTATTAACCATAAAATGAACTGCCTTGTTTTTAGATCGCCATTAAGAGGAAAATTAAAACTGAAAGTCACTGTCTTCCTAATAATGCCAGGTATTTTCCCATGAAAAGGAAAACAAACCCAGTACTGCACATATTTTAAAAGCATTAAAGGAAAGGACTGTAAGTGTAGAAATCAACCCCCTAAAATATTCACATTTTAAAGCCAAATATTAAGATATTTTAAAAGGCAAAGCAGAGCTTGAAAACCCCTGCCAAGGCTGGCAAGATGAATGTAGTGTTGTTTTTCCCCTTGTATAATTAGGTATTTATGGAGTACAAATGATTTAATTTGTTACTGATGTTTCACTTCAACGTTTGCATAAACTCTTGACCATTCAGATGAACTTATTCACATGGCTCTAAAATCCTAATGATATTACTGGTGAAGAAGAACTTGAAATTATTTTCCAGATCAGTAAGGTCCAGTCATTCCCTTCTATCCGAGTCCACAAATGCTATTTTGTTTTTTCTGTGCCATTACCTCCTGGTCAATATTATTGAACAACTCAAAGAAATAACAACCTCACACTGCTCACTGAGAGCAATGTTGAACATTCCAAGACTTAAAAGATCTACTTAGGCTAAGAGCAGTCAGAACCAAGAGAGATGATCTGATCTTGCAAATGCTGAGACCTACATAGGGAATCTGCCAGTAGCATTTGCTCTACACAACACACACGAGATATGTGAGTAGTTTCATTTCCTTCTAAGAATGGAAAAAAGACCTGCTTCATGTTGAAAATCAGTGTGTAGTTGCACCATTTTTAATCCCAAACACTAGCTACTGATGGAGGGAAGGGGTCCAGAGCCTTAAAGGAGAAGCAGTTACCTGCAGACTGCATAGGTGCTACAAAGATGAGCACACCAGAAATGAAGCACACCTCATTGTCATTCTTTGTGTCAGAGGGGGCTTTGCAGTTCTTTGGCTCACTAAATTCTTCAAGAAGAAGCAGGACTACATTCCCTGAAAACAGCAGTCCCACCAGGAACACAGCCAATTTCATCTGGAGACATGAACTTCAATAGAAGCCAGATCCAAACCAAGAGTAATGAAAAAAAACAAAACCCACTACATATATAAGAGAATGGTGAAAGGTAGCAAAAAGGCAAATTATCATTCCCTTAACAAAGGCTGTCAGAGAGAACAAATTACATGGAAAAACATGAAAACACATTAACTCCAGTTCAATAGCAAATTAAAGTTGGATATTTATGATCTCCTTTTGTATCATTTACTTGCAGGGGAGTGTTAGGGAAATAAACTTCATATAATTGTTTCTTAATTGTCAGTTCCTCTCCAGAAAAGCCATATTCAGCAATTCATGCCAAACCAAATAAAAGTCCTCCCTGCTCATTATACATTCACCTCATCTCCACAACCAGTTTCATGCACCTAATAAAAACACAAACAACGCCTATTTACACAGTTCAGGTTAAAATGCATGCTGTATCAGGGTGCTTTTCTGTATCTCTAATCTCTACCCATTACCCCAGAACACCTACACTTCATCTTCTTCAGCTTTCCAGGAACTTTAAAACAAATGAACAAAACCAAATCAAAAACACATACCTTCAAAAGAGAAGGGGAAAACAAAAACAACACACACACACAAAAAAAAACCCAAAACAACAAAAGCAAACCCAAAATCCCAACAACAACCCCACCAAAATTAACAATCTCCTGAACTTTTGTAGAAAGATAGAAGAAACCTATTTACTACAGTGGAAGCAGCTAACAAAAGCCTTGTTTCAAATGACGAAAGCAAGGTCACAGACCAATACACATTGTGAAGAGCCTTTATAAAATCAAATACATCATATCCTTTGGATACATACATAGCACGAGACAGAGCTGCTGCCAGTTTTCACTTAAAACTATGTGAACACCAAAAAATAGGAGCCTTCCAGGTACAATCACTAGGGTGTCTGGTACCACCTGTGAGCTGAAGAGGCCATGTGTGGATACAAAAATCAGACTGCTTGAGCCCTCTGAATGTAATAGTATTTTTCATACAGCATGATGGTTCTCTGATTAAATCACTTGCTGCAACTAGTGCCAAAAACTACACATAGCTGGAAAGTGAAACAATATTTTTACTCAATGACACAATAAATTAAATTTCAGTGGATAGGAATTAATTGTGAACTGTATATTATAAACCTACAGGCTGAACTGCAAGTTTTCCTTCAGTTTCTATTTACTCCTGCAGAGACTGTCTTGCAGCACAAATGCCACCTGAGAAAAGGAGGGAGCGACATGAGCTAACATCATGCCACACAAACTTGCCCTGATCTACACTGACCCTTAAATCACACTAAGCCATACATCAGCTAACTCAATTATTGGCAGTGATGTTGAGGCACAGTAACATTTTGTATGGTGTGATTAGAGCTTTAGGTTCTCACATTTTTTTACAGCATTCTGATGTTCCCCTCTTGCTAAGAAGATAGCTCTGAGTACAGTCTGTGTGTTATCCCCCACCACTCAACTTTGGATAGAATAGAGAAGATATGAAATTAATTATTGGAATATTTTTTCAACTTCAAAGCAGACCAAATTGTATTGATGACCTGAGGTACTCCATCAAGCAAATCCAACAATACAAATTTGTTAAAAGAAGACAGGGCATCAGAAAGAGGCATCTTACAAACAGAAAGTGTTAAATATGCTATTCTGGTCCCCAGGTTTCAGGTATTACAGGAGGAGTGATCACTGCTTGTGTCTCAAAGGAAAGTGACTATGAACTCCAAGCCTTCATACACTTCCAAATCCAAAGTAGTACAATTAGTCATTTCATGCCTCACTGTCTTATTGGCATGAACACATCTAACATGCTCCAATGCTTTCAAATCATGCTGATCAATATATCAGATTCTGCAGTCGTGTATTTGTTGAAAAGGAGTAAGCCTCAGCCTAATAAAATCTTTTAATCTCTCTACCTCATTGGAAAATAGGACAAAGAAATGGATTTTCCTCAAGCAGTGCTTATATTTTATCAATTAATCTTCACCCTTCCCTCCAGCCCAACTTGAGACTCACAGCAGGTTTGCAGCATTTTGCCTTTTTGACAGTTTTGATTAGGGATGGATGACTGCCCCCTGCATGCTAAAGACAACAGAATTGCTGAAGAGCAAGCTGGAGCCCCAGAGCAGCCTTTCATGCCCTGTGCTCTACTGAGCTGCAAAAGAGGTGGACTGCTCTGTTAGGCAGTGCTGATCAGTTTCGTTTCCTCTGCAGATTTCTGCAACTCAATTTCTCTTTGAAAAACACCTTTTTGCTACAGAGAGGATGAGAAGCAGAGCTGGGGAGAAATAATATGCCAAAAGCCCTCCATCACTGAAGGGTACTGGACAAGTCTAGGCCCCGTTTCCACCAACAGCAGTGCCAAAATTCCCAGCAGTGACATCACTCCAGTGCAAGAGATTTGGCAGTACCAGCTCATTGGCCTCTGGCTCCGATTTCAGTTGAACTGATGGTCCCTTTGCACTCCAGCGTCACCTACCAGCCACAGACAGCCTGACACTGTGCAGCCCATACTTAATGTGAGCAGAGAGAAAATAACATCTATTAAGGCCTTAAAGCTTTCACCTTAATAAATATTTCTTCCATAATTCAATACAAACCAGAAGACTGTTAAGAGACATTTAAAAGCAAAAGCATTCATTTCCAACAGGCACCGCATTCATAAAAATACAAATTGCCCATTAACAAACCAACACTTTACAAGCAATGAAGTCTTAGGAAGAAGGCAATCTCTACCTTTACTTCTACCTATAGACAGGAAGGTGTGCGTCCAGTTAAGAGGAGGAACAAGAAGGATGTCCATCATGGAGGAGGAGGAAGGAGGAAGCATAAAAAACAGAAATGGATGTCACCGGCCATACTTAAACCCCCAAGAAAATTAGCATATTTATGCAGCAGCCAAATCCAACAAAACATAATGCAAAGCCTCATGCATTAGCACACCAGTGATATGCCTCATTCCACATCAAATTCAAAACAGCAAGGGAAACAACAGAGCAGGACAGAAATAAAATTAAAATCTCATGGTAATATATTTGCTAAACACATTTCACCTACCAGAGCTAATCTATTTATATATAATGTTGACATTGCATATTTATTCACACATATACATTTACATATTTTATATCCATGATATATTTATAGAGCAAATATTTATCAAAAGGGTATCTCTGTGAGTGGGTTGGCAAGAAAACCGAAGTCACCGTTCCCTGATGCATCAAGGATAAATAAGGGTGGCTAATGTTGCCAGAAGCCAACAGTTTTTGCATGGTTTTTTGTCAGGCAAGAGAGTATGATGAGGGCTGATGGCAATCATACAGGCCTGAATAGGTCATGCATGTTTTCATGAGCCAACTGGGCTGCAACTTATAACTTAAATGGCCAAGTGCATCTGCTTTTCTAATCCAGTTCTAAACCACAGACTGCTACAAAGACAGAATCAGAACCATTTTGGTTGGAAAAGACCTTTAAGGTCATTGAGTTTAACCATTACCTAGCTCTGTCAAGTGTGGTGCTACACCAAGCTCCTTAGTACCACATCTATGCATCCTTTAAACACCTTCAAGTGTGGTGATTCAAACACTTCCCTGGGGATCCTGTCTCAGTGTTTGATGACCCTTTCAGTGAAAAAGTTTCATCAAATATCTGATCTAAATCTCCACTGGTGCAACTTGAGGCCAATTCTTCTCATCCTATCACTTGTTACTAGGGAGAAGAGACCACCAGCCACCTCACTAAAACCTTTCAGATAGTTGTAGAGAGCAATAAGGTCTCCTCCATCAGTCTTCCTTTTCTCCAGACTAAACAACCACAGTTCCCTCAGCCACTCCTCGGAAGACCCTCCACACGCTTCACCAGCTTTGCTGCTCTTCTCTGGACACAGTCCAGGACCTCAATGTCTTTCTTGAAGTGAGAACCCCAAAACTGAACACAGTATTCAAGGTGTGGTCTCACCAATGATGAGTACAGGGGGACAATCATTTCCCTGGTCCTGCTTGTCACACTATTCCTGATACCAAGCTGGATGCTCTTGGCTTTCTTGTTCACCTGAACATACTGCTAGCTCACATTCAGCCTGATGCCAATAACATGTGTTCACTGTCCTAGCCACTCCCAACATGCCATCATCCTTCCTCTGCCAATGATTTGCCATACTCATTTGCATCCTAAGCAACTAGGACACACTCTTTTGCTGGATGCTACTTCAACAAGCATAACTTCCAAGCCAAAAGCCCAGATGAATAATAAGTGGGGACAGAGAAGGAGCTTAGTCAGATGCTCCATACCTCCAATACCATGGTCTTGACATGTGTCCATAAAAAGCCCTGTTTATCTTATCTTTCTCACCACACAGGAATGCTAAGCTGCACAGAAACTGAAAAGTGAGCCCCAACTTCACTTCTGATTATTTCCTAAACTTTCATGACCTCAGAGCATACTTCTTGGCCTGGAACTACAAGACAAAAATTGATTATCCCCTAAGCCTCTCTACATTTCACTGAGATACAGATACACTATTCCTCTTTTATTCAAGCACCTAATTACCATTGAGCCTTCACAGATGCTATGTTTTATCTCATTAACTCTTTGGACTATCTAACCTCAGATACATATTCACTTAATGGCAAAAATAACATTGTGTACATCTAGTCTAGGAAAACCTAATCAGGCTCTAGAATCTAAACTTGCATTTTATCCCCGTGAACAGTTTGTCTGGTTTTCCCAGTGCACCACATGCACACATCTTGCATCAAGACTTCAACCATGTAACTGCATTTGCAAGACCAGACTGTTTCAACAGTGCTGCTAACTCCTCGCTGTGTACCCACGTGTCCTGGTTTGAATTAGAACAGAACAAATCCTGCTCAGGGATTTAACTTTTCAGCTCAGTCTCTTCTACGTAACTGCACTTTCTGTAATTAACAGCATGATTTCAAAGACAGTGTCTGCTTCTAGCAGTAATAACTCTCAATGATTCTTCATACCAAGGATTGGTATGAAGACCAAGGTCACTGCTAAATCTTGTGTACCACATTTGGGGTGTAGAAAAAAAAGCTGCACCTGCAAGAAGGAGTGGACAGTTCAGATGACCCTAAACTGATCAACTAAGTATCCCGTTCCATACATGCCACTTTCAGTATAAAGTTGAGGGATCATGAGGGTCAGGCTCTCTTCCTCAATGACTAGTGTCCAAGGACTCTGTCCATTCTGCTATCAATCCCAATCTATGGGTTCCCAAATCCAGATCGAGAATCTAGCTCCTGAATCCAGTTCCCATCTGCTGCCAAGTCCAGTCTGAGACTTCTGACACTGTATCAATGATGATGGTGATGCAATTGCCTTCAAGGCATTTGAGTGTAATATTGGGTTATATATATGTAATTTTACTATTCAAATTACTTTCACTTTTCTTTTCCAATTCATATCTCTCTCTCTCCCTTTTTCACTTTCTTTTCCCCTTTGGGAAGGGAATGGGCTTAATAGGGAGCATTTGTCACTTGTTTAATGCCCAGCCCAGACCCAACCCTTGATACCATGTCAACAAGACACCAACTCTGTTAGGAGAAAACAGAATCATCCCTCTTCTCACCAGCTTCTTGGTCCACATGTCCCTAGTGAAAATGGGACAAATGATCTCACAATTTTACAGTAGATAGATCTGGAGTACAATCCAGACTAAGATATTAAAATGTGAACTCTGATACAGGCCTAGATCCGATTTGTAGCCCAGCCTGGGGTTAGCCCCGTTCTTTTTCTAAATCACTTTGTGCTTTGCATGTTGAAAAATTTAAATTGCAGATACAGGACTTATAGGCCATTATATGCAATTTTCCTCAGGATTCATAATGAGTTAGGATCATGCCATGAGGGCTATTTAACATATTTTTTGTAATAATTACACTCTTAAAAATAAAGACCAACTCTGAGGTCTACATTTACGAGTCAGAAGCGGGAGTCATTACAGATGGCACAATGAGAAAGAAATAGCAAGATAAAGCAGTTGTGGGGCTGCATGGAAGGCAGAAACATACCCCTTTACCGTCAATGGCATTATCTCATGCTCCCTTCCAGGCACCTGAGTCCCAGGCTGACAAGCAGCCACAACTCATGGGACACAGAGGCAAAAATGCAAATGGCTTGTCTGGCACCCAGTAGGCTTAGTTGCTTTTGTCATGCATAGCCCACCTCAGCAAAGCAGCAGGGACAAAACTCTTTCATGATTAGCGACTAAAACAAAGAGAAAGTCGAAGGACTTACCTTGTTCACTCATCATCAGGTGTGAGAGGCCTTCGAAAAAGAGAGAGAGAGGAAGTAAGAAAAAAAGGAACAAAACAGGAAGAGAAGCAGCAATATCCATGCACAGTAATCACAGTACAAAGGATTGGAGCTCACATACTTGAACTAGACCAAGTATGGGTGTAGCACACAGAGTACGCATATTTACAGGTGCTGCTTTCCACACTGAGCAGGTAAGCATCTGTTACAGGTGACAAAAAACCCTCCTGATATTTGCAGAACTGTGTTTCACATTTTTTCATATCCCTTGGGGAGCAACTCCAGAGGCATTGTACCTTGATATGGCTAAGTGGAGTAGGAAAGCCAAGGTCTGCAACAGGGCTCTGTAGGGAGCATTCACTCCCCTAGAGACAGAAATAGCTTGTATAGAAATAACTTCTCAGCTGAAGATTAAAAATTCAAGGCTGCAGTGGTCAGTTAAAGGGATGCCATGATTCTACTACATCTGCTTCAGGCAAAACATCTGGGCTAAATGCATACACAAACCAGGAGTGAGCTATCTTCATTCTTCAACATAGTGGTTTCACCCTGTATTTTCAGTTGATGAACATTGCTCACACTCACTAATTAGACACCAGTACACCAGAACTGGCAAAGACTGAAAACAAGACCATGTAACTTATTTTTAACACTACTGCATTTCTTTCCAGGAAGAACTGGAGATTCAACTTCTGAGGGCAGTGGGTTAATTTACAACTCATTTGCCAAAGCTATTATTTGGTTTTGTAACTCAAGGTAAAGCCGGACAGCAGTACAGCTCCCCTCAGCAGCTACAGTCACTGTCAGCTCTGTAGGTGGGGCTGTGATGATCATTTGAGTCTCTGCTCAATAAATGTTTCCAGCATAACACTTCTTTGTTTTAATGAAAATTCATTTCTAGCCCAAATTTTTGAATATGCATCCTATACAACTGTATTCACACAATCATCATTTAGGTACTACTGTATATATATTCATGCCCAATTCATTACGCTATCCAACTGACTCGTTGCTTAATTTTTGTGCCGCATGATATCACAGAACTAACTTAAAAATCAAGGCATACCCACTAAAGCCATAAGTGAACCCTTTTGTATTGAGTTCCCTGACCACCTTCCCATAGCTTGATTCCTTCTCCACATTTCCCACCTCTCAAAGCACTTAGTATGGCAGGGATTTTGATACCGATATATACATACACACACCCTATCTTGAGTCAGTCTATTAATGAAGCATGACTGTGACTTTCTTAATTTCAACAGGACTGAGAGGTCAAATGAATTTACTAGGATGAAAATTTTCAACAAGCAGCATGCTGAGTTTGAATTTGTTTATTTCTCTCTCTTTTGTACTTCGCATTTGCCTCTGCTATAGAAGTTTAAAATCCAGATCATCCCAAGAGTATGTTCACCCACAGAGAACTCCAAACCAGATAAGGGGATTAATAATTGTACAGTCTAAGGAATGCAGATGTCTTAATGTTCTTGAAGATTATTATGGATTTAGAAAAAGTAATCACAAATACAACATAGCTCTCTTTTTTTGGTTGGTTGGGGTTTTTTTCTGTGTGTTGTTTCTTAGCTATAAATAAACATATAAGATTTTCTACTGTGGGACATATTTCTAGTCTAAATTACAAGATATAATTTCACTGAATAATTTTGCTCTGCTAGTAGAGTGGGTTGAATTTGTGTCTCTGTTTACGGCCACTGACCCCATCAGTCTTGGTAGGCAAATTGTAGGTCTGAACAAATGGGCACATGAAAGTCACTGTCAAAGACATTGTGAAAGATGAGAAGACAAAATTATAATTGCTAGGACCTACAAATCATAAAGATCCTGTAGTAATGATGGAACAAGAGAAAAGGCAAGAAAGTGGAAGTATGACACACAGCTGAAGCTCACCAAACAGGGAAGTGATATCAGACCCATAGCTGGATTGGGATTCCCAGCCCTCAGCCCTGGTGTACCACAGGGATGGAAAGATGTGGTTGAGAAGCACAGGCACCTCAGTTGCTGGGTATGCCAAGGGCCTTGTCCACTTGGGAAGATGGGACACTGCCCAAGAGAAACCTCCAGAGAATGTTCAAAGCAAGAGCCTGCATTAAACACCCTGAATCACACCACAAGAACACTGCCTTCTCTCCACCAGCCACAGAGGAGCTAGAAAGATATCAAAACATCAGTAACATCAACAACTCTCTTGCCCTTACCCCTAGAAGTCCAATGTTTTGTGCCCTATCAGGCACATCAGCCAAATGCAGCCCAGAGCCTTTTGCCTGCAGTTCAAGAGTGAGTGCACCTCCAAATGTACCCACAATCCTGGGCCCTGTTTCAGCCTTGGTTCAAATATCTGTGAAAGTCTCCCTAAGCAATGTTGACTCTTTCTGCTTCTTGATAAATTTGAAACAGCAGCTGTGGTATTCTGTGTACCTCTTGATCCTCTAGCATTGGAGGTAGGGAGATGGGTAAAAAATAATCCCCCTCCCCTGAAATGCTACATTTTCCTTTTTAAAACAGGAAGAACAAGGAGGGTTGACTTGGACATAAAGTAAAAAAACAGTGTTACTTCTTAAGTTATCCACCAACACAGATCTTTATTTTAACAAAAAGAACAACAACAGAATTCCAGATTCATTATTAGATAGAATAATAACATAAACAATGAAACAACATGTCAGCTTTTCTCATCTGAAAACTTTCCTTCCTTACAATTTAACTCCAAGAAAATATTAACAACCACTGAGATCAGCCACTGAGATCTGAAATCTATGGTATTTGCAGCCTGTGTTACAAAGGCCTTAAATTAGTCACAGTAATACCAACAGTGAAAATATTAACTAACATCATTGTCTCACCTTTACAGCAGTTTCAAGACATGACAAGGCACCAAACCAAATCATAAAAGTCAAACTCATCTCAAGGTGGCATGGGGCACCACTGTAATAAACTAAAAGGGCATCCAACAAGTCAATGCAGGAAGTTGTGCCAGGGGAGGTTTAGACTGGATGTTAGGAAGAAGTTCTTCATAGAGAGAGTGATTGGCCATTAGAATGTGCTGCCTGGGGAGGTGCTGGAGTCACCATCACTGGAGGTGTTTAGAAGGAGACTGGATGGGGTGCTTGGTGCCATGGTTTAGTTGATTAGATAGTGTTGGATGATAGGCTGGACTCGATCTCAAAGGTCTCTTCCAACCTGGTTTATTCTATTCTAAATGTGAAAATTTTTGAGACCTGCAAACTAGACTGGATTTTGACAGAACCAGGTGGCTACCTATCATCATGCCATTTGGGCATGATCTATAAAGGCCAGCAAAGCTTTCAGCAGGCTCAGACTTTAAATAAACTCACTTTGCCCCAAAGCAATTTATCCCTATAGACAACTATTGTTTGTGCCAACAGGCATCCTATTCCAGGATCATTATGTAAGAAAATCTCAATTTTCACCAAAATCCAGGTGAATCATGTTTTCATTTGAATCCTTGATATTCTCTGAGTAAAGATCCACCACAGCAAGTCAAGTCAGTGTAGAACTGGGAAAAGGTTGGCACAAACCTGTAAGAGCCACAACAGTCAAGGGATTGTGTGCTTTTTCTAAACTAATCTAGTCATCCATATAATCATCTAGTGACTGGGCACAACTACTGCCCCAAAAATTAGTGGGTAGCAAGTGCTTTACAAAAAGTTTCAGAAAAGTTCAGAATAAAGTTGTCTGCCTGCACAGAAATTTTATGTAGAGGTCAGAAAGCTGGCAATGTGCTATCCCCGAACCTCGAATGAGAGTGACAGTAAGGACAAGTGCATGGCTTCAGAAAAAGGCTCTGATCAGGTTTCTTAGATAATGACAAGCATCTGCTTGTGCTCAGCCTCTTGAGCCCCAGCTTCTTCAGACTTCCAGCAGTAATGGGAAGAGAAAGTGGCCTGCTTCTTCAGAATATTGCCTCGTTATTAAAATAGCACGTCCATTGCTGAGGGCAGACAGACACATAAAACCTGCTCTCTGGCCACAACTTATGCCTGCCACAAATGACTGTTCCTATTTAGGTCCAGGAGGGTTTTTTGTATATTTCTTTAACCTACTACCAAGGATTAATATTAATCTTGAAGTAACATTTCAAATTTTTAAAACTATTATGAACTATCTGCTTGCTCTATCAAGGTATTCAAATTAAGTGGCTTTAATTGTATGAAGTATCAAAGGCCAACACCAGATTCTTAGGAAGCCAGAGGACATTTTTTAAAGTAGCTTCACAGCACATCAGTCCTCAGCTTTAAGGGTTTACCACAATTTTCAGGGTGGTGGAGAAAATGAAGGAGGCAGCTTGAACCTTGCTTCCACTACGCCCCATCCAGCACCACATTTAGGTACTTAGTACTTAAAATGGAAAAATAAAGCCACAAAACCTAGGAAGGTGGGGACAAGAACACAAAACACAAGTGACAAATGATTGCAGCAACAAAGGAGAATGGAGTCCATCCAGTTAATTATAGGTTGTCTCGAGTTACTGGGCCCACGCTCTGTTTTGTGCATGTGCACGCTGCTCAATTGCTCTGTTAAGGCAGGCAATCTTAGTATTTCCCTTTTAATGATGCTGCCAGATGATTAGCCCAAAAGCTCTTTATGAATGAGAAGAGAGACTGCCAGGCAGCAGCAGCAGCACAGCTATCCCCAGGGGCAGGTTTGCCCAGAGAGGATCCTTTCCTGGGTATCAAGCTCCATGACCCATTCAAGCAATAACAGGGCCAGCTGCAGTGCATGTCTGAGCTAGAGCATTGTGCCCTCTGTTCAGGATATACACAGAAATCGTTTACGGCAGAGCTGAAGAAAGAAATCAAGCAAACCAGGGATTCTTCCAAATATAAAGTTACATCTATTATAGAGAAGAGCACTCTGATGAGTGATGGAGTCTGTTGTTTCACACCCTTTCCTAATTGCCTAAACCCAGCAATTCCTTAAGAAACAGGTTGGTTTGATTTTTGGTTGGTTTTTTTTCTTCTCTGTGCTTCCTACTCCAGCTCCATCAGCAGTTCCCTTTTCTAGTTAGGGGAGAGAGCTGACAAGTCCTTCATTTCCCCCGTGGTCCTTCTTTAAATAAGCATCCTGAGATTTTCCAAAACCCAGAGACCAAGGAAGACTCCATAAGAGTCTCTATGTACCAGAGGGCATTCCAGCAGGGTCAAAGGATGGCACTTAGAGGGACGTAGAGGAAGAAACAAAACCCTTATCTTGAGAGAAGTGAAGAATGGATGAAGGGAAAATAAATAAATAGAATCGTTCTGAGGTTTTGTTCAGACCTTTCACCTGCCAGACAGGTCAGCTTTGCCAAAAGGATGTCCTGATCCTTGCCTGCTGGCACACATGACACCTTTTTCATTCTAACTGGACAAAGCAGTGGCACAGGATGGGGAGCAGTCATTTTTGTTTGATTCAACCATGATATGCATGACAGCCAAGGGGCTCCTCGCAGGCCCCGGCAGTGAGGCCAGCCGGGAGTGCAGTTTTGTTATTGTAGCCGGAGGCCCACTTCCAATCCAATTACACACAACAGCTGTGCTAGCTCCTCTTTTCCATTCCCTCTGCTTCTTCTGCTATGCAATTCCAGGACAGGTTTTGTCATTATTTGGGGCAGTAAGTCAGGGTGCATGGCAGCTACTCTGAGTGATCAAAGGAATAAGAGCATGAAGTAGAAGTCAAAGTCATTTGCCCCAGCATCCACAGGCAAAAGGAGCGATCAAGCCACACTAGCTCATTTTCCCCATGGCAGAAACAGCATGCATGTGGCATGTTCCTAGAAGTATTCACACAGGGAGGGCTACAAACAGGTAATGTTTGAAAGCACGAAATGAACACTCATGCATTCACAAAGAAGGCCACATGCACAAACGAATGTGTGCGAGTAGCAAAACCTGAGGGTGAATGCATTCTATGGCTGACCCATAAGATGATGTGTATCACTGCAAATGCACCTGGATCAAGTAGGTGCACAAGTTGGGAAAAGACAACCTCTTGGGCATGAAAGAGAATTTGTCAGCTTGGAAAAGACATCTCTGAAATCCAAATAATACAGGGTAAGTGAACAGAGAATTATTTTTTTTTCCATTTGCCAAAACATAAGGAATAGAAGTCACTGAATAAAATTCTCAAATAACAGATGTAAAAAGAAGTGAAAGAAAATACTTTCCACATTGGAATGATTAAATGATGAGGCTTGTTTTCACAGTGTATTATGGAGTTTAAAAAAATTTTATATATATATGTGGATTAAGAAAAACAAAGACTGGACACATCTAGAGAAAATATGTCAGTCAGTGACTGTTCAACACCATGATCTGGATGCAATATGAGGTCATAAAGTACTTTAACCAGTGACAGTGTCTACTTTCCTAAGACAACACTTCTGGGCTCTGGCCCCAGTGTTCACCACTGTCATATTGTTGCAAATGGGTGTGGAAGCTTAAGTGGAAAAAAATTCACATTTCACTGCAAAAGAATCTGACTGGGGGATAGTGCCTAGTGCAAAGGGCACGTAAGAATGAAAACAATGGTAGTACCGATGATGAAAATAAGCCTGTACAAACCGGTTTCGACCACCTGTATGAGTGACACTGAAGATGAGGCATGGGTGAATTCTACCCCTGACCAAGTACCTTCTCCAGACAGGAAATTTCAAATTCACATATTTTCATGACCAAAAATCAAAGTTCAAAGTAGAAGCCAGCATATAGGCACTGCTTGAATGACGCTATGACATGGAGTTATGGAGGCAGACTAAAGCAGTAGCCCAGAGAGGAAGAAGGGAAAGAAGCATTAAAAGATGGAGTTTGAAAAATGAATGGCTTTGATTTAAAAAAAAAAAAAAAGTGGTGGTATGCTTGTTCCTTCAAGGATATTTGTACCTTCTTGAAGGAGCTGATTGGGCAAACAAAGACAGATTTTTCCCCAGGGTCCCAACTAACTAGGTCATTTCTACTGGATTGAGTCCATCCAGTACATGCAAACTGTAGCGAGAAGTAAAATCATGACATCAAAATGCTCAGAACTTCATCTCTTAGCCTCTTCCCCATGAACATGTGAAGGTCTCTCCCACTAAGGGGATAAGTGTGGCATGAATAATAAAAGCTCTTAACCTCCATAATCCTGAACCCAAGATTTCTGTGTGTTCTGAAGGTGAGGTGAGGCTGTAGCTATAACCCCAACGGGAAAAATGAAGTGCTGAGTTATTTCTCCTCTACATGACAAAATAAATCAGTGAACCAGCTGAGTACAGACAGCAAGATTCCCAGCTCCAGGGCTCAAAATACTTGACTGTGCTGCTTACAATGCGGTGTTGTTATTTTGTGACTGGGGCCATTACATTAGCTGGACTAATATCTCAGGAACTCTTTTCATTTGTGAAATAAGGCAGATGGGATCTTCAGTGCATCACACCAGTCCCTGTGGCTGGTGTACCCCTTCTTCACAAGCAGAGACCTCACAGCCTGGGAAGGCTCATACTACACATTTCTGTTTATTCTGAACAAGATTCTTTGCACCTTGAACAAACTGCTCCCAGCAGAGCTCTGTGGTCCTCTCTGCCACCAGTCCCAGCCTATTCACAGCTATCTTCTCTTACTGGGGACTTATTTCTAATCAGTCTATTCTACATTTAAAAATACTCAGGTAATCAATGGGCTCTTCACATCCCTAATTTGTCTTGCAAACAGTAGATAGTTGAAGCAACCATTCTGACAGGGGCGCAGGACTCTGTCCTCACAATACAGATAGCTAGATGTCCAAATAGGAAGTAAGCTTCTGCACAGCCAGGCAGAGGGTAAGTGCACACCCAAGCCCACCCGGTGTTCTTAGTCACACAGCAAAGCCAGTGTCCTCCCCAGTGGGAGCTGAGCAAAGGATTAGACTGCCTAATAAACAGTTACAGAGCCCAATAATGAGGTGTGGGTAATTGCAAGAAAGAAAACATGGGTGAGTGCAAGAGCACACAGAAAAAAAGCATTCACATGTGACTAGAAATCCAGATGAGAAAGCATACAGCAGTCCTGAGAACAAGAACATATATATAAGCAATGGGGAGAATAAAAAAATGCACATCCAAGCATATATATTACAAGAGTAAGAGTGTAGTGGGGCAGAAGAGCCCCTTCAGAGAGCAGAAGGATGGATCGCTCCAGGATGCCTGTGTAACAGCAACATGGTCCTGTCCCGGTTGTGACACCTCTGCCTGGGCTCCTGCTAGTGATGCCATTGCCCTCTACCATGCTGTGCAGGCCTGGGACATGGTGCTGATATTGTTCAATGAGTCCTACTGATAGAGCATAGCAAGGCCATGCCCTCTCAGTTCTACCAACAGCTTCAGAACATGGTGGAGAGACTTGTGACCCTGAGACCTTGGTGCACATCCTTGTCAGATCCTGACATGATGAGAGGAGACAGGAGTTCCTGGACATCTTACCTTGGGGCAGAGAAAGTACATGTTCAGCCCCATGGGTCACTGCAAAGATTCAACTTCATGTTTGACAAAGCTTTTCTTTCCAAGGCACACCGGGCAACATGTCCCATTTGGCCCCTTCCATCCTCATTGTTGCCAGCTGAGATAAGCACAGGATGCAAAAAGGAGGCTGATGAGGAAAGCCAAAATAGCCAAGCATGCAGGGAAATTACCCAAGCAGCCAGCCCTCAATGTGTCTCACTGAACTGTTTCACAAAATCTGATTACCCAAGTGTAGAAAAGAAGCAAATTGAATGGAGAACTTATTCCAGGTCCAGGCCAAATTTAGCAAAAGTTATGCAGAAAGCTGAGAAGGAAGAGTGTCTTAACCCTCCCATCATCCCACTCCAGCCAGGGCAATGCCAGCTGCTTCCCTCAACTCTCATTTCCATTTCATATAATGATAAACCAGGTGGAGCTGCCTAAGCGTGAGGTAAAAATTAGTTTCTTAAGCTTCAGTGGCAACAGGATGTGGACTACAGCATAAGGTGGTCTAGTTTGATTAACCCTTGTTGCTGGAGCTGTGGGACTCAGATCCTTTTGGCAATGAGAGAGTAATTTGGGGAGGGAGGTATGGAGTTCTCTGCGGTAAAATACTTCTTTGTGGAAGAATTGCCCAAATAAACAAGCACAGAAAACACACAATCTTTTTTTCCTTTTACATAGATCATCTGTGCCCTGTCAAGAATTTTGACACCTAAATAAGATTACACATTCACATGCAGCCAGAAAGATACTCACTGGGTTTTAAAACCTAAAATAAAACAACCACCAAAAAAAAAAATCCTTCTGTTAGTGGAAATGAAACTCAACAAGTTATCAGTGGGACTGGCAAAAGGAATAAACTCCAATAGAAGGAAAATGGCTGAACTAGCTTTGTATGCCAGACTACACACAGACAAATCAAAAATAAGTTATATATGATGCACTGTTCAATGCCAGACAATCAGGCAGCCATTTTTAATGTAGTTTTCATTGATAAAAACATCCCTTTAACTGACCGATGCAATGTAATTTCTAAGAGGGAAGTTTGTGACCTTTACTGCTGTGAAGCCCTCCTCTCAGCAAAGACTTCGCAATCCAGACTCTGTAATGTCCAGTATGACAATTTGCTCTGTAAACTCCCAGGAAGCAGGGTGAGATTTCTGCCCCTAGTAACCATCCATTACCATTCCTTAGAGAGCAAGCTTTCAGCTCAGCAAAAGCAACACTTACCTGGAATATGATTGACATCTGTGGAGGTGTTTTCATGGCAAGCAGAAGGGAGAACAGGAAAAAAGAGAGAGAGAGAGAGAGAGAAGAGAAAAAAGCCATTAGAGATGCACACAGCAACTCAGCATCCTTGCATGGAAATCAATTTCATGCAAAACCAGAAATAATTAGGTTCGTTTGAAGGCCACCCATCTGCAGCCAAGCACCCAGCCATGCAAGGGAGAAGGCACTGGCTCCCTCTCCACTGTGCATGTAAAAGTGAATCCATCATCATATCTGTCCGGAGAGAGAGTTCCTGGAATCAGATAGAACCAAGCCACGTCAGTACCTGTAAGAATATCAGTTGAAATATTCTACTATTTTTCACACACAAATGCAAAAGAAAGAAACAAAAGACAATCTGCCTGTAGTAGGTTTCTATTGCACATAAATTCAAGCAAGTTTTCAGAAAATAAGAGAGGAACCTGCTCCCCTTTTATGAGGGGCCATGTGAATTTATGACCAGGTGAAAGACACTCAACATAGACCCAAAGTGTAGAAGAAAGTCCATTCTTTTTCATTCCTCTTGCCCATCATTCCTAAACCAACATCCTTCATTGCAGACAGCAGGAGGGGTGGGGGAGGAGTGCCAGAGGCTTGCACATCCCACATGTTTTTTTCACAAGATGCTGAATTCAAACCAAATGTCATTCAGTATTTTTTCCCCTTTGACATAAGACTACTTTCCAGAATCAAGCAAATAAATCCCAGAATCAACCAAATAAATCCCAGAATAAGTTAGCACTCTAAAAAAAGAGAGGAGCAAGACTATGTATCAGTCACAGATGAGGCATATCTTTGAATGTAGCGCCTGTTTTGGACAGAGCCTACCAATCCCGCAGAATGTACTTCAAAAGAAATGTGTCTCAATTTCTTTTAGCATCCCAGGATTAGGTTTGCTCTGAATAGCTACATTTATCATAACACCATGAGGGAGGAATCCCTTAAATCTCATGGGATTAGTCTAGATCAATATTTTCCTTCTAAAGCAGCCCTCCAAAGAAAAAAAGAAAACACCTCTTTTGAGAAAATAGTTGGACCAGGTTCATAGGTAGCATTCTGCCCTGGAGGCTTTGACCTTGCCCAGGTATCTGCTACAGGTATCATCTTTCCAGTAAGACTTCAAAACAATACAGTAACAATTCAGACTACTACAGGTCCTGAACCATTTCTGCCACAAGTTTAGGAGCATGACACGCTGGGTGCTTCAGCTACACAACAACACCTAAGAACGTATTCTTCTTCCTCCAATACCCCTTCCAATTTCCATTAGTCTTCCTCCTGCCTGTCCAAACCAGCTGTGAAACCAGTGTCACTTGTCTTCCTGAGATACTTGAATTTCAGTGGCGAATAAGCGATTCCTGTGCATATTGCTTTTTGTTTATCACTTTAGGATGGCTCCAGAATCATTTGAAGAGAAGTTGCTATGGTACATCACGTCTATCAGGCCATCTTTCCCTGAGGAGCTAAGAACCCAAATAAAAGAAGGCACAAAGAGGGGAGGGGCTACTGCATCAACTCATTCAATTTCCATAGCTTCTACTAAACACGTATGTCAGGTATGCTGAGCATTATTCGCTGGCTTTTCTCTTTTAACCCATCAATTGTGCCTAAGAACTGCTGTCTTGGCATGCAAGCCTGGAAGGCACGGCACTGAAATTCTGTCCTGAAAATAATTACATTTAGGAAGGAAAAGCAAACAAGGGTCAGGCAGCAATGCATGCCACTGAGGATGGAAGTTTAAAAAGAAAGAAAAAGTGGGAGCAGGGGCAGAAGGAATGAGTTAGATCCTTAACCACTGCAGAAAGTGAACATGATGGCAAAGATTTTACAAGCCCGCAGCAGGGACCTGAGCGGAGGTGGCCAGCAGGACTAGAAAGGTGATTGTCCCACTGTACTCAGCACTGGTGAGGCCACACCTTCAGTACTGTGTTCAGTTCTGGGCGCTGTTGTAGAAGAGAGACATTATGGTGCTGGAGTGTGTCCAGAGAAGGCCAACACAGCTAGTGAAGGTCTTGAGAGCAAGTCTTACAAGGAGCAGCTGAGGGATCTGGGGTACTTTAGTCTGAAGAAAAGGATGAGGGACACCTTATTACTTGCTACAACTATCTGAAAGGAGGTTTTAGAGAGGTGAGTGTTGGTCCCTTTTCACAAGTCACAACTAATAGGACAAGATGAAATGGCATCAAGTTACACCAGGGCAGGTTTAGGTTAGACATTAGGAGAAACTTCTTTACCAAAAGGTTTATCAAATATTGGAAGAGGCTACTCAGGAAAGTGGTTGAATTACCATCCCTGGATGTATTTAAAAGCCATCTAGATACGGCGCTCAATAATATGGTGTAGTAGAGGCCTTGGCAGAGTTAGATGATGATTGGACTTTAGGTCTTTTCCAACGGTAGTCCTTCTATGTGATTTCTGTGAGGTGTTGCTTGGGAAAATCAGTAGTAGTCAGAAATGATCAAACATTTCAAAAGAGGAAGAAGAGAGCACCATAAGGTATAGCAAATGTTTTTGAGCTGATTCTAAACAGGTACAAAGCTCTAGAGCCGTGTTGTCCTCTCAGCCTGATCTGACAAAAGAGCGGGCACAGCTACAGCCCAGGTTACCTTGGGGGCCCAAGAACAGCAGGCAGCTCCAGGATGAAACATGTAGAATGGTTAGGGAATAAAAAGCATCAGCAGATAGAAAGGGCAAAAGAAAGAGAGAACCAAGGGTGAGCAAGGGACAAACACATTAAGCAAATAAGGAAAAGGCAGTGGGCTGTAACTGATACACTGCTTGAAACAATACTTATTTAACTGTACATGAATTAAATGGGTCATGAAGCTGTTAAAAAGGGGGACAATGAAGTGTTATGAGCTACACAAGCATCTCTAAATGCAGTTTCTCAATAGTAAGTAATAGGGGATAGTCAGGAAGGGGATTTCCTTTTACTCTTTTTTTTTTCAAGTTTATTTTATTTCCAGTATCCTCAGGATCAGGCATCACCTATCCTGACCAGTTTTATTCTTAGCTGTCTTTTTGTTGCAGCGTTTTTGGAAAGCCTCCACTCAACACAATTTCTGAATACACTAGTTGCATCAGAAAAGTCACTGTTTGCACCTCTGTGATACTTCTGCAGTGTGTACCTATGTGGCAGTCCAGGTCATTCCTGTTACTTCCCATACCAAATACAAAGGGAGTTTCTTACATTGCAGACACCCCCCCATGTGGTATCTGCTGGCAAATGCTGATTTTCAAGTGTACTTGGGTTTTATTTTAAAATACACATGAGAAAGCACTGCTTGCTTTGTGAAGATAAAAATGCTGTGTAATCAGCCAGCTCTTATAAAAGACCCTACAATAAATGCCACTGTGGCACACAACTGAAATTGCCATGCAAGTCCTTAAAGGAAAGCCCTTAACACCTCTGCAGGGTTGTGCACCATTCTGCTATGCTGCAGGATTAAAATTGCAGTTGCATATACTGACAAAAGAGACCCTTAATAAGAAGCCTCTGATCTAGCTCCTTATGGCTGGTGGCACCACAACTGGAAGAAAACTAATGCCTCAAGAAAGGTAGAAGATTGATATGGCAAATAGGTAGTGACCAGACCTGGGGAGCCAAGTTGACTCTCCTTCAGACTCTGCCATCTGAAATATTATCTCAATTTTTTTTTTCATGTTTTTGCAATTTGTTTTCAAAAGGACTGTTTAAAACATGCCCCCACTTTATTCCTCTTCCATCAGCACTACCTTCCTCCCCCTACAGGGACATCTTACCTGCCATAGGGACCCAGGAGGTGGAATTTTCCTTGATTAAACAGGGAGCATGCAGAACCCATTGGCTAACAAAAAGGCCAGTGACCATGGGACTTACTGCTGTGCAGATGGACATTTCTCCACTTCCTTCAGCTCTGAGCAGTTCAAACACAGAAAAGTCTGCCTCTTAACAAAAGGCAAGGCAGAGTTCACTTTATCCTGTACACAGGAGTCCATTTATTGCTCCTTTGTAGAGGGCTGAGCAGCAAGACAGTGCTGTTTGCTTTTGTTCTTTGATGCTAATAGCTGGGTTGAAAGAGGGATCAGCAGGGCTGCTGCCTTTGTCTGGTGCAGCCCTAGCCATCTGGGTGGGGTGGGTGGAGGAGGAGGATGAAGGGGAACAGGAGGAAAAAAGCAACCATTATAGTTCAGATCATTCCTATGCCTGTATAAGAAATGTCTGAGGTATTTTTAACTCTAATATTTTTAACCAGAAGTTTAGCAATAAGGGAAGATGTCATGAGAGTGCACATCTCTCTGCAGATGGAAGACAAGGACAGCACAGACTTTTTAGGCACTCCAGTCCTACCAGTACACATCACCTTGACTTGAGGAGATCTGCTTTCCTTCCCCTTTCCATGGTCCATTCAATCTTGTCCCCCAATCTTGGTGGGCTGTGGACATCTTCTGCCAGCTAAACTGAGAGCCACTAATTGAATTCACACATCACGTACCAGCAGCCAGCTAGAAGCATCCTAGGTTAAGTGGAAATAGGCAGCTAAAAGTGAATAACACTGCCTTGTACTACAAGTCTCTCAAGTTCTTGGGTATCCCCCTTCAGGGCTCTTAGGTTGCTCTCTCTCCGAATACCAGTGTGTGGAGAGTACTAGGAAGCAGGTAGAAACTGAGGAGAGGAGGAAGGCAGAAGTTTTAACACTTAGAGGCATGTCATAGGAGACCTGCTCCTAAGTAAGAGGAGATCCTGCCAGGAAGATTACCTTATTCTGAAGCTCATTCAGTTACCAACACCTACAAAAGTTTTTCTAAAGCAGATTTGACTCTCATCATGCTGCAAATACAACCAACAGATACAGGTACAATTTCACTGACAGAGCATAACTCTCGCTCACTTACTGACGTAGATGAAAGCAGCTCAGAGACCGTAGACTGATGTATTTATAGCAGCCTGTGAAATTATTCAAAAGATGTGATGAGCCAGCCTGGACTCCTGTGGTGTAGTAGTAAGAGATGTTGGTGACTCAGAACTGGGTGATTTCTTCCTAACTGAGCTGTGATGCAAATTTTTAACAATATGATGCTGAATTGCATTTTGGCTGAGCTGGAAACCCTTCAAATTGCAATGATCAAGGTCCTCGTTCATTTGACACTTCATCAAACAAAGGGTTAATTCCAGATGCTGATTTGGCAAGTGGTCTCCTTCCATTCTAATCTGGTCTATTAAGGTAAGGATAAACATATGCTCTTACTTCACCTCCTATACCAAGCTGCTGGGAATCAGTGTTGGTGCAAAACCGTACAGACTTCTTGTCTTTCTCTTCAGGAAACATTGTTTCAAAGCCACCTGGGAGAGTTATGGCAACATAAAAAGAATCAGAATCTGCATTGTATGAACAGCTTCTAACAACAATTTGCTTGGGTAAAGTTGTGCTCTGTAATACAGCCAGTTCCAAGCTTTAGCAAAACATCCCTGTAGTGCCCATGCTCAGACAGGAGACAGGCACCTTGAAGATTGTTGCATTTATAGTTAACTAGGTTAAAATCTTGGATTCATTAAATTCATAAAAGATTTGAGAGTAACTTTGATAGTGTCACGATTTCATCCCTCATATTTAATTAACATATCTTGTCTTACTGTGGAAGTAGAATCCGTGGCTGGTATCCTTTCACTGATTCCCATGGAATTGACACAGAAGCAAATTTGACCAATTCTGTTTAATTTGCTAAATGTTTAGGATACTGAAACAAATCCAAGATCACTCAAGCCTAAGAAGTCTATCACTGAGCTGCACACTGGGATCATCAAGAACTTCACAGTACTAGCAGGTGTAGGTCTTATTGTCTCACTCCAGAACAGGACCCTGTAATTTGTGTTAATGGAGTGTTGAACACTTCTGATTTTATTCACTGGAGACAAGTGGTGACACATACACAAACAAGTTCATTACAATCAATTACACTTCTCTGTGTCCTTTGTCCTATAGGATCTCTTAGGCTTCAGTCTCTTGGGAGTAGTACTCAACTTTAAGCTGCATAGAATTGCAGACATTTGTAGTACTGTGCCTTTGCACATATAATACTTAGGATCTCAAAGCACTTATTAGCTGTGAATGTAGGAATCATTCAGCCAGTACTGAAATGCAGCCAGCTCTAAAGTGAAAGAAACAGATGTTTAACAGCTTATAGGAAGGCAACACAGCAGTTTAGCATGTCAGAGTTAGAACAAGAACTACTTAAAGAGGCAGAATGAAACTTGGCCAATTCTACTAAAAGTGCCATGTGATTTTAAAGCACTCCTGATGTAAACGTGGTGAAAGGGTTTATTCTTATCTGAATGATTAACAGTGATTTGAGGCCTCCAATACTCTTCTCTATACTGTGTGCATTGACAGCCTGTCCTCTCCACAGGGTCAAATGTGGTATTAACTGATATGTACCTGAGTATGTCGGCCTCTAAAGTGTATAAAGGTTGAATGGATCCTATATCTACTACAGAAAATTGATCCTTTACCTCGTGGAGCTAAGCTTTCTGCTCTCCAGCAACCAAGATACTCTGGCAATGTGTGCTATAGCCAGCTGAGGAGACATTAGCAAGTCACCATGGTTTTGCTGCATTTGCCTGGCCATATAGAAAAGTGTTTTCCTATCAACATGGTATAGATGGATTAAGTGTGCATGCTGCTCTCAGGAACCAGTGCACCAGTATTTCTAGCTCCATTCAGAGTGGGGGAAAAAATATTTTTAAAAAGAGTCTTAGACAAATGAATTCATAATAATCCCTCTGATTAAGTCTGTATCATTACTATTCTTAGATAAAGCTGCTTGCTGATTTCCTGGCTTTCATCAAAAGTGCCATCCGCTCCCACATATCCCACATACATTCACGAACATTCCTTGGGGCCCAGCTAAATTACTGGAGAAAAGTGAAGAGTTCTGTGGCCCACTATCACCAAAAATCCAACAGGAATTTAATTACTTGGTGCCTTCCAAACAATTTGCTGATCTTCACTAGATACACTGCCTGAGCATTCCAAGATGAATCTCCTTTCCATTTCATGTTAGATAAGGGAATAGAGGATTCACTCCCTGCTATTTTGCACAGCACCGCTGTCCATCTCCATTCAGCCAATAGCCCGGTGGAGCACACAAGTGTACACAACTGCCTAACTTCTGAAAGGCATTTGCAAGCAGAAAAAATAAGTGTCTTCTGTATTCACCATTGACTGAAAGATAAGAAACTCATGATGCAGAAAGATAAGGGTTTTGTGAATTTTTGAAAGCTTTGGTAGCGGAAGGGTAGAGAGGCTCTAGAATAGCTTCGCTACTGGGAGCTGGGAGCTAGGCACCAGCATCAAAGACTATTATAAAAAGACTAGACAAGTATTTCTCATTAATTTTTCAGATACACTTGATCTTGTCTTGGAAAGACTAGCTGGCCCTTGAGACCTTTTCCAATCCCATTTTCTATGATTTTATTATTCTAATTCAAAATGCACTCTCCTTAGACAATCCTGTCAGTAACAGCTGCCAAGCGTCACAAGCTAAGAGCTTCGGTAATGGAGCAGGGCAGAGACCAAGGCCGAGCCTCTGACAGCAGCCAAGCGCAGGTATTCAGGGAAGAGTCAAAAGAGCTGAGAACATTCACGGTACCCTTATTAACAGCTTCCAGCAATGATGGACTGGAGGAGTGCATAATGATCAAAATGTTTAATTATCCTTGACAGATACTTATCTCCTTGATTTTTCCTGCTCTCTTCTGGAATATTATGAATAAACAGTCTCCACTCAGCATCACCACAGCAGGCTTGATGTTTACTATCTACTTCACTGCATGCTTTAGCCACATTCTTTCTAAACTGAAGAGTGCTGGTCCATCAAGACCCTCTGCATATGGCAGTCCTCCTGTCCCTACAGTGCAGAGAGATGTAAGTTACCTACAGCAGGATCAATTTTGAATGTTATGCTTGGGTTAGTTGTACCAGGCCACTTGTGTCATTAATATATTTTAGCATAGGTGTAAAGCCATAGAAAGCCTGTCCCACTCCAGTACTACACAATCTGGCAAAAAATCCAATGAGAACAAAGCTATTATTCTTGTCAGAAACACAGGCTGACAAGTTTATGAATAAGAGATACAGACTGTGTTTGGACAAACCAGCCTAAGAATTCACTCTGCCACTCTGGCAAGCCTTGTTCCCCACCCAGGGCCTGGTGTAGGTCCACATCCCTTCTTTTCTTACTGTTTAGCAGTATCACACACAGCTCCATAACGAGCTCTCCTCTGCCCTAGAACTCACTTGCAACACTTGGCCCAAGAGCAAGCTGCAGCTTCTGCAAAAGAGGAACAGATACCAGAGGATAAATAATATGGGCACTGATAGTGTGTGCCCACGTTGCACACATACAGTACACAGTCTTCCCCACAAACACTATGATTTGTCATTTAATGTACCATGCAAACAGCAAAAGCTGACATATGGTTTGTCATATTATGTACTAGAAGTGCCAAAGCTTTTTCCACCTAAATGGTCAATCACAGCAAAAAGGGGGACTGAATGACTTTCCTACCTTTAGCTACAACATTTGTGACCACTGTTTATAAGCCATTCATCTATTAGGAGCAGTGTCAGGGTTACATAAAAAATTGGTTTTGCATTTTCACCTGCAGTAGTAAAAAGAGGAAGATGATTTCACTTTCCCTTCCAGCTCAGATGAAACAGGAACCTGTGACCTTCTAAAAGCACACCTTTGTTATACTTCTGCCTCTTTTCTCACCCTTTACCTAGGCATCTCTACACTTGTTCTTATGCAAAGAATTATAGATGGAGACCCCTATCTTCATCAGATTTCCTTTCAAGGAGAGAGAGTCTCATGCTTTGCAAAGACTTTCAGAAACCACTAGCAAGAGTTACACTCCCTTGGACAGCTGCTTCCTTGTGTTCTAATTACAGCTGAAACTAACTTCCTTTAACAAGGACTAAATCAACCAATGTGACACTTCAGAAGCTGCATCATATCACAGCAAGATATGTTTTTGTAAGCTAAAGGAGAATCACCCAACAAATCCTAAGGATGTACAACAGTGGACTTTCCTATGCTGACCACCACAAAAAATGAAGCCCTTTTTAAGCAATCTTACAGCTTACACTAAAGTGAACTAGCCATGTGACCCAAGAAGCATTACAGGGACTCTGCTATCTGCTTCAAGTACTGAAATCACACTTGTGGTGTCCCACCTCTGCCTGCCAGCAAGACAGACTGGAAAGCAGGGCATTGCTCATCATATGCCACCAAAAGAGAGTACCTCTCCTTCTGCTGAGCAACAACCTGGACACATGCCGAGTGTTTTCAGCTTCATCTTGTCTCAGCAGCTACCAAAAGGCATTTAGTCCTCCCAAATCCACTGCAAATTGTGCTGCCTCTATTCCTGCCTTACCATCCAAGAAAAAGAGATGGACAGGGATGAACTTTGGGTATATTCACTGTGACATATGCAGCACTGAGTATATTTGATAAACAGCAACACAGAGAACAGAAATAGGAGTTAGCACAAGGAGATTTTGTAAAAAGTCATAAGTAAGCAGAGAAAGGGTTCGTTAAGCCTATGAAGTGGTCCAAGCTATAATCTATTTGCTGTACCCAGTTGGAATTAATAAAACAAATCCCTTGGTAAGTCTGACAGAGTTATTACAGAATCTTAATATTCCCCTCAGAACAGCCTGAAGAAGCAGAGCTGGAGCCACAGAAGGCCACCACAAGCCTAGGCAGACAAGGATGGAGCAAGAATAAGGGGGACCCTTCTGCAAACCTACCTGACTCTCATAGTTGGCATTGCATACTTTTACACCACCTGTTCTGGAAAGGGTCAAAGACTACAGAACAAGGGGGAAGCCTGCAAGGATGAAAACTTCCCATCCCCATTTCATCCTAATCTTACATGAGGCAGGAAGAGGAATGCTGCTCCACTGGTTGAGCTCTGTGCTGCCTGAGCCCTTCCCTGCTCACATCAGGCCTGGGCAGCAGAACTCAGCAGGGAGGCCATCCCATACCACTGGCCTCAGAGACCACCACCTAAGCTCTGAAGAAGCAGCAGCTTGTGCAGCCTCAGGGAGCAAGGAACACTTCTTGTCACTTACCAGTCACTTCTTGACATCTACTCATACCACACGCCAACACTTCTTGTGCTGCATCACAGCATCCCAAGACAGAAATGGCATAGTACATCCATTTGCAAGGCACACAGATGTCCCACAGAAATCAAGAGGTGGCATTTTCCACACTAAAAGGGACCCGGCAGACTCCACGCGTATCTTCAGTACCATGGTACATCTTTGACGGAAGGAATAAGTAGAACTATTAGCATTTCCCCACTGAATCCAACTCCCCGATGCTACACACCTCCCTAAGATTCCTGAGATTACACAGCTCTTCTTGACAGGGAAAAAAATAAAGTGGGGGGAGAAAATAAAACTCCTACTCTTCTTGTCAATACTGATTAGAGCTAATACACAATCAGACCTAGGTTTATTACAGGATTAACATTGGATTAATCTGTAACTCAGTTCTGTATTGAGAGCCTTTCATAAGACAGTGTATGCAAGGAGTTAGTGATCTTGAACCTGGCTCTGTTGGCCCTTGTACTTGCAGCCTGTATGTTTAGCAGGGGCAGACACTGCTTGAGAACCTGCTGGAGTGCCCTGTGCCTGCCCGTGCTGTGTGCTGGTGGGTGTTATGACAGAAATAACATCCCAACCCATCAGGAGAAGATACATTATTCTGTTTGCCGCACAAAATAAGAGGCACTACAGCATGAGAAGTAGGAGGAAAATCCATCCATAGTCCATCTGATGCTGCTTGAGAGCCTGGTTCCCAGCCTCTGAAGTGATATAACTTTAACTCATATATTTTTATTATATCTTATTAAAATGTCTATTTTATAATGCTATTTGTTGTTGAACTTTCTTGTTTAGGCATGGAAAAATCCCTGCACACTATTTCTCACTCTCTCTCACCCATGCACTTCCCCCACTGTGGAAAAGCTTTAAGGGAAAGACTCCTCAGAAAAGGCTGCCAAAGTGCTGGTTAGCCACCTGGTATCATCAGGTGCTAAGATTTGTTCTTCAGTACGTCGTTCTGGCCAAGGAACCACACACAGTCTCCTGTTCTAAACACATTCATCTCCCTGAATTGCCTGATAGTTTGAAAATAAAGACCATCATCTTGAAATTCACTTAGTATCTATAATGTGCTTAGCATGCCTCTGGGTCTGGCGTAAGTAAGTATCAACTAATTATTGATTCATTCACTCCAATTCCAATTAGGATGGAGTTCCAGTGTGCCTGTAAAGTGAGAACTGTATTTATTACATACAAAAATATACAGCACATGCTCCTCCAACTTACAATGATCACCCTAAATACAGCATGAGTACTCCAAGTACTCTTTTGCTCTCCCTCCTACACTTCCATATCATTTTTAGACTATGTGTTAGTGGGTTTTATATTCTATGTTATTGCCGTATTTGCTGCTGCAATACATATATATTTAAATTAAATAGAAGTCATCAAGAGGTTCTATTGGAAGCATTTGCCTTGTTTATTGTTGAAAGGCACTGCTTGGAAAAGAGAAACTGCTGACTGAAGTAAATGTGAAACATAATGACGGGAAACAGCTGCATTCTGCATCCTTCAAAACACTAAATTTTCTCTGTGAATGTCTAAATGTAGACCTCCAGCCTGCAGCAAGATCCATGGAGATCCCAAGTGCATAATCACAGGGCAAGGCAGGACCTTGTACCCACTGAATTCAGCAGATGTATCTCTT